>NC_087273.1:23827524-24153635 GCF_015220805.1 Pogoniulus pusillus
GATAGGGGAGGTTTTGCCCTGAAACCTTAAATGGTGACATGATCTCAAAGCAAACAATGTCTAGGAATTTATAAGCATTATACAACAGCAAAGGAATTAAAAAAAAAAAATCTGCTAGCATAGCTGCTCTTCTGTACAGATTTTAAGTTAAAGATTTTGCATCCATATAAAGTTGGTCCACTGCAAAACAAGCTAAATTTTCCAAAGAACACCACTAGGAAGATCCAGCAGGAGATAGTTGACTGCATCCTTTTGCCTAGACCTCCAGCCCACCAAGATACAGGAAAGGAGGAATGATCCTGCTTCCTTTACAAGTTACCAGAACAGCTTTATATCATTATTCAGCCATAAGGCCAACCGCTAATGTAAACTGCAGGTGTTATCTGAAAACAGCATGAATTACAAAAATCTCAGATTTTGTATGCTGCTTTGTAAAGCTATTAAATACATTTCAAATGGAAGTCATATGAAACACCAATGTAATTAAGACAAACATTGAAAAAAATGAATTGCCAAACAGCTCTCATTTTCACAAACTCTTGGTATAAGTGCCTAGCATTAATTAGAAATAAAACAAAACAACTCACCTGAACCTTTTTTACCAAGCCCTTCTTTTTCAGTTTGCAATCACTGAAATTCTCTGGCAGATTCTGCAGTAAAATAAATAAGTTGATGCAGCTTAATGTTAAAATTAGCATATTAAACTTACAGCAAAAATTAGATCTATCAAAGACTCCTCTGAACAGGCATCCTGAAAATGTCATACTTGCCAAGTGAGGATGATTACAAAAGGAAGCATTTAGAAGAAAAAGTAATAAAGTCAAAAAATCAGGTATGCAGCACACCAAATACAAAAACTAGGCTAACAAACTAACCATGTGTCTTTAAGGTAACATACAGAAGTAGACTACATGCACTGCTTCTGTCTGCTATGGTATGTATTATCTGTTCCACCAAGCTTCAACTGCAGTATTTTCCAGACTATAAGAGATACTAATTTCTTACAAACTCATTGACTCAATGAATGCATCACCAGCAATACAGGCATTGCCAGTCTGCTTAAGCTGTACATCTGATCTTTTCTAGAATCTACTCACAGAAGGCAACAGACAGAAAGTGTTACATGCTGAGAGCTTTTAATTTAATTGAAACAGCATAATTTGCTGTACTCCTACCACCCAATATATTCATAAATGCCATCTTAGCAATATACGCTTTGTCCTTTTGGAGCTATGTGAAATTTGGCTGTTGGAGGGGAATGGTGCTCAGGTTTGCAATACTTTTTTGAAACATGTATGACACCTGCACATAGACTGTGCTCTTACTCCTCAAGACACATAAAAATTTTCACTGTCACAGCTGTATCTTTTATTTTCCACCCTAATTCTGTATCAGGAATGGAGGTTTCCCAATATTACTCTCCCTTTTGTTTCAGCTAAAATGCAAGCATTGCTGAGAGGTTTACATACGTAACAATTAAAAAAAAACAAAAAACAAAAACCCAACACCTAAACAGAAAAACCCCAAACAAACCCACCTCTTTTTAGTGTCTTATCAAGCAAACATGGATTTAAACATAGGAGCCTTGTACATAACCTAATACGGCATTGTAAATAGTACAAAATGCACAAAGAAACAGCCCATCATGGGAAGTGAAACCGTAGGCATCACTGAGATGCCAGAAGTTCAGGTTCATACAGCTCCAGTATTTGTGCAGTAATTAGGCCACTGTGATACCAAAGAAATAATAATCACCAGATATACATGTCTTCCCAAAACCGTGGGTGAGGAGAAAGATGGGCATGCAACAGAGTTGAGCTGGGACACACTGTTCTATTTTCAAGGGCAATCAAGAAACTTCAGGGCCTTGGGACAGAGGCCATCTGGAACACAAGTAATTATTTTCCTCTCTTCTTCCAGCCGTGGGCAGTGACACTAGAAGAAACAGATGGATCACCACAATTTTAGGTTTTTCAACAATGGGATGGCCTATACAGCACCAGACCTGCTGGCATCACCTTTCCCAAAGGGGGAAGAGGATCTTTATTCTGAAGTCTGCAGAACTCACTGATAGAGCTTTAAGCTAGACCTGAAGGAGGATAATATCCAGCTTGCCTGTGACAAGCTATGGGATGACAGACCACGATTAGAGGGACAAAGTGCTAGTGAAGACCCTCAGCCTATTGCTCTGAAACATGCTAGGGACACTGCAGCACACTTGAAAGTCTTACAGATATAAGGCAGAGGCTCCTGGGGTAACAGGAGCCAAGAAGGAAACGTCAATGAAACACTGCAAAGAAATTAGGGAGACTTCATCTAAGAAGGTAACAGCTGTCAGCCACAGCCCAGCTGAAGTGCCTGCAGCATTGGCAACAAACATGAGTTTGCAGCCACCATGCTGTTAAAACAAAATCCATAACTGAGTGTGATTATCAATGGCTACAGGCTCTTACGGACAAGCAAGGAAGAATCATAGAATCAACCAGGTTGGAAGAGACCTCCAAGATCATCCAGTCCTGTCCAATCAACTAGACAATGGCACTAAGTGCCTCATCCAGTCTTTTCTTGAACACCTCCAGGGATAGGGACTCCACCACCTCCCTGGGCAGCCCATTCCAATGCCAATCACTCTCTCTGTGAAGAACTTCCTCCTAACATCCAGCCTATACCTCCCCTGGCACAACTTGAGACTGTGTCCCCTTGTTCTGTTACTGGTTGCCTGGGAGAAGAGACCAACCCCACCTGGTTACAGCTTCCCTTCAGGTAGTTGTAAACAGCAATGAGATCATCCCTGAGCCTCCTCTTATCCAGGTTAAACAACCCCTGCTCCCTCAGCCTCTCCTCATAGGGGCCCTTCTCCAGACATGTTCCAGTATCTCAAGATTTCTCTTGAGTTGAGGGGCCCAGAACTGGACACAGCACTCAAGGTGTGGCCTGACCAGTGCTGAGTACAGGAGAAGATAACTCCGTTGTCTTTCTCACCACAGTGTTCCTTACCCAGGCCAGGATGCAACTGGCTCTCTTGGCCACCTGGGCACACTGCTGGCTCATCTTCAGCCAGTACCTACCAGTACCCCCAAGTCCCTTTCTTTCCTGGCTGCTCTCCAGCCACTCTGTCCCCAGCCTGTAGTGCTGCTTGGGGTTGCTGTGGCCAAAGTGCAGAATCCTGCACTTGGCCTTGTTAAATCTCATCCCATTGGCCTCTGCCTACCCATCCAGCCTGGCAAGGTCCCACTGCAGGGCTCTAGTACCCTCCAACAGATTGACACCTGCTTCTAGCTTGGTGTCATCTGCAAACTTACTGATGCTGGACTCAATCTCCTCATCCGGATTATCAATAAAGATATTAAACAGGACTAGGCCCAGTACCAATCCTTGGGCCACACCACCAGTGACAGCTGCCAACTGGATGTGGCACCATTCACCACCACTCTCTGGGCCTGGCCTTCCAGCCAGTTCTCGACCCATATCAAGAAAAAGGAGTAGAGGGGTTGCCTTCTACATTAAAAAATGGATATAGTGTGAAGAGCTGTCCCTGAAAAACAGCCATAAGCAGGGAAAAAAGCTTACAGGTAAGAAACAAAGGCAACAAGGGAAACTTGTGGTTGGTGTCTGCTACAGGCTGTCTGATGAAAGGGAGCCCACTGCAAAGTCTTCTAAAGGGCTAAAGGGTGTTTCATGCTCACAGGCTCTCTTTCTGCTACTTCTGGAAAAGCAGCAGTGAGCTGTAGGCAATCCAGGAGACTTCTGAAATGCATGAAGCATAACTTCTTAAGAGGGGTAACACCCTTACCAGAGGGTAGGTTATACTGGACCTGATGGTCACTGAAACAAGTGAGCTCATCAGAAGTGTCAAGATTCAAAGTAGCCTGGGTGGCAGTAATCACACACTGGTGAAATTTACAGTCCTCAGGGTCAGGTGAAGAATAAAGTCAGGACCCTGTATTTTAGGGAAGCAATCACCCCACTTTCTAGGAGTTCATCAGGTCCTCTAGGGAAACTACCCTCAGGGACAAGGCAGCAGAACAGAGCAGGCAGATCTTTAAGGGTGCTTTCCATAGAGCACAATAGTTCTCAATCCCTAATGTAAGAAATAGGGAAATGAAGGCAAGAGACCAGCACAGTCACATTGAGACCTGATGGTCAAACTTGAGGAAAGGAAAGAACATGTGGAAGCAGTGACAGGTATGGTAGGAATGCCTGGTTCTGTTGGGATGGAGTGAGGAAGGGCAAAGCACAGCTGGAGCTGAACCTGATAAGGGATGCAAAGAATAATGAGGCTTTCTACAGGTACCTCAACCAGAAAAGTAAGGTCAAAGAAAGTGTACTCTCTTGATGAGCAAGACTGGCAAAGTGGTAGCAACAGACAAGAAGACTGAGGTAATCAACAACTTCTTTTGACAGTCTTCTGCTTTTTTCGATCTCTCTTCCCACACCCTGTGAGTGGATGGATTGCAAGTGGAGGACTGGGGAAGCAAAGTCACTCTCACTGTAAGAGATCAGGTCTGTGACCCTTTGAGGAGCCTAAACCTACACAAGTCTATGGGACTCAATGAAATGCATCTTGGAGTCCTGAGAGGATTGGTTGACCTAGTTGTCAAGCCATTCTCCATAATATTTTAAAAGTCATGGCAATCAGGAAACATGGCAGGCTGGAAAAGGGGAAACCTAGAAGGAACCTAGAAACCTAGGAAGAACCTAGAAACTACTGACCTATCAGTCTCATTTCTGTGCCTGGGATGATCATAGAACAGAGCCTCCTAAAAGCTACGATAAGGCACATAGAGGACAGGGAGGTGATTCCACACAGCCAGCATGGCTTTGCAAAGGGCAAATCTTGTCATACAAACTTAGTGTCAGGTTTGTTCATTTATTTTGGTAGTTTGCTCTTAGAAGATGGGTAACAAAAGGAATATTCTGTTTCCTGTAGTTTCAGCTTCTACTTCTGTTTCTATTTCTCCAGTACCAGTTTTCCCAAACAGCAGCATTGTTAAAGTGGATAAAACTCTGATCACCTTTTAACACTTCCCTTCAAGATCAGAAGAGAAGCTTTCTCTCTTGCAAAGAGCTTCTATGTGAGACTGCACCTCCTAAAACTAGAAACTGAACACATTTCTTTCAAGTGAAAAGATGATTATCAGCATCACAGACATGAGTTCAGTATGCAGGTTAAGAGACAAACCCCTCCAAATGCAAAATTATGCAGTATTATCTTACAGAGATAGAAATACCTAAGAACTGAAAGTTAAGAGGTTTGTTTTTTTCCCCCAACTGGTGTTCATCCTCTTATTATCAAAACTGTTTGTCCTGAGATGCCTTCTATCAACTTTTTGTCCTTTCCAAATTCTCTTACTTCGTGAGGAAGAGCAGGAGAAGCTTTGAAATTCAGTTACCAGGTTAATACCACAATGTAAATTCTCTTACAGGTGCCTGTTCCATGCCAGCCAGTGCTGATTTATGTAATGTTGCCTTACTTCCCTGAATTTACAGCATGAGACAGGTTCAGAAGCTGCTATTACTTTTCAACGATGGTCTGTCCAAAATGAAAACTTTTTACCAGGTGACACATAGCCATTTTCCAAAACACATTTTTTTACAATTCTTTATTTTGGAAGCTTACTTGTACTTTTTTTTCTTTACAAAGTGTATTCTCTAGTACTGCAATAAGCCCTTGCTCACTGTAGCATGCCAACCTGCATGTCTCATTCAAAAAAGCAAAACACTGTCAAAAGGTTGCATTACAGGCTTTTCTTTCAGAAACTGGATGCTCCAAAGACATTACCAAATAACTGAGAAGTTAGTTTAAAGCTGTGAGTGAATTATCTCCAAGCACTAGTTCTAGTTCATATATTAAAAGGCAGCCTTTGGAGTATTTGGGGGGAAGAAATTAAAAATACTATGAAGTTATAGGAACTGTTCTAAGGAATCTTAGACACAGGAAACAGTCCTATTTTTCCCTTGGTTTTCAACAACACAATTCAGTTTCTTTAAATTTTAAAACATGACAAGAAACATTTTGAATGATAAGAGTACCTGATGCATACTATTTTGACTTCACATACATAATAGTTTGGAAGAACAAAGATCACTTAGGCCTAATTATTAATGGCTGATTCTCACCAAAAAATGAAGATGTTATTTATTATTCTATGCCTTGAACTTTTCCATGACTTGGAGTTTCTTAACAGTAAAATTAAGAATTAAATTCTGCACTAGCTCAGTTACACTGTCCATCTCTCTTTGCCAAGCACCTGTTTCAGGCTCTGTTTTCTCAAGGAGAGATTCCAGCCTATGCAAGTATCTGGACCAATCTGAAACAGCAAATTAACAATTTGCTGTCTTCAGAATATGCCTAAATTAACTTTCAGTGGCAGACAGGGAACTCCAGTGCACTTACCACACAACATCTGCTCCTAAAACAGATATTGGTAACTGGAGGAAACTTTTGAGTGTAGAGAAGATATTCACACTAATTTTATTGACAACGCTCTTCAAAATTATTCACTGTAATTACATTCTATACTTGCACACTCTCACAGCTGTTGTGGCAGGGCACTGCAAACTCTCTTCCCCCCCTCTGTATCTGGAGGTTTGAATGGGGTGCAAAACTGTTTTCCCTATCCCCACCTCTGACTCTGGAGGTTTGAATTGGGGAAGAAGTAGGCAAGAAGCTGCTTTTCTCACCCCTGCATTGTTGAACTGGTAAGAGCAAAATGTGCCCAGAATATATATATATATATATGGCAACTGGACATACTGGCTAGGAGGATCCTGAAGAAATGTGACATGGAAGTGTGCAGTTCCCACTTTTGGACCTCCGCATTCATTGCCTCTGCCACAAACCACCGCTAATCGTGATAACACTCTGAGCAGTTCAACTTTCCCCTGCACTGCTAAGGCAGTGGTGCTTCACAAGATTTGCCTTGTGGAAGCAGTGTTGAGACACTGACTCTGGCAGGTTTATTTGCATTGGACTCTGCCGCGTTGATCCATGACTGGATTATAATTTGCACTGCTGCAAAGGAGCCAAGGCACTATCTCCAGATTCTACTCTACTGCCATGAGTAGATCAGACACTCTGTAGGACTCTGGACTGCCTTTTATTGATAAATGGGGCAAAGCTACTTTGTGGCTTAACCTTTTCCAATTTTCTGATTCTCCCAAATTACTAAAATTGCTCATAAGCATCCTTATGAAGATTTCTCAACCAAATTGGAGCTCAAATTTAACTAGTTTTTATATAGTTTGTGGGTGGGGCTTTTCAGAAATAAAAACTACATATTTTTATAATTCCTGCCTCGTTAACTGCCCCAAGTAATTCAGCTGTTTGGGTGGGTTTTAAAATCACACATTGTAATCCCCTTGGCAGAGACATGGAGTTGGAAAGCCTACATGTACTAGTTTGTCAAGCTGCTTAAAAAGTGGTTTGCAATCCAACTTGTAAAGGTTACAAATCATAGAATGGTTTGGAAGGAACCTTAAAGCTCATCCAGTTCCAACCCCCCATCATCAGCAGGGACACCTCCCACTAGAACAGGTTGCTAAAGGTCTCATCTAACCTGGCCTTGAACACCTCCAGGGAGGGAGCAGCCAAAACCTTCCTGGGCAACCTGGGCCAGTGTCTCACCTCTCTCACTGGAAAGAACTTCTTCCTAATATCCAGTTTAAATCTCCCCTCTGACAGTTTAAACCCATTACTCCTCATCCTGTCATTACAAGACCTTGTAAAAAGTCCCTCCCCAGCCCTCCTGTAGGCCCCTTTCAGATACTGGAAGGCTACTATAAGGTCTCCTTGAAGCCTTCTCTTCTCCAGGCTGAAGAGCTCCAACTCTTGTAGCCTGTCCTCATAGCAGAGGTCCACCATCCCTCTGAGCATCTTCATGGCCCTCCTCTGGACTTGGTCCAACAGTGCAATGTCCTTCTTGTCTTTGGGGCTCCAAAACTGCACACAGTACTCCAGGTGGGGTCTGATGAGAGCAGAGTAAAGGGGGAGAATCTCCTCCCATGTCCTGCTGGCCATGCTTCTCTTGCTGCAGCCCAGCACACGATTGCTGTCTGGGCTGCACCCACACTGCCGGCTCATGTTGAGATTTTCATCAACTCAGACCCCAGGTCCTTTTCCTCAGGGCTGCTCTCCAGCCATTTGCCACCCAGCCTGGATTTGTGCTTGCAATTGTGCTGACTCAGGTGCAGGACTTTACACTTGGCCTTGTTAAATTTCATGAGGTTGGCCTGGGCCCACTTCTCCAGCCTAGCCAGGTCTCTCTGGATGGATCCCTTGCCTCTAGCAAGTCAACTGTGCCACATAGCTTGGTGTCATCTGCAAACCTGCTGAGGGTGCACTTGATTCCTCTATCCATATCACTGACAAAGATGGTAAGCAGCACTGGTCCCAGCACTGACCCCTGAGAGATGCCACTTGTTGCTGGTCTCCAGGTGGACATTGTGCCATTGATCACCACTCTCTGCATGTGACCATCCAGCCAATTCCTTATCCAGCGAGCTTTCCACCCAGCAAGTCCAGAATGTCATGTGGGACAGAGTCAAATGCCTTACTAAGGTCCACAGATCTTAACATCAAATTAAGTCTCATGGACACTATGTTTCACCTTAGTCAGCTAAAGTGTCCTCTCCGGGAACATGTCCAACTACTCAGGGCTTAACAGGAGAAGTTGGCAATAAACATTAAGTCACAATAACCTGTCCATATTTAGTTAAAATCAAATTTAATTAAAGAAGGAGCAGCATAAGCTTAGGCAGTGTTTATGTAAAACTCTTGCCAAATCTCCATTTTGGTGCCAGCAATGCTTGTGGACCAGTAGCTTGGATTAGTGTACAGCTCTTTTCTACAGAGTGCATTTTATAGCAGGTTTCTTCTTTGCATTGCACTTTCTCTGTGACAAAACCCTGCTCAAGTGCCACAGTCCTTGGTTTGTCTAGCCTTAAATTTTCACAAGTGACTGCAGTGCAGGTTTCAACCCAGCAATCTCTGTGGAACTCCTAGGCACTCCATCTGCCCCAAAACAGAGCCCAAGACTCCAATATCAGTTGTTGTTTCCCACCCCCCAAAGTCAGAACTGCTTCACCACATCTCTTCCAGACTTCTCACCCTGCAGATACACTGAAAAGATGCATTGCAGAGACACACACATCACACCCTCAAAGACTCATCTTTTGCACACACAACAGTTGTGCTTTATACAAGTCCTTAAAACCAAACACCACTTACAGAGTCATAAATTCACACGTGTGCATTTTCCTACCTTTAGATTCCCTCTGTTCAAGTGTTCAACTACAAATCCAGCAACACTCCAAGTACTGTCTTTTACAAAACACTGTTTCTTTTCTCTCTCCCAGAACTCTCCAAATAAAACCATCTCCCTTTGCCACAGAATGTGACCTTCAGCTCTGCTCAGGTTCAATTTGTTTTGGAAGTGCTTCCAATAATTATTTTTAAGCTTAGTGTTACCTCTTCAGTTAATTGCCAAACAACAAATCACAAGTAGTATCTGATGCCTGAATCTACTTCATAGCACATAGCAGTGTAGTCCATTAATAAACAAAACAAATCCTAGTCAAATATATCTGACTATCTTAGCAGAATCAAAGAGACACCATTCTTAAGTCAGGCAATATTCTACACTGGCAGTCACTAGCAATAATAACTAGAAATATTTTTGGTTTGTTACCAAATTGCCTAAAAAATAAATTACTCTGCTACATACGACAGCAATGATAATCACCTGCAAAAAAATGTATTTTTTCTGAAACCCCATATATTTAACAAGAAGGTTTTTTGCTAGTTTCTTTCAAAAATCCAAATCAAAACAGAGTATTTTAGCATGTAGTGTTTATTAACTAGCAACCCTTCACTTTTTTTTTTTTTAATTTACAGCTACATAAATTAGGAAATTGAATAAGCACATTAGGTTGATAATATTTCTCATCTAAGCAGACATCTGAGTAGCTTCTATTCAATGTCAGCATTTGCCAGTGGGTTTTCTGAATGCAGATAAGGGAACTAAGCATTCTACTCTCACTGAGGTATGATTGTATTTTCATGCTCCTTGTGTTTTTGAAAATTTTTCTTCAAATCTTTTGTTTATAATTCATGCTAATAGATTTAAGAATTACAGGAAGAAATGCTCATCAAATATTTATTTATCCAAATAAATTCAAAGGTTTCGTAATACATTCTCGTCTTATTATAAGTGTCAAAACTAGCGAGAAGCCTGAGAAATGTTTATTACAGGCACAATGATTTCTTTTCCAGAGAAACACTGAAACAGTAATTTGACAGATGACTTTGTCATGAATTTATGTAAAGAAGATCAGCCAGTGGTATTTCAGAAGAAAACTTTTTTTTTTTTTCACTTAGAACAACCTCTTCTCTGAGACACTAAATAACTAGATCATAAATCTACCATTTAAAAAGGAATTGTGATGAGAACAAAATAACCTCAGACTGCAATACTGGTAACAGACTTAATGTAAGTTAGAGCAGGCTCACAAGAAGTATGTAGTATCCTGACTGTGAATTTAAATATTCATACTGAGCTCAGAAAAGCTTTCTGGTTTGTTCCTGAAAAAGCCTTTCAGCTATTTACAAAGCTGTGCCAGCTGATCAAGTGAAGGATTTTCTGTGCTCTAGTCACCAGTATTTGTAATTAGTGTAGACTTTTAGTCCTGAACCAAATGTCTTAACTGCTGAAATAAATGGCATTTTTGGTGATGCTAACACACAAATCTTCAGCTGTAGATAGAATAAGACTCAGTTTCTATTCCTGGTGAAGAAATCTTCCAATATCTGTGCCTTATGGGAACATCTGACTGTGTGACAGCATTCAAAATGTGCTCATGAAAAATGCTCATAAGATCCCTCCACTCTTCCCATTGTGAAGCACACATTTAAACAAATACATTTAATATTAAAATGTTAAGTACAGCTGCTCTAGCCAAAAGGATCCCTTCAAGACTTTCATACCTTTGGCAGTGGCATCTCTCACATATCAATACTGTAGACTACCAACCTACTTCTCTGCTTCCTAAATTGCTTTTTAAATTGATAGTTCTTTAACACATGGAGTCTAGCAAAAAGGAGTTTTAGTTCTAAATTCAGCTCCTCCAATTAAATGAGCTTGTCTACTAACAGTAGGAGGTTGACAGCCTGAGAGAAGCTTTCTCAACCTTATCTCTCTATAACCACACAAACTTCACTTTGTATTAAGCTGGATGATGTTTAAACAATGCATGAGAGTCAAGACACTTTAGAGGAGCTTTCACAACAATTCTTCCAAAGAAATAAACTGGAATCCTTATAGTGTTAAGCTTTTTGATACGCTTCACTTCTACAATGCATCCACTTTTCTGTCTTAGCAGAAAACGGCTCATTTGGTCACTCTTCTGCCAACCTTATTTTTTTTAACATGCTGTTATTGAACCAATAGCACATCTAAGAGATTTGTCAGAACCAGCATTTTACTTGGCTAACAAAAATACTACTAAATCCTCTTATGAAACAGTTCTAAGATACAGATAAAATACCTTCTGGATACTTCAGGCTTTTTCATTTGCATTTCTATTTACCTTTATTATTTCAGTGTAACCCATTTATTGTTCATATACGTATCTTTTTGTGGTTGTCTACTGCTGCCCTGTGTGTCGTACAGTACAGCTCAGTAATACCTAAGGAAGCTGGTGGCCTGCTCATTTTAACTAATACCAGTGCAGTGAATTGCTACATTTTACGCATACTCCACCCAACTACACATATCTCACATGCAATATTTCAAGGTTTCAGAGTTTTCATGCCAAAAAACATATCTGCCTTTGTATATCAAAACAGGTAACTATAAACATTGCTAAGCCTAATATAGCCCACATCACCTCTGTACAACTCCCCACTTATTTCTTGTGTTAAAAAAATGAGGCTCAACAATTTCATTGGCTCTTACACAACAAAGTAACAAATCAGTACAGCAAATATTAAAATATACCAGTTCCTAATTAGTTTAGCTCTGGCTGCTCCACTTCCACAAGACACAAAACAAAGTGACAGAGATTCCATTATTTCCTAAGTCTAAACACAAAGTGAGTAAATTATAGGTCTTCTAAAATCTTGCACTAAAACTGAAAGTCTCTTGTCCAGTATCATTTAGAATATTTTGGATAAGGAGATAGATAATCGCATTCTTTATGTTTAAGCCACATAAAATGTACCAGAATCAAAAGGAAATGGGAAATTAATTTTGGATTAATTAGCGAGCAGTGAATTATTTTCTCAAGGCTGTTTGCTGAGTTTCAGAACTGTACACCAGCAAAAAAGTACTGACCTTTTTTTAATAGGTCTTAGCATCAGAAATAAAATTTAATCACACCCAATTAACTGCAACAGTTGTCACTTCGTTATTTTCATAAAAACACATAGTATATCCACCGTTTCAAACAGGGAAGTGGTTATATAAAGTCTTCATGTCTAAAAGCATTTAAGAACTGTCAGCAAAATATTTTCCTCTACATGAGGCAGAAAAGGAAGAAATTTGGAAAACCTTCTAAAGACTTTGAAATACTTAGCATATTATCATTTTTTTAAAGTATTTAAGAACTCCTGGCTATGACAAACAGCAAAGGCTAGTTTACCATTAAAGATAAGTTCATGAGCTCCCCACCACTCCTAGAACACATGCATATTGTACAGCATTCAATGACAGACAATTTGAATGATTACTCCTTATTTTAGTCTGCTGATGAACTTTTTCAAAGTGTCCATAATTTAAACTACATTTGGTTCACCAGTTATAGGTACTTGCATGAAACCTTTCTGAAACAATACTGTAAAGGGTCACTGTACAAAGGTGGAGACCCAAAGACATCACTACCACAGAAAAGCTGTGTTTTTCCTTCAGATCAGGATATTATGATAATGATAATCAACATAATTATGTAATGAAGTTTACAGAATATGACCAGAAAGAGAGTAAGGAAATACTCTAGTTGCCATAATCTTCTGTTCTTACCTAGCTCTCAGCTGGAAGATATAGAAATGTGATGTAAGGTTATGATCCATTAATGACTGTGAAGCACTTGGATATACCCCAGTACATTCCAAAGAAAAAATTCAGCCCTTAATACTCAGGCATCTCAAAGATAAGTACTGTCAGCCCATATAAAATGGAACAGATTATTCTTCAGGACCTCCTTGTTCCTATCCAATACAGAATACATGAGTATGGATTTGCTGGGTTTTTTTTCCCAGACCTCTACTGTTGCCATGAAGTTTAATGAGAAATTTTGCCACAACAAACTAGAAGGGTAAATGTTGAGTAAAGGATACCCATTTCATGTAGTCTTAACAGGTGGCTGCCCCAAATGAAGCTCTTCTGCAGAATGGGGATGCATACACAGACATTAATGTCACCATTTAAAAACAGATGCTGCCAAGTAGTCTTTTTGGAGATATACAGGGGCAAGAGCTGGACATTAAAAAAAAAAAACAATTAACTAATTTTCAAATTATTTTTTTAATTTACTATTCTCATGTATCAAATAAATGAACAAGAAGGATATATTCTTAATAGTAAATTTCTAGTGGGAATTAACTTTGTTCTGTGGTTATTTACTTACAATGGCATCGATCTGTTCCAGGATCTTCATGAACTGCTCTGCAGTTCCTTTTATCCTCTTGTCCAGCTGTTTTAGCGCTTCTGCTTGGAGGTCTTTTGCTAAAAATCCCTGAGGAGGAAAAATAAGGAAGGAAAGACAAAAGTTATTCCATACCCTACAGAATATTCTAGCTAAGAATATCTGTCAATTCTCCACAGCAGAAAACACCTTTAACTAATTCTGAAAGTTGCAAGTATGATAGGGACTCCAATCTCAATCTGTGTTCTACCCATCCTTGAAATGCTAAATGCAAGATTTGTTAGTCCTACTTAAACAATGCAACATTCTCCTCTGGACTTCTAGAAAACCCTTCATGTTTTTCCAGACCTAGAGAATAGGATTTATCAAAATGTAGTAATATTTACCTTTTTCCAGACAGTGCTGTATTTCTATTTTGTAAACTCATAAACAGCATTTGAAATTTAGTTAAGAATTTTACAGGACCCTAGAGCAGTATTACTGACTACTCAGAAGTTTTAAAGAGTATTTTTTTAAAATATATTCACCTACAAAACTGTTTGGCAAAGATATAAAGATACAAAACTGACATACCTTCTGGATACTTGTGAACTCTTTATTAACTTCCTCTAACTTATTAGCTATTTGCTCCACTGACTTCTCCAAATCTTTTAACTTCTTTAATTCAGCCTCTTCTTCTGGACTATTCTGTACATTCAAAAACACAACATTAACAACTATGGAACAGAGACACCACACAGCTGAAAAGCAGCAACAGTAGTGAGACAGACGTAAACTTACACTGACTTAAAATCCATACTGCATTGTGGTCATTCTTTCCTTATCTATCAAATGTGCCTCTTCTAAGGCCTAATTACAGACACAATCAAAGCGGAAATGTACACAGATACACCAAATGAGATTCATTTTAAGGGAATAAGGAAAAGTGCAGGCTTTTTGTCATTGTTAGCTTAGCATCTTTAAAGTAGAGGCAACGTGTATCACAAGATACTACTTTTCCTCTATTTGTCAAAGCAGCCGTAAGTCATCTCACAAGAGATAATGCAAAGGACTCTGGAGCTACAGCTTTTTTAAAATTTGTTTTAAATCAGAAAAAGAAAATTCAAGAGCACTGACAAGCAATAGATTAGGCAGAATTTTGCCAGTAATGTATGGCAGAAGTCAGTCCGTAATGTAATTTCAGAAATATACAGACTGCAGAGTTATTTGTAGTGCGGAGTAAGATGGAACTAAACTTTGTGGGTAGGTATAGAAGATATGATGCAACCAGTTCAGATCAATCACTGATGTATATGACAATAATTTAAAAGGCCCAAAGGCAACACTTACCCTTTTCCCAATCAACATGACTTTGCAACCATTTTTAACTCCAAGCGCTGACAACGGCTGTTCCAATTCCTTTAGAGACTTCCCTAAATGGAAAATGAGAGAGGAAAAGAGCAGTTAAAAAATAACTGAGTGGCATAAGAATGTCTTTTTAAAGACATTAAAAACATGAGTTTGTGAAACTGATTAGGATGAATGGCATCATCTTTAAGAAACACACAGAGATTTCTAAGTTACCTTTGTATATCAGTTTCTGAAAAGGAACTGGAACTCCAGTAACTTGTTCAACAAGTGCAGCCATGTCTTGTAGTGTTGGTTCACCATCTTCTTGTTGAGAAGCAACCTGAATACTGTGTTTCTCATTACCTAACAAAAAACAGTAATACTTACTGTAATCCAGAAAATATTACAGAGAATCAATTTCTAGTATTTATTTCCACCAATGCAGAAAGTTCTCAAATCACTGATTCTTATGTACAATTGCAATTTTCAACCAAAGATTTCTCTTGGATTTTCTTCATCTTAGAGTGACTTACCCCATCTGAAAATTTTATCTTGCATTTGAATAACCTGAAGAGCTCGATCAGTCTACACTTTCCTGACACATTCCATTTCCTACCTGTAAGAATGTTTCATGGCGTGAGTCTTGGGACATGTGAGAAACTTTATCACCTCCTTTGCTCCCTACTCCTCATACAAAAGAATGTCTACCCTGCCTCTTCTCCACCAGCCACCTGAGATAATTCTCGTAGTCCAAACACTATTTCTCCCCATAATACTGCTGAAACGCAGCCTTAACCTCCTTGACTATTCTGTCTGTCATATTCCACTTATGGAGCATTCCAGAGATCACTTGCATGCAAACAGCAGGAAGTTCTTTAAAAAAAGAGCATGTCTCTTAATCTCTGCTTTGCAACAGACCCTTTCTATAACCCTCTACTTGCACACACTTAAGGCCTGTCAATCTAAATGCACCCAAGGAATAAGACACCACTGGCTGCAGGGGAAATCAAGACAGGTATTTTTTACTTCACAGGAAAACAGAATTCCTTAACAAATATCAGATGGAAAACTGGTACCTGCTACCATTTGTTTGGAAATGTACCTATCTTTAATAAAGAAGAGTGCTAGAAACACTGACTTTAAAGTATTCCAGCCTCCCAGAGTCACATAACAAGTGTCACTGTGGCCTCAAAAATTCATAAGATCCAACAATATTTATTAATTTCAATACAGTTTTAAGCTCAAAATCACATTATGCAAACTCTCCTCCAAGCTTTTGTCATAAACACATTTTCTTCCCAGCTAGATTTGGGGGGGGGGGAAGGTCCTAAGCTCAACTTATTTCAAAAGGTCCCATCAGTAGCTCCCATCGGCATCTGAGAGAAAAAACAACCAAAAAAAAAGAGAACAGCCAAAGTTTGCCTAGTAACAGGAAGTTTTAATTACAAATCATGAGTACCAGTTTAGGCTGACTGTAACAAAAATGTTCCTGTAAAGAAAAATATCCAATGGGTTATAACTGACTGGTATTATAGCTTGCCAGTTTGTTTCAGTAAATGACAATTTGAGTCCTAAGTAACCACTAGAGCAAAATTCGAAAATCTATTTTTTTAAATGCCTACATATATTTAAGAATTGAGTCACTTCAATTTATTGCAGATTGTCAAGCAATAAATGTAGGTCTGCTAGCATTCTTTCTTAACCCCTTCCTCCATCATTCCCTACTTTCACTCATGCCTGCAGAAATGTAAAAGCATCTGAGCTAAGTGGGAAACCAGACTTTGACTACGACAGATAGATGTGGCTGAAGTCCAAGATGAATAATGCTTTCTGTTTGCTATTTTTTAAAGTAACTACCAGAGAATAAAAAAAACGGAAATGGTGTGGTCAGCAGGAGCAGGGAGGTCATTCTGCCCCTGTACTCTGCACTGGTTAGACCACACCTTGAGGACTGTGTTCAGTTCTGGGCCCCCCAGTTTAGGAGGGACATCGAGATGCTTGAGCGTGTCCAGAGAAGGGCAATGAGGCTGGGGAGAGGCCTTGAGCACAAGCCCTATGAGGAGAGGCTGAGGGAGCTGGGATTGTTTAGCCTGGAGAAGAGGAGGCTCAGGGGTGACCTTATTGCTGTCTTCAACTACCTGAGGGGTGGTTGTGGCCAGGAGGAGGTTGCTCTCTTCTCTCAGGTGGCCAGCGCCAGAACGAGAGGACACAGCCTCAGGCTGCGCCAGGGGAGATTTAGGCTCGAGGTGAGGAGAAAGTTCTTCACTGAGAGAGTCATTGGACACTGGAATGGGCTGCCCAGGGAGGTGGTGGAGTCGCCGTCCCTGGAGCTGTTCAAGGCAGGATTGGACATGGCACTTGGTGCCATGGTCTAGCCTTGAGCTCTGTGGTAAAGGGTTGGACTTGATGATCTGTGAGGTCTCTTCCAATCCTAATAATACTGTGATAAAACATTCACAGACTGGGAAACTGCTGGCAAACAGCAAGATGCTGAAATTATTTATAAATATGTTAATAAATTATAATATATAAATATGTTAATATAATTAAGTTATTGTCATTTTTTTAAAAGAAAAATTGACTGGTTTAAAATGAAACATTTTTACAAAATAATGTACCGGTTTAAAAACATGAAGGAGCAGGCAGAAATAAATAAGCTCTAAAGGTGGAAAGAATGTAGTGAAAAAGAAATAGCAGCAGAACTTATTCAATAATTTAAAAATAATCCATTTAAAAATTAACTTGTTTTGTCAGCAAAGATAAGCTGATGAAGACCTTGCGGACTGACCTTGCTATCCCTCTTATTCCTCCAACTGCCTCGCCCAGATCCACTTCATCAACATTTACTCATGGTATTTTCTATCTTATAACAACTGTGAATTCCAGGCTATTCTTGCCACTTTGCAGTAACCATTTTCGTACTTGACTACATTTCCCCTTTCACCCTCTTCTCCCTCCTCCTCCTTCTCTTCTTGAAGCTGAAGCAAAAGCCAGTTTCCCAAAGCCAGCTTTTGAGTAACCTATTTCATCAGGCTGGCATAACTTTCGCTTGCAATCACTAACTACAAACGTTCAAACTTACTCAACAAACACGAGAGCCCATAGGGTAGCACAGTGCTGACTTTGGTGATTTATTTAATGTAGATGAATGTTACTGCCAAAAAAAAAAAAAAAAAGGCAATCTCTGCTTTATGTGCCCGGGCAAGGGCAGCCTTGTCACCTACTCCTGTCATCGTTTCTACAGCAGATCTCAGTCACATGGCATATTTATCATCATGTTGATACAGAAAAAGTTGGCTTTGGCGGTTGTTTCCTTTCTGTTGGATGAGCCTAACTGAGCCAGCTTACATGAGACTGCAGGAAAACACAGTCATAGAGGAATGAAACCTTACAGTAGTAGCCAGGACGAGACCAGGCTAAGGAGAGGGCGAGCCGTGTCCCCCTGACGCCGAGGCAGGCCCGGCGGGTGGCCCCGCGAGGCCGAGCACGCTGCCGGCACCCCGCTGACAGCTGCAGGCCCGCGCAGGCGCCAGGGGCATCTTCTGCCTCCGAGGCTCTGCGGAGCTGCCGCCGCGGACACTCAGCCGTCCCAACACACAACCCTCGCACGGCTTCGCGCCGCCGCCCGCGCGTTTCCCGCTGGCCCCTGGCACCGAGGGCCCGCCCGCCCCGCAGTGTTGGGTGGCAGTTAACAGCCGAAGAGGGGAGAGGCAAGGAGGGTGTCCAAGGTTCGCGGCGGACGGCGGATGGGACTCCCCCCCCTTAGCCGGGACCCGACCCGCACGGTGTCGCTGGGATCCGAGGCACCGAAGCCAGCTCGGGATAAGGGGCGCCAGGGGACGTGCCGCGGGGCCCGCTGCACTCGGTAGTGGCTGAAGGTGACCCCCGCCCACCCCTCCTCGGGCAGCTCTTACTGTAAGTGACGGTGACGGTAACGGGGGCACCAGGCGCCGCCATCTCACCCCGCCACAAGAACCCCGTTCTGCGGGCGCTCCCCGTGGCGCACCGGTAGCTCGTCACTTCCGCCTCTAGCCGGGAGGGGCTGGGGCTGCAGGAGGTGACGCTGCGGGACGTGACGTTGGCAGGCGGCCGCAGAGAGGCTCCCGCAGGGCTGTTTGCTGATGTCACGGACGGCGCCACAGCGTCCGCCGCGTAACGAGAGAGCCGAAGCCATCGAGCGCATCAGATGCTGCTGCGGCCCCTGGGAGCGGCAGTGCCGCCGGCGCTCCCAGCAGTAGCATGACCAGCTGCAGCTCCTGCGAGCGACCTCCGGGCCCGGCAGCTGCTGTTCGTGCAGGAGATCCCAGCCTCGAACCCTCATCCACTGAATTAAACCCAACAGTTTTCCCTAACGCCTTTCATAGATGCTCCGAGCAGCTCCTGACAAGAGACAGGGTCAAAGGAAGCTTGGTGTAAATGTGACGTTGCACAAGGCTTTTGGGATCAAAACCACCGAAAAATCCAGGTTGGCAAAGCCCCTCAGGATCACCAAGTTCAACCTAGAACCCTATTCTACAAGATTCACCTTAAACCATACCCCTAAGCACCACATCCAAACCACCCTTAAACCCATCCAGGGTTGGTGAGTCCACCACCTCCCTAGGCAGCTCATTCTAGTCCCTGACCACTCTGAAATTTTTTTCCTAATATCCAGTCTAAACCTCTCCAGTCTCAGCTTGAGGTCATTGCCCCTTATTCTGTCTCAAATCACCTGTGAGAAGAGACCAGCAGCAGCCTCTCCACAATGTCCCTTCAGGTAGATGTAGACAGCAATGAGATCTCCCCTCAACCTTCTCTTTGTCAAACTAAACAGCCCCAGCTCCCGCAGTGGCTCCAAACTCCATCTCTGGCAAATCCTGTGCTTGAGCAGCACAGTACACTGATGATAAGGGGAGAAGGAGGCGAGGTCGGGTGAAGGCCAAATTAGTTGCCGGAAACACCACACAGAAGAATGCATTCATCTACACAATTTTATGTCTCCATATAATACATAATGATAATGATAACCCTATTTAGGACAGCTTTCAAGAAAGTTACAAGTACAATGGCATTAAAGTCTCAAGACTGTAATAGTTTAAAAATGTTTTTGATTTCTTTTTATCAAATAAGCATAGTAATAAGGAGCTATTTTACAGAGAGCAAGCAGCAACATACAGTCTCAGTTTCAAGAAAAAGAAACAATACAAGTAAAAAACTTCAGCTATCCACAGCCACCACTACTTTTCATCTATTACTTTGTCCATAAGACACAGAAACCAAAACCTCTTTAGAATGACTGCTTCCACTGAAGGAAATTCTGCCAAAGTTTCCATTAATAGAAAAGTCAGTAGTAGAACAACTTTCTTCAAAGAAAGAATACCACCAGCCATTCATAATTGTGTTCTAGGATGTAGTGCTATTTAGGTTACTCTGGAAGGACAAGTTTTCCAGGATTCTTAAAAAAAAACAACATAAAACAAAAACAATATTGATTTGTGAGGTGTAGTTCTTTATATCCATTGTGCTTTTGATATATTTATGTTGCAGGGATCTTTGGCAATCCAAATTCATCCACCAATACACCATCCTGTAACACAGAAAAGAAGCAACAGGTTAACAACTCTCACCAACCAAGTAATTTCACAAAAGTTTCTTCACAATTCCTATAAAGTCTGAAATTGCCACTGTGTAGCAACTGCAATTAAAATAGAAGTATCAGTGCTCCTCTTCACTATGAAGTTGTAGTAAAGCCTTAAAAACAAACATACAGAAGCCTTTCTTATGTTTTTAATAATTATACCAGAAGCTGCAATAGTATACTTACATTTTACTTGCAGCCTGACAGTGTTAGGAGTTACAAAATGCCATTTTACTTATTTTAAAATATAACAAATGTATTCTCTCATATATAGCATTCAAATTATGCAAAACACTAAGTGCATCTTTTGTTCAAAATATTAAGGATTCCAAATATCAAGCTACAAACCAAAAATATGATTAATACAAAACAAAACTATGTATTTTGCTTTTGAAAAGGAAAGGACTCACTTTGTTTTTTGTGTCAGTAGGCATGACCTCTGGGATTGATGGAGCAGATGCAGCTTCATCTAAGTAGGAATTGTCTTCGTCAGCTAGAAGTTCATCACCTAGTGCATCCAGTTCTGAAAAATAATTATGTTAGTTTGTGCTAGTTTGAAGCAAGCTAGAATGTTTTGGTAAAAGAACTAGATAATGGGCAGTGAAATGAAAAACAATTGTGTCTCCTTCTCTCTCAGTTACGCTGAGAACTTCGGGAAGAAGTAAACATTCTCCATTTTGTCTTTCACTTCTGCCTTTGCCTTCAGACCTAGTCACATCTCATTAACCTTGCTCCCACTAACCTTGCTCCCTAACCTCTTGGCTGCACCTCTCTTCTTCCTGAGAACTGGGGTAAGGTTGAGAGGGTAAGGGGAGGTGTTGGGATGGTTTGAGATCCCCTTCCTGGGGACTCAGGATTCTGGGAGGGGAGTTGTGCTTTTGTATTGTTTATCCTTTGTGTATTTCTGTATATAACTGTATATATTGTAAATAGCTGCCTGTATATTTGCTGCTGTAAAATAAATAGCTTCATTTATATTCCCAGAGGCTGTCTGAGTTAGCTGGGGCAATTCCAAAAAAGTGTGGGGGGGCGGGTAAGAGCCCAAACCATCACATAGTTGAAAAATTATGCAAGGAATTCCTTTTGCAAAAGAATCACTGAATCAACCAGGTTGGAAGAGACCTCCAATATCATCCAGTCCAGCCTCTCACCCACCCCAAAGTTGTTCTTACAGAGAAATAGGATTCATATAAAAAATGTTTACGTTTGTAGTCATTTAATATTACTTTGTCATCAGTAGAGAATACCATACAGAAACACACAAAATAGAGGGAACCTTCTGTCCTGGAGTCCTGTATACCCAAAAATTCCTCTCCTTCTGTGGTTTGAATGGGGGAGCAAAAGGTGCAAAAAGACCTGTTTTCCCCACCCTGCCCTGCAGGCGTGAAGGGGGTGAGCAAGGGGCCCATTCTGGCCCCATTCAGTAATGTAAAAATCATTGTCCACTTTCCTAACCTGCTTCCAAGTCATCTTCATCAATCTCTGGTGTTCCATAGCTACGACTCAGTGCCTCCTGGACTTCATTGGCTTCTTCCATCATATCCTCTAACTGATCTTGTATGTCCTGAAGCAAGAAACAATTTCAACTGGTCAATAATTTAACAATTGCAATATACAAGGCCCTCAACTTTTTACCTCATAAACCGTTTTTTGAAGCATGAGTCAAGACATGTGTACTCAGTTCTACAGCATGGCTTTTAAAATTATAATAAAGGTAAAAGGTAGAGAATGAGGAGCCTTGAAACAACAACTCTGCAAAACCATTTTAAGGATAATTCAGTGTAAATCCAAAACCTCAAAGAAATTACTCAGAGTCCAGCATTATCTTAAAAAGCAGGAGAGAATGAAATACAGAAATTAAATCCACTATCCGAAGAATAAGCACTAACCTGACCCATGCCACAGTAAAATTTAGAAGATACTTCAGCATACCTGTTGGCACTGGTATTTGCAATTAAGGAAACACATTTGCCTGAAGGTTTATAATGCAGGCTTGTATAGAAAAACAGCATAGGAAAGAGAACTTAAAGGAATTCAGGACTAGCATTTCAGATGAATTTAAGTGTAGCATACTTCAAATTATACTTAGAGATATTATGGAGAGGTTTATGCATTTTCTGAAGACAGGGGCAGGCCTTGCAGACCTCCTGAAACTGTTTTTTTTTTGTTGTTGGGGTTTTTAGGTTTTCTTTTTTGTTTCAGAGTTTGTGGTGGTTTGGTTTCTTTTTTCTAGACACTACCTGGAACAGGGGGAGCAAAGGACTAATCTGCATGTTGCTAATGTGGTGGGAGGAAGAGGACAAAAAAGTTCTAGCAGAAAGTATTCACCAACATTTATGTTGAAGTGTAGTGGGAAAGAGAGAGGTTATACAGCCCAGCAACAAAAAACAATCAGTGCATTAAGGAAAATTGATTGTGCAGTACTGGAGAAATCAGTAAGGAATTATGACTGTGATTTCATAAAAAGGAAAGGAAACTCAAGTGAACTAACCCAGCCCACTTTTAAGTTACATAGCCAGCGCTCATCACTATTTCAGTATTGTTTCTATAATTATTTAAACTACAGAAGCTCACCTCAATTTGATCAATTTTGACCTGTTTGTAAGCTTTCTTCATTTCTTTCACCCCCAGTTTCATTGCATCAACCTACAACAGAGTTAAACAAAATGCTTGTACCTGATGTAGCAAATGCAAATTAAACAAAGGTGAGATTAATATAGTGGTACCGTTGTCTTTGTATCCTTCAGTGCCTGAATAGTGTAATTAGCTTGTTCCATATTGAAAGACTGCTGTGACAGATTATCCCTCTGTTGTTCATACCTATCAAAAACAAAGAACAGCTTTAAAATACCACACTACTTACTGCCACAGAAATTCTTCATGAAAAAAAGAATCAGAAGCAGTAGTCTGAAGACAGCAACAACATTTTTCAATTATAAATAACTGCAGAATAAACAGATTCATAACATTTTTTGCCTATTTAAAGTTGACGAAGCTACTCCTGAACTAAACTCCTGTCCTGACATTAAAGTCATATTTGAGTAAGCTTACACAGTAGTCAAGGATATAGCAGCAGTTTTAATCACTGTAACCTGGAGATGTCTGCCATTGCTCACTAATGCTGTAAGCAGAATGGAAGAGATACCATTTATCCAAACCACAATGGCTGTGCATGGGAGCTCTGCAAGGCAGAGAGGAGAGGAAGAGTAGAAGTAAGAAACCATTAAGGTCGACCAAAAAGAAAAGGGAGTCTTTAAAACTCAAACTTGTATCCAATCAAGAATGCAAAATATGCCACTTTAAACACGAAAACCAAAGCATAAAAACACTGAGTTCTTCTTCAAAAATTCAAGACAGGAGGTCTGAAAGACAAGGATCCAAACACCTAAAAGCTCTTAGACAAGGAATGACTTGACATACTACTGTTCGATGCGATGGAAAAGAGATGACTGAGGAATATGATGACAGTTTTTTACAGGAGGTGACAGTAAATAGGGGAACGACTACCAACTAAGATTAGCAGGCAGCATAGCAGAGAAAAAAACAACAATCCAAAACAACCAAAGCCAACAAAACCAAGAAGCCAAGCAGTCTTCCTCATAACATCTAACTAAACTATCGCATTCCTTATCATAGGGTATTTTGGATGCCGAGAATTCACAAAAATTTAAGCAGCAATTTAGCAAGTCTCTAGAGGTACTATTCATCCAAGGGACATGAAATACCGGACAATATAATCTTTGGCTCTCAAAGCATCTATTTGCAGTTCGGGGACTGCAAGATATTCCAATGAAGCACGCCTGAACACTTGTGTGCTAGTTAGAAGCAAGCTAGAATGTTTTGGTAAAAGAACTAGATAACGGGCAGTGAAATGAAAACAATTGTGTCTCCTTCTCTCACAGTCACGCTGAGAACTCTGGGAAGAAGAAGTAAACTTTCTCCATTTTGTCTTTCACTTCTGCCTTTGCCTTCAGACCTAGTCACATTAACCTTGCTCCTACTAACCTTGCTCCCTAACCTCTTGGCCACACCTCTCTTCTTCCTGAGAACTGGGGTAAGGTTGAGAGGGCCGGGGGAGGTGTTGGGGTGGTTTGAGAGCCCCTTCCTGGGGACTCAGGTTTCTGGGAGGGGAGTTGTGCTTTTGTATTGTTTTTCCTTTGTATATTTCTGTATATAATTGTATATAACTGTATATATTGTAAATAGCTGCTTGTAAATTCTGCTAGCTGTAAATAAATTGCTTCATCTATATTCCCAGGGTCCGTCTGAGTTAGCTGGGTACCTACAAGTGGGGGGGGGGGGGCAGGGTAACCCCCAAACCATCACAACTTGCCATTTTCTGACATTCTTTCCTTTGTATTTGCTATTGGAAACTGTTCAAGACAGTATACTAGATCAGATCAGACCACAGGATCATCTATCCTGTCTTTTCTGGGGATTTTGCACAGAAGCAATTATCTGCACTACATGTGCTCAAGTTCTTAAGAGTGTCAATAGAGAACAGGCAGATTTCCAGTAAACTAGACCAAAATCATTAAGTACAAAATTTACAATAGTCAATTCATGATATCAAATGGGGCATACTCTCAGGAACTTTAGAAGCCAATCATAGCTTCTAATAATGTGCAGATTTGGGTCAGCTTGTCCCAGTCCAAATTTATATATTCACATACAAATAAGGCACAAATATGCCAATGCAAAATGTGTTAAGTGGTGCTTCTGAAAGGCTGGCTATCTGCTTCAGCATTTTTCCTCAAAGAATACTTGGAAGCAGGAGTACTGAAAAGAGGTGTGAGAGCACGCCACCCCCCTTAAAAGAAACAGGCTCTCATTAATCCCAGGCAAGGGTTTAAACTTACATTCGCTTCTGCTTCAGCACTCTCAGTGCTTTCTGCTTTACTGTATTCTGAAAGACACAACATTGTTAAATTAGGAAAAATATTTTACTCTTTTCTTGGTTATATCATTTAATCCTATCACTTACAGGTTTTCCAAAAGTTTCTTTAGTTTCTAGTGCAAAGAGTTCAACAGTGGTCACATTCAGCATTTGTCCTGCATTAACAATTAACCAAAAAGGTCTGTATGTAAAGCTTCTAATAGAAAATAGTTCCAACATTTCTGGCTTTTGTATTCTGCATGTAATAGTATGTTCATCACCTTTCAAAAGTGTTGTTTCCTACCATCTTTCTCTGTTAAGTGCAGACTAAACATAAACTTGGCTGATGAATTCAGGTAATAGAAGGAAGAAGGGAAGCAAGTTACATCTGACTGAGGAACACTGAAAGTACTGCTCAAAGACGCATGTCTAAGAAATGCTTTAGAGTAAAAATAATCCTGCAGGATGTTATGTCCCATCAGTAGGTCAAGATGCAATTCCAAGAACCTGATGAACTGGCTTAATTATGCCACCACACAGCAAGAAGCATGAGTCACATCCTCTCATGGTTAAATCTCAGAGAGGACTCTTACCTTTGCAGGCCCCTCTCTCATCTTCTTCATTTGATCCTTATACTTCACTAGTTCTGCATCAAGCCTAGCAATTTTCTTGTCAATTGACTCAGCTCTGCTATCCACCTTTAATATATGATAGGAAAAACAAGCAAAAAACATTCATTATGGTTTTATTCAGGCATTGTACAATAAACACACTCTCTTTTATTATGCTTCTAATTTAATTTTCTTTAACTCAGTGGTTTTATAAATAGTTTGAATTTTGTAGAGAATGAAAAACTAAAATCAAGGTGCACAAGAAACATTCTGAGGTGGCAGGAAGCTACACCACTGTAACATGTTTGCATCATTTTGAGATGTTGCCTTGCATACTCAAGTCACAATCTCTATTCAGGAACTTCTGGTACCATACAGTGCCAGGGACTTAGCTGGAAAACAGAAGAAAAAACTGAGTGTATCGTGCTGGCAGATAAAGGGTGATGCAAAAATGGACAAGGATGTGTTCAGTAAGCTTTAAGGTCTATTTTTGGTGGAAAGAGAACATTAACCCTTCAGAATGATAACTGGATTACTGGTTGCATTTTAAAAGCCCATACTTAACCTTTTTTTTTTCCAAAGGTGCACAAGTTGTTTGTCACAGAAACACTTTTCCCATCATTTCCCACAAATGAAGTCAGAATGCAGCAGTTCAGCTACTCTGAATTCTCACTGCACTTTGCTCCAGAATCCCAATATTAGCTGCATAGCTCAACAAGAACCTCCCAGCAGTCAACTATAACAGCATTGGTGCAAACCATATCACAGAGGCATCATTACTGAAATATTTTAACCTTTCTGCATGAGAGGGTTAAAGACTGTAATTACACAAACAAGCAGAGGTACAAATCCTTCTGACAGCAGCCACAAGCCAATAAAAAGAAAAAGTCACCCTACCATGAAACTAGTATCACAGCATTTCACACAGTATCACAGTATCACCAAGGCTGGAAGAGACCTCACAGATCATCAAGTCCTACCCTTTACCACAGAGCTCAAGGCTAGACCATGGCACCAAGTGCCACGTCCAATCTTGCCTTGAACAGCTCCAGGGATGGCGACTCCACCACCTCCCCGGGCAGTCCATTCCAGTGTCCAATCACTCTCTCAGTGAAGAACTTTCTCCTCACCTCGAGCCTAAATTTCCCCTGGCGCAGCCTGAGGCTGTGTCCTCTTGTTCTGGTGCTGGCCACCTGAGAGAAGAGAGCAACCTCCTCCTGGCCACAACCACCCCTCAGGTAGTTGTAGACAGCAATAAGGTCACCCCTGAGCCTCCTCTTCTCCAGGCTAAACAATCCCAGCTCCCTCAGCCTCTCCTCGTAGGGCTTGTGCTCAGGGCCTCTCACCAGCCTCGTCACCCTTCTCTGGACACACTAAAGCATCTCAAAGTCCCTCCTAAACTGGGGGGCCCAGAACTGAACACAGTCCTCAAGGTGTGGTCTAACCAGTGCAGAGTACAGGGGCAGAATGACCTCCCTGCTCCTGCTGACCACACCATTCCTGATGCAGGCCAGGATGCCACTGGCTCTCTTGGCCACCTGGGCACACTGCTGGCTCATGTTCAGGCGGGTATCAATCAGTACCCCCAGATCCCTCTCTGTCTGGCTGCTCTCCAGCCACTCCGACCCCAGCCTGTATCTCTGCATGGGGTTGTTGTAGCCAAAGTGCAGCACTCGGCACTTGGAGCTACTGAAGCCATCCCATTGGACTCTGCCCATCTGTCCAGGCGGTCAAGGTCCCGCTGCAGAGCCCTTCTGCCTTCCAACTCAGTCACATCTGCCCCCAGCTTGGTGTCATCTGCAAACTTGCTGATGACTGACTCCATGCCCTCATCCAGATCATCAATGAAGATGTTAAAGAGGATGGGGCCCAGCACAGATCCCTGAGGGACACCACTAGTGACTGGCCGCCAGCTGGATGTGGCACCATTCACCACCACTCTCTGGGCTCGTCCCTCCAGCCAGTTCCTAACCCAGCACAGAGTGTTGCCATCCAAGCCATGGGCTGATAGCTTAGCCAGCAGTTTGCTGTGGGGGACAGTGTCAAAGGCCTTGCTGAAGTCCAGATAGATCACATCCACAGGCCTCCCCACATCCACCAAGCGGGTCACCTGATCATAGAAGGAGATCAGGTTGGAGAGGCAGGATCTGCCCTTCCTAAACCCATGCTGGCTGGACCTGAGCCCTTTGCCATCCCTTAGGTGCGCTCTTATCACCCCCAAGATAACCTGCTCCATCAGTTTCCCTGGCACTGAGGTCAGGCTGATGGGTCTGTAGTTCCCAGGTTCCTCCATCCGACCCTTCTTGTGGATGGGGATCACGTTGGCCATTTTCCAGTCTCCTGGGACCTCTCCGGTGAGCCAGGACTGCTGGAAAATGATGGAGAGCGGCTTGGCCAGCTCAGCTGCCAGCTCTCTCAGCACCCTGGGATGGATCCCATCTGGTCCCATGGACTTGTGGGTGTCCAGATGGCTCAGCAGGGCCTGAATTTCCAGGGCAACACACCGCTCCCCGACCCCATCCCCCAGTTCAAGAGGCTACTTGCCTCCTCCTCCCTCCTTACTGTTGAAAACTGAGGTGAAGAAGGCATTCAGAACCTCAGCCTTTTCTTCATCATCAGTTATAGTGTTTCCCTCCCGGTCCAGTAAGGAGTGGAGGCTCTTCTTGCCCTTCTTTTTAGTGTTGATGAATTTATAAAAGTGCTTTTTGTTATCTTTCACGGAAGTGGCCAGCCTAAGTTCTAGCTGGGCCTTAGCCTCTCTAATTTTTCTTCTGCATAATCTGGCTACCTCCTTAAACACGTCAGGAGAAGCCTTCCCCTCCTTCCAAAGAAAGGTGATACACCCTCTTTTTTCACCCCAATTCCTTCAGGAGCTGTTTGTTCATCCAGGCTGGTCGCCTTCCCCGCCGGCTCATCTTTCGGCACATGGGAACTGCCAGCTCCTGTGCCTTCAGGAGCTCCTGTTTAAAGTAGGTCCAACCATCCTGGACCCCCTTGTTCTCAAGGACTGCTGCCCAGGGGACTTTGCAAATAAGTTTCTTAAGCAAATTGAAGTTTGCCCTCCGAAAGTCCAAGGTGTGGGTTTTGTTGTAGTGCCTCCCTGTCTCCCTGCATATTGAAAACTCCACTTGTTTCTGTTTCCTACTCATTACTACTCTGAAAAGCCATCAGTTACCACTGTTTTTTCCAAGAAGAACAATACCAGTGCCACAGTTTCTGATGTATCCTCCCTCCTACTGCCTCATGACAACTGAGTCACTTGACTGCACCCGACCAGCAAGGATGAAAAAAGTTCTGCCACTTAGTGCAGTGTAGAAACTAGCACGGCAGGAGCAGCAAGACAGCGAGCAGAAACTGCAAGGGAGAGTAGGAACACACCAGTGGAGAGTGAGTTGGAAGAGAGGAGGGTATCACATAACCAGTTGGCAAACTCTGCAATAACCAGTCATTGAAGTAAAAGAGAAAGAAGCATTTCCTGGGCTTCAGCAAACACTTCATATTACTGATCCCACATAACTAGCTCTTTAAATGCTAAAATCTTGTACTGCTGCACAAGAATTGTCTAGATTTTTAACAAATGGTAACTATGGACATTAATTATTGCTCATCAAATACAGTAATTCCTGTCATTTAACGGCCAATTACCAGTGATATAATGGGATAAAAGATTTTACAAAGCAGCAAAATGTGTCCAAGGTCGAAAACAACACAGAAGTAGTAATACGTGGGTCTCAAACGTGAATTTAATATGCTAAGGAAATGGTCCAAGTTTTTTAAGTTTAATAAAAACACACACACAGTTTAAGAAACAAAAATCTAATTATATCTCTAAATCTCTATCAGGACCTGTCCTTGAGACTTCACTACTGTGAAAAGGACCTGGAAACACAGCATGTCTTTCACATGTAAACTGGCAAAAATTAGCAAACTCCAAACTTAAAGTAAGTACGTTTCTCCCCATATGTACTAGAATACATAACCATCTCAAATTTTAGTTCCAGACACAAAAACTGATAGTCAAAACAGAGCAAATGGCTAACATGGAGCTCAGTAACAGTGGCTTACAGACTTCCTGGAGCAAAACGGCTGAGCTTGGGGCCAGCCCTCTATCTGTCAGCTGCTGACGAACACAGGGCCTTCATTATGTATCTTTAAAAACACTGTATAATTCATCATTGGTTTCCAAGTTGCCACGTATGTAAAATAAATCTTCTTTTCAGTTAACCTGTCTCGTATAGCCAAATTCTCGGACAAACAGAAGAGAATCAAAACTCCTATGCAGCTCCTGGTTGGTGATACTGATGACCACCTTTTGGGGGAAAAGTCCTCAGGTGGAAGCAGTAAAAACACCCATGAGGACAGAAAAAGAGTCAGGTCTTAAAGGCACATTGTGTTTATCCATTTATGAGATGTGCTTCTGTGCACAGAAAGCAAATGTTTGTTTTGTGCGGGCATACATAGGTACAAATGTGTGTGTACATCCATACCCTTGCACACATGTGCCGTTGTACAGGTGCACGCTAAAATACACACATGCACAATCGCATTGTACCAAAGCATAAGCACGCAGCTAGATGCACGCGAGTGTGCACATATATACACACTCGCACGCAGACACAGTGCCCGCACACAACCGCGTTTCCATACGCGGGTGTACAGCCGCACATTGCCATCCACACACACAGCCGCAGACTCAGTGGGTAGGACCTCCGCAATAGCGCAGGCCCGCACACATCCCGTGCATGCGGACACTGCGCCGCGTAAAGCCAGGCACACCGCCCAGCGCTGACTCACGCAGGGAGCTCCACTCCCGCACCCATACCAGCGGAGGCAGGAGGGGCCCTGGAGGCGCAGGCGCATCAGCTGCGCCCTCAGTCTCGAGTGCAGATCTCCGGACCCGCAGGAAAGGGAGGTCTTCATCTGGCCGAGAGCACCTCGCACGCCGGGCTGACTCTGCTGTCCCCGCTGCCAGCCCGCCGCCACCCCGTCCTTCCCGAGGCAGCGGTGGCGACTGGGCCGAACAGCGAGCTGGCAGGCCCCGGCCCTTCGCGGGACTCAGGGATCGGGGCGAAGTGCCCCGGAAAGGGTACTCACCGTCCCGATGCAGTCCGTGAGGCTGGGCGGAGGCGCCTTCGGCTTCGCTTTGCCGAAGAAGCGGTTCATGGCGCCGCGTTAGTCTCGGTGCCGACAACAGCAACAGCAGTAACGCCAACCCGGAAGCCCACGGCGGTCGCAGCGCAGCCCAACCCCTCCCCGCCCCACAGCGGGCGGAAGACAGCAGCAGCTGTACGGCAGCACGCCCGGAACTGCGTCAGCCTCTCGGCGTCAGTGTCCACCGCAGGCAGCTGGCGCAGCGGGACGGGACGGTTGAGCTGTAGAATCATAGAATCAGCCAGGGTTGGAAGGCAACACAAGGATCATCCAGTTCCAACCACCCTGCCATGGGCAGGGACATCCTACCCTAGATCAGGCTGGCCAGAGCCCCATCCAGCCTGGCCTTAAACACTTTTATAAATTTATCAACGCAAAAAGGAAGGGCAAGAAGAGCCTCCACTGTTTACTGGACCAGGAGGGGAATACTATAACTGATGATGTAGAAAAGGCTGAGGTCCTGAATGCCTTCTTCGCCTCAGTTTTCAACAGTAAGGAGGGAGGAGGAGGAGAAGAATGGCCTCTTGAACTGGGGGATGGGGTCAGGGAGCAGTGTGTTCCCTGGAAATTCCTGAAGAATTAGTTCAGGCCCTGCTGAGCCATCTGGACACCCACAAGTCCATGGGACCAGATGGGATCCATCCCAGGGTGCTGTGAGAGCTGGCAGCTGAGCTGGCCAAGCCACTCTCCATCATTTTCCAGCAGTCCTGGCTCACCGGAGAGGTCCCAGGAGACTGGAAAATGGCCAGCGTGGTCCCCATCCACAAGAAGGGTCGGATGGAGGAACCTGGGAACTACAGACCCATCAGCCTGACCTCAGTGCCAAGGAAACTGATGGAGCAGGTTATCTTGGGGGTGATAAGAGCGCACCTAAGGGATGGCAAAGGGCTCAGGTCCAGCCAGCATGGGTTTAGGAAGGGCAGATCCTGCCTCTCCAACCTGATCTCCTTCTATGATCAGGTGACCCGCTTGGTGGATGTGGGGAGGCCTGTGGATGTGATCTATCTGGACTTCAGCAAGGCCTTTGACACTGTCCCCCACAGCAAACTGCTGGCTAAGCTATCAGCCCATGGCTTGGATGGCAACACTCTGTGCTGGGTTAGGAACTGGCTGGAGGGACGAGCCCAGAGAGTGGTGGTGAATGGTGCCACATCCAGCTGGCGGCCAGTCACTAGTGGTGTCCCTCAGGGATCTGTGCTGGGCCCCATCCTCTTTAACATCTTCATTGATGATCTGGATGAGGGCATGGAGTCAGTCATCAGCAAGTTTGCAGATGACACCAAGCTGGGGGCAGATGTGACTGAGTTGGAAGGCAGAAGGGCTCTGCAGCGGGACCTTGACCGCCTGGACAGATGGGCAGAGTCCAATGGGATGGGGTTCAATAGCTCCAAGTGCAGGGTGCTGCACTTTGGCCACAGCAACCCCATGCAGAGATACAGGCTGGGGTCGGAGTGGCTGGAGAGCAGCCAGACAGAGAGGGATCTGGGGGTACTGATTGATACCCGCCTGAACATGAGCCAGCAGTGTGCCCAGGTGGCCAAGAGAGCCAGTGGCATCCTGGCCTGCATCAGGAATGGTGTGGTCAGCAGGAGCAGGGAGGTCATTCTGCCCCTGTACTCTGCACTGGTTAGACCACACCTTGAGTATTGTGTTCAGTTCTGGGCTCCCCAGTTTAAAAGGGACGCTGAGATGCTTGAGCGTGTCCAGAGAAGGGCGACGAGGCTGGTGAGAGGCCTTGAGCACAGCCCTACGAGGAGAGGCTGAGGGAGCTGGGATTGTTTAGCCTGGAGAAGAGGAGGCTCAGGGGTGACCTTATTGCTGTCTACAACTACCTGAGGGGTGGTTGTGGCCAGGAGGAGGTTGCTGTCTTCTCTCAGGTGGCCAGCGCCAGAACAAGAGGACACAGCCTCAGGCTGCGCCAGGGGAGGTTTAGGCTTGAGGTGAGGAGAAAGTTCTTTACTGAGAGAGTCATTGGACACTGGAATGGGCTGCCCGGGGAGGTGGTGGAGTCGCCATCCCTGGAGCTGTTCAAGGCAAGGTTGGATGTGGCACTTGGTGCCATGGTCTAGCCTTGAGCTCTGTGGTAAAGGGTTGGACTTGATGATCTGTGAGGTCTCTTCCAACCCTAATGATACTGTGATACTGTGATACCTCCAGAGACAGGGCCTCAACCACCTCTCTGGGCGACCCATTCCAGGCTCTCACCGCTCATGCTGAACAACTTCCTCCTCACGTCCAGCCTGAACCTACCCATCTCCAGCTTCACTCCATTTCCCATAGTCCTGTCCCTCCCTAACATCCTGAAAAGTCCTTCCTCAGCTTTTTTGTAGGCCCCCTGCAGATACTGAAAAGCCACAAGAAGGTCACCTGAGAGCCTCCTCTTCTCCGGACTGAACAGCCCCAACTCTTTCAGAAAGTCTGTCCTCATAGCAGAGCTGCTGCAGCCCTCTGAGCATCCTTGTGGCCCTTCTCTGGACATGCTCCAGCACATTCATATCTCTCTTGGGACTCCAGAACTGGATGCAGTACTCCAGGTGAGGTCTCACCAGAGCGGAGTAAAGGAGGAGAATCACCTCCCTCCACCTGCTGGCCACACTTCTGATGCAGCCCAGGATCTGGTTGGCCCTATGGGCTGCAAGTGCACACTGCTGGCACATGTTGAGCTTCTCATCCACCAGCACCCTCAACTCCCTCTCCTCAGGGCTGCTCTCCAGTCTCTCACTGCCCAGCCTGGGTTTGTGCTAGCGATTGCCCCGACCCAGATGCAGGGCACTGCACTTGGTCTTGCTGAACCTCCTGAGGTTGGCTTGTGCCCAACTCTCCAGCCTGTCCAGGTCCCTCTGGATGGCATCCCTTCCCTCCAGCATGTCTTCTGCACCACACAACTTGCTGAGGGGGCACTCTATGCCTCTGCCCATGGCACCAACAAAGATGTTGAGCAAGACTGGTCCCAGGACTGATCCCTGAGGGACTCCACTTGTCACTGGTCTCCACTTGGACATGGACCCATTGACAGCCACTCTCTGGGTGCAGCCATCAAGCCAGTTCTTTATCCATCTCGTGGTCCACCCATCAAACCCATGTTTCACCAGCTTGGAGACCAGGATGTGGTGCGAGACCATGTCAAAAGCCTTGCTCAGGTACAGGTAAATGACAGCAGTTGCTCGCCTCTCATCTATTAATGTTGTGACCTGTTCATAGAAAGCCACCAGGTTTGTCAGGCAGGATTTGCCCTTGGTGAAGCCTGCTGATTGTACCCAATCACCTCTTCACTATTCTTCTGTTTCAGTAGTGCCTCCAGGAGGATTTGCTCCATGACCTTACTGGACACAGAGGTGAGACTGACTGGCCTGTAGTTCCCTGGCTCATCCTTCCTACTTTTTGAAAGTGGGAGTTATGTTTCCCTTTTTCCAGTCAGAGGGAACTTCACCAGACTGCCATGACTTTTGGAATATAGTACAGAGAAGAGGTTTTCCCCCCAGCACACACAGGTACCTACAGCTGTAGTGCTTGTCCCCTTCAGAATTGCTGTCACCTCTTAGGAAAATTTCCTTCATGTTATGTCAGCATGGACATGTCACTGATTCCCTAATACCAAAAAATATCAAAAGCATCTAATATTTGTTTTATTTATTTATTACATTAGGAACTCTTGGGGCATTTGCACAGAAGTTATTGAGGGCCCAACATATCTTTAGGCTTCACCCACTGATCAAACTGGTCTGACGTGAGGAATCCCAGCTTTATCGCAGCTTCTTTTAATGTTGTCCCTTCTTTGTGTGCAGTTTTAGCAATCTTGGCTGCTTTATCATATCCTGTAACAAAACAAAATGAACAAGTTTTCCATTTGCAGTTTCAGAAGATGCTTGGCCTTTGGGGAATTAATTCCATCAATATTGCTGTACTGCTTAACACAATTAGCAGTAGAGGCACACCAGATGTTTACACCAACTCCTTACTTAAAGGGAAAGTAAATTGCTACTCTGATTTCAGTGGACTTAGAGAATCACAGAATCAGTCAGGGTTGGAAGGAACCACAACGATCATCTAATTCCAACCACCCTGCCATGGGCAGGGACATCCTACCCTAGATCAGGCTGGCCAAAGCCCCATCCAGCCTGGCCTTAAACACCTCCAGGGACAGGGCCTCAAACCACCTCCCTGGGTTCCAGGCTCTCACCACTCTCATGCTGAACAACTTCCTCCTCACATCCAGCCTGAACCTACCCATCTCCAGCTTCACTCTCCAGCCACTCACTGCCCAGCCTGGGTTTGTGCTTGGGATTGCCCTGACCCAGATGCAGGACACTGCACTTGGTCTTGCTGAACCTCCTGAGGTTGGCTTGTGCCCAACTCTCCAGCCTGTCCAGGTCCCTCTGGATGGCATCCCTTCCCTCCAGCATGTCTTCTGCACCACACAACTTGCTGAGGGGGCACTCTATGCCTCTGCCCATTGCACCAACAAAGATGTTGAGCAAGACTGGTCCCAGGACTGATCCCTGAGGGACTCCACTTGTCACTGGCCTCCACTTGGACATGGACCCATTGACAGCCACTCTCTGGGTGCAGCCATCAAACCAATTCTTTATCCATCTCATGGTCCACCCATCAAACCCATGTTTCACCAGCTTGGAGACCAGAATGTGTTGCGGGACAGTGTCAAAGGCCCTGCTCAGGTGCAGGTAAATGACTTAGGTCATTTAAAAAAAGAGTGGGGGGGAGAAGATACTGTTATTTTTCAATTTTTCTTATTAGAAGTCAGATCAGTACAATGAGTACTTAAATTCCCCCAGCCTGCTGGTTTTGATTATTGTCAAAATTATTTATATCATGCACGGTATGAGAACTGCAAGAAGGACACATCTTTTTCACTTGTAATACTAATTGGTGATATTGAGTCTCCTGAAAATTATGACAATATAAATAATACCTGCAAAATAAAATTACTGCAAAGTATTTCAGTATAATGGTTTGTGAAGTTTCTGAGCCTTAAACCTACCTATATGCGGGTTCAGAGCTGTTACCAGCATCAGAGATTCACTCATTAGTTTGTTGATCCTGTCTGTATTGGCTTGGATTCCAACCACACAGTTGTCAGTGAATGAAACACAAACATCTCCAAGAAGTCTTGCAGAATTTAAAACGTTTTTAATCTAACAAAAAAGTAAAGAAATACCAACTATTATATTTAGACTGCACAGTCCAGCACATCGATTCAGAACCAGTGCCCACCCTTCATCTGTACAAATGTACAGATAGGGCACAGTGAATAATAGTATGCCTCCCTCCTTAGCAGGGTAAGATCAGCCACTCTTGTTTAACTCTTACATGAAGATGACCACAGTACGTCTCATTGTTTTGTTTTAACATAACCAAGTAGTAGATTAATGTATTTGATTCACTATTACTTGCACTATCAGATACCAGTCAAGACTAAAACCAGTAATGTTGTAGTCCTCTGCTTTGACTATCCATGCTGCTCCTTTTTTTTTGAAGTGTCTATCAATTTATCTTCTGTCAGGTACATCACTTGGCTGTTCTTTGTGACTTATTCTCAGGCCACACCTTCAAAAACAGGTGCTGTGTGTTTAGAAGAAATATGTTGACACAGGTGCAGAAAAAAAACAAAACCTAAGCAGGCACAGTAAGGAAGAGACAAAACCTCATCCTGTTACAAAATTTCCGTTTTCTTTATGTCATTTCTAACTGGCATAACTGTTGGAGCATGTCCAGAGGAGGGCCATGAAGATGCTCAGAGGGCTAAAGCAGCTCTGCTATGAGGACAGGCTACAAGAGTTGGGGCTCTTCAGCCTGGAGAAGGCTTCAAGGAGACCTTGTAGTAGCCTTCCAGTATCTGAAGGGGGCCTACAGGAATGCTGGAGAGGGACTATTTACAAGGTCTTGTAATGACAGGACAAGGAGTAATGGGTTTAAATTGCAAGAGGGGAGATTTAAACTGGATGTTAGGAAGAAGTTCTTTCCAGTGAGGGTGGTGAAACACCGGCACAGGTTGTCCAAGGAGGCTGTGGATGCCCCCTGGATGTGTTCAAGGCCAGGCTGGATGAGGCCTTGAGTGACCTGTTCTAGTGGGAGACATCCCTGCCTATGGCAGGGGGTTGGAACTGGATGATCTTTGAAGTCACTTCCAATCTAAAGAATTCTATTATTCTATAATAAAAAAGCAGTATCAGTCAATACAGATCGTGTAGAAGAATATGACATGCTGCTTTCTTTGTGCCTCTTACATATAAGACAAGAATTCAAACTTCTTCCTTTTCTTTCTGTCTAAGATTTGGGTATTTTCTGCAAGTCACAATAGTTTCCTTTAAACTGTCATCCCCACCCTAACCTCTATGCTATTCCTTAAACATCTTTATACACAGTTCTCTGCAATCTTCTGATTTCAGTACTTTTGTTTATATTTTTTCCTTCAGTTTCTCCTGCTTATTTTTCCTTCTTAGTTTTAAGAAAGAAAACCAATGTAGATAGGCTGAAGAAGAAAATAAGAATTGCAACTTGGTGGTCTGTAACACTTGGTTAACTTGACCTTTTATTACATCTCCAGAAGCATCAGTACGTATCCTGCTCACACTGTAGAAGGCATACATTTTAAATACTGAAGTCCAAGACTAATAGTTTGCAATTTTACGTAACTTACTTGCCAAAAGCATGTAATCCATTGGTATTCAGCAGTAACAGAAAATAGCACATAGTTGATAAATAATAAACACAATAATTTAACAATAAAAATGTCTTAATTTTTAGCTAAAATACCAAATTCTTTTTGACTTTGGACAAAATTTTATCTCTGTGCTACTCTCTCCCTACTTCCACGGACTGATGAGAGACACACATTGTGAAGATAAAGGCTTATCTGCACAAGGTAATTTAATGTTAAAAAGACTGCCAGTTCCCTGTCAAAAACACCTGTACTGACCAAATATTCACTGAGGATTTTTTCACCACATGCTGATTATACAAATGATGATTTTAAAACAGCAACAAGTTTAAAGCTTAATGAACTTACCATCATGGGCTTAAAAACATTCAGTTCGAAGTGCCCATTGCTACCTCCTACAGTAACAGCTACATGGTTTCCCATAACTTGGGCTGCTACCATGGTTACAGCTTCACACTGGGTAGGATTCACCTTTCCTGTTTGTGGAAGGGAGAGAAAAAGGTTACTAAAGAAGGAGGGAAGAAAGAGAGGCAAGAGAGGAATGGAGGTGAGAGAGGAAGGAGGGAGGGATTATAAAGCAGCGATGGCTGCTTTAGTAATCTACTAGGACTTTGAAGAGTTGGATCAAATGTGCAAGAGTTAAGCAAATATTAATTATAACAGTTCTTGATAGTCAAAAGATTATAACCTATCTTTACTCATGCAAGTAGGCATTTCTGGTGAATCACTGCTAAATCTCAGTTAACTTAAGAAAAGTATTACTCATTTGTTAGAATTACTTTGTAATACACTGTATTTACTTTGTCAGGGAAAAAAAAATTTTGAGTGACCTCCTAACAATGACTTCTTGTTATGCTTCATTTAATTTCTCATAATAATCCTATTAAAAGCATTGATTGTCTGCTTTTTTAAAAGCCCAATATGCTCACATCCTTTTTCTTTTATAAATTTATCATACGGGAAGAACATGCTTGGAATAATTTTGGATGTACAATATTCTTATGTATATATGTGCTAGTTTGAAGCAGGCTATAATGTTTTGGTGAAAAGAACTAGATAATTGGCTGAAAAAGGAAAACAATGGTTGTGTCTCCTTTCCTCATCAGTCTTGCTGAGAGCTCTGGGAACAAGAAGAAAACATTAGATAACATTCTCCATTTTGTTCTCACTTTGCTTTTGCCTTCAGACTGAGCCACATCTCCTTAACCTCACTGCCATTAACCTCTTGGCTGCACCTCTATTCTTTCTCAGGATTGGGGGTAAGGTTGAGAGGGGCAGGGGGAGGTGTTGGGGTGGTTTGAGACCCCCTCCTGGGGACTCAGGTTTCTGGGAGGGGGGTTGTGCTTCTGTATTACTTTTAACTTTGTATATTTCTGTATATAACTGTATATATTGTTAATAGCTGCTTATATATTGTGCTGCTGTAAATAAATAGCTTCATTTGTATTCCCGGAGCCCTTCTGAGTTAGCTGGGGCAAATTGAAAAGTGTGGGGGGGCGGGTAACAGCCTAAACCACCACAATATATTCTTCTATGGGACAATCAATGAATGATTACCAGTATTACTTCTTCTCTTATCCTCCCACATACTGGGATCATTGCAGAAGGGAAAACCTGAGTACAACACTAATTATGCTAGGAAATAAAGACAGAAGTCAATTTACATTAAAGAACTGCTATAATTCATAGTTAGCTTTAAGCTTACTTCAAAAAAGCAATTCTAAAAGAAGGCTTTAAGAAATGTGCCTGTAAATAAAGTCATAGGATTACAAATAGTACTCTCCCCTACATACCTGCCACTGAACACCTATGCAAGCAACTATTTTTACAAATAAAAATTTTGGAAACTGTGACAGAAGATAAAAACTAACAGAAGTGAACTTACTGATATTTGTGGTAGTATCTGGTAAATATCTGTTAAGTTAGTAGTACAAACCAAAAGAAACAGGCAATTTTCTGTTTGTTTTCTCTGTACCTGGCATGATGCTGCTTCCTGGTTCATTTTCAGGCAGGATGAGCTCTCCTAATCCAGAGCGTGGCCCAGAACCCAGGAAACGAATATCATTAGCTATTTTCATCAGACTACATGCCACTGTGTTCATAGCTCCACTGAGTTCCACTAGAGCATCGTGAGCCGCAAGAGCTTCAAACTTATTTGGAGCAGTGACAAAAGGCAAACCTACAGGAAGGTGGAGAAAACATTAAACCTGTGAGGCACTTCCTAGCAGGCATAAAAATATTATCAATCACATAACCAAAAAAATTTAGCTGCTTAAAGAAAAAATATGCATGCAAATATCAACACTGGTAGGGAACAACAGCCTGGACAAGAATATGTGAAAGCTGATTCAGACTGAGGAGGATGCCTGAAACTGCTGCTAACAGCAAGAGGACAGGAGCAGTGGAAGCAACAGCTCTGTTTATGTTAATTGAATACCTGAGAGTTAAGGCTTGGTTCCATAATGAAAAACATTCCTTCAGGGCTTCGCCCTGGAAGAAAAGTCTCAGCAGAATTTTATTAGCTGTAATGGACAATGCTAAGGAGGTACAAAGGGATGCTGACTGTGGGCTGGCCTCCTACTCCACAAAATTACTGGTCTGAGCTTATATTGTCACTTTAAACAAGTAACGTTGACACCACTTGCTAGAGAAACAGCAAAATTTCTACTGTGTTTTGCAGTTTCTGCCAAACACCAAACCCACACAATTTGCACAGGCTTCAGAATTGCATAACTGCTTTCTCAGCTGCAGAAAGCATTCCAAACTTTCAATTTGGCCCTTGCTAATAAAGTTCTGTGAGAACATATGGAACTTCTGTAGTCTGCACAACTTGTCCTATACTCATACAACCTGCCTACATGGAACACCTAACACGCACTAAGATGGGACAGCCTCCTAACACCACTGGTGGCTTCAAGCACCAAAACAAGCCCTGCATTGTTTCTCAGCAGCTGCTGTTTACGCCAACTTACTTCCCTCTTAGGGTATAAGAAAGTCTTGACCCTCTGTAAGACAGTGAATAGACCCATAAAAAATGTGTTGATGCAGACTGTTTAGCAAATTTAAATGACAGACATATGCGTCACTTGCAGACATTTAAAAAACTGATACCGTGATGCAGACCTGGTTTGCACATAATGATAAAAATTGCTCTGTAAATGAAGTTTTAAGGTCAATAGAGATGGTACCAGAAAAGAAGAAAAATCAGACAGCTAACTTTCACTCTTTCATATGATAAAACATAGTGGCTTTGGGAGGTATACTTTCACTTCTTTTGTGCCAAGTCACTGTAGACTGAGAGCCAGAGGAGAAAAGATTAAGACAGAAGCATTACAGATGGGCTAGTAATAGAAGGCTGAAACTGTATCCCTCTCCAATAAGCCTTGCTAAGAAAACCATAGTGATATCAGTCACTTTCCATGCACTGAGTATAATTACAAAAATACCTTGCATGAAAAATCTTTAAGCATAAGGCACATAACATACAGCTTTAACAGAAAATTTCATCTTCAAACATAGAGACAATTTGAGAACCTTATGGGAAGTATGGAAACAGCAAGATTTAGTTTGAATTTGACTATATCTTTCATAGACTGCTTTACTGATAATTCTGAAGTATCATTCCTCACCTGTCAGTTCAGCCACTTTAGCAGCAACTTTCTCAGCAAAGCCAATTCTTGTGTTTAATCCTGTACCAACCGCAGTCCCACCAGCTGCCAGTTGATACACTCTTGGCAAGGTTGATTCAATCCTAGCCACACCGTACTTAATTTGTTGCACATAACCACTAAATTCCTTTGAAAGAAAGGAGGATAAAATAAAAGAACAAAGAAAACAACCAAGAGTAAACACTTGGAATTACTTGGACTTTTAAGATGACTGCACTAACTTCTTTGAAAGAACAAAGGCACTGAACTTCACACAGACGCTAAACCTTAGCATGTTTTCCTTATAAGGCAAAATTTATGCGTACTAAAACACTGCTCTCACAGTACGGACAAATTACACATTCTCATGATACAATTAGAGGAACAGATCTTGGGCTTCACTTAATTCTATTGAGTAAAAATCTCACCTGTGCATGCTTGTAAAAAAAACCATTCTTGACACAGTAACAACAATGATTTGCTCTCATATAGGTACATATATATATGAGAACACACACATACACAATCATGTATTTTCATTCCAAATACTTAGCTTTATGTGTTGGCAAAAATCTCATTTATGTAAGTTTACAAAATGCCTGCCTTCCTTCAAATATTAAGTGTAACAGAAATATCACACTGTGTTATTTGGTAATGGAACACAATTTACAACTAATTTTATCTTAATACTGTTAGAAGTGAAACACGTGGAAAAAAAATAAGAAAAATTATGGTGCAGTAGAGTACAGCATCCAGCAAACTCCTATAAAGATGAAAATACTCTGACTGAGATACAGGCAGTTTCCTATTATTTGTCTTAAGGTATCAACTTAACTTAGGGCTCAGCTTCCTCCAAAATATTTATAAGATCTTGTCAAATTAATGCATAATTATTCTTTTTTACCTGTCCAAGAGTAAGTGGAACAGCATCTTGCGTATGAGTGCGCCCTATTTTTATGATTTGGGAAAACTCTTTGGATTTCGCTTCAAGTGCACTCTGTAGCTTCTTTAGTCCAGGTAACAACACCTCATTGACCTCCTGGGCAGCAGCAATATGCATTGCTGTTGGGAAAGTGTCATTTGAACTCTGTGAAGGAAGTTCAGGAAATATATTAACAAGCTTTTCTCACTGTCCTTACTGCAAGATATATATGTATGGCTTTATTCTCTTGGTTTTATAAACAAGAAGAAACTAAGAGCAAGAAATTCAGCTGTGTTCTGTAAGTCAATATGCATCAATAACTGAATCTTCTAAACTCCAGTCCAGCACCTTACTGATGTCAACTTTTTCTACCTCTACCCACAGAAAGTTAATTACATGAGCAGACTTCACAACAACGCAGGGGCTAAAAAAAAAAGGAAAGAAAAATACTTGCTCAATTAAGCAACTGGAGGTGGCTTTAACACACTTCTGTCTTGCTTTGTTAATGTTAAATCCATTCCCAGATACTGAGCAAGCACAAAATACCAGGAAGTGATACAAGAAATTCAGTGATTAAAATTTAACTAATCTAAAGAAAGTATTAAGAGTGAAGGAAAACAAAAAAACAGCTACCATGATCCTTGGGGGAGGAAAGAAAAGGAAATGGATATTTAATTTACCCATTTACACTTTAATTTTTATTCTTTCTACATGCTTTATGTAATGCATTATGGAGGTAGATTGTAAGTATCCTTTACAACACAAGTAGCCTTTACAATCCTTTATCAATTTTAAGTAAAATTTTAGAAACCACTTAACTTCTTTACAACTGTCTGCATTGTTTGTTACCAAAATAACCTCTGCCCACTATCATACATGAATTCCTCTGTCCTAAAATCAAAATTTCTAATCTAAGAAACTCATACTGCCAATGACTAACATTTTAAATTTCACCTGAACTGAAAAACCTGGGAAACTGTGGCCAAAGATGTACACATTTTTTTTACTCAAATCTAAACAGTGGCTACAATTAAATTACAAATTCACAATTAAAGAATTTTTTTTTTATATTTAAAGAAGTACAATGTGAGTATAATGACCTGGCTTTTGTTAACATGATCATTTGGATGTACTGGGATTTTGCTCCCCAGTTTGCCCCCCATTATCTCAATGGCTCTGTTACTGATGACTTCATTGACATTCATATTAGTTTGAGTTCCAGACCCAGTCTGCCACACCACCAACGGGAAGTGATCATTTAGTTTTCCTTCAGCTACCTATGTTGAAAAAGGAGAGAGAAAAGTTGTTTTGGAACTAAACACCAAAAAATACACACATACAACAAAGGGCATAAACGTGAACATTTTATGCAAATAATATTCTCCATTATAGCTCTAAATATACATGTAACAATTGTGAACTTACATCAGAATAACTGAGAAACTGATAAAATATCAGATATCAAAAGGGCAAAACACTTTTCCTGTGCTTCTTGAAGATGCTGAATTCTGAAACAGAGGAGTATGGTGTTTCACTTCATGCAGCACAGTCATAAAAAGAAAATATTTTTTAAAGCTCTTTCAAGTTTTATCTTGTTTCCTCAACAATGCCAATGATTTTTAATGTCCTAAAACATCTGTACTCTTCATAGAATCATAGAATCAGCCAGGCTGGAAGAGAACTCCACGATCATCCAGCCCAACCTATCCCCCAGCCCTGTCCAATCAACTAGACCATGGCACTAAGTGCCTCATCCAGTCTTTTCTTGAACACCTCCACCACCCTGGGCAGCCCATTCCAATGCGAAATCACCCTCTCTGTGAAGAACTTCCTCCTGACATCCAGCCTATACCTACCCTGGCACAACTTGAGACTGTGTCCCCTTGTTCTGTTGCTGTTTGCCTGAGAGAAGAGACCGACCTCCACGTGGCTACAACGTCCCTTCAGGTAGTTCTGGACAGCAATGAGGTCCCCTCTGAGCCTCCTCTTCTCCAGGCTAAACAAGCCCAGCTCCCTCACCCTCTCTTCATAGCTTCTCTCACCAGCTTTGTTGCCCTTCTCTGGACAGGTTCCAGTATCTCAACATCTCTCTTGAATTGAGAAGTCCAGAACTGGACACAGGACTCAAGGTCCTGACCAGTGCTGAGTACAGGGGAAGAATAACCTCCTTTGTCCTACTGGCCACACTGGTCCTGATACAGGCCAGGATGTCATTGGCTCTCTTGGCAACCTGGGCACACTGCTGGCTCATTTTCAGCCTACTATCTACCAGTATCCTCATGTCCCTTTCTTCCTGGCTGCTCTCCAGCCACTCTGTCCCCAGCCTGTAGTGCTGCTTGGGGCTGTTGTGGCCAAAGTGGAGAACCCTGCACTCGGCCTTCTTAAATCTCATCCCGTTGGCCTCTGCCCACCCATCCAGCCTGGCAAGATCTCTCTGTAGGGCTCTAGTACCCTCCAACAGATCAACACCTGCTCCTAGCTTGGTGTCATCTGCAAACTTACTGATGATGGACTCAATCTCCTGGTCCAGATCATCAGTTAAGATACTGAACAGGACTGGGACGAGCATGGATCCTTGGGGGACACCACTAGTGATTTGCTGCCAACTGGATGTGGCACCATTCACCACCACTCTCTGGGCCTGGCCCTCCAGCAAGTTCTTGACTCATTTCAGAGTGAATCTGTGCCAGCCACAAGCTGCCAGCTTTGCCAGGATCTTGTTGTGGCAGATGGTGTTAAAAGCTTTGCTGAAGTCCAGGTAGACTAAATCCACAGCCTACCCCAATTTCACCAGGCAGGTAACCTGATCATAAAAGGAGATCAGGTTGGTCAAGCAGGACCTGCCCTTCCTAAACCCATGCTGGCTGGGCCTGATCCTTGGCCATTCCGTAGGTGCTTTATGATGGCACTCAAGATGACCTGTTCCATGACCTTGCCTGGCACTGAGGTCAGGCTGACAGGTCTGTAGTTTTCTGGCTCCTCCTTACGACCCTTCTTGTGGGTGGGTATCACATTGGCCAGTTTCCAGTCTTCAGAGACCTCTTCAGTGAGCCAGGACTGTTGATAAATGATGGAGAGTGGCTTGGCCAGCTCATCTGCCAGCTCTCTCAGCACCCTAGGATGGATCCTATCTGGTCCCATGGACCTGTGAAGATCCAAATGGCTCAGCAGGTCCCTTACTTCTTCCTTCTGGATTACACAGGGACTATACTGGTCCCTAACTCTATCTGACAGTTCAGAAGGCCAACTGTCCTGGAGACAACAGGTCCCATTGTTGAAGATTGAGACAAAGAAGGTGTTAAGTACCTCTGCCTTTTTCCTCATCTTTTGTGAATATATTCCCCTCTGCATCTAATAAGGAGTGGAGGTTATCTTTGCCTCTTCTTTTGCCATTAATATATTTATAGAAACATTTTTTATTCTCCTTTAACAGTGGTGGCCAGTCTAAGTTCTAAATGGGCTTTTGCCTAATTTTTTTCCTACATGACCTAGCAACATCCTTGAACTCTTCCTTGGACACCTCCCCTTTCTCCCTTCTCAAGTTTTAAAGCAACATTGATCCTAATTCTCAGAGGTAGGACTAGAGGTAATAAGTATGTACTTGTTTTCCCTTCAACAGTTATTTGTTCAGGTTTGCAGTATCTTCTAGGATAGGTATTGAAATATCTCAAGTAGTTTTGCAATCAACGCATGTAAGGTGCTTCAGGGAACTGATTCAGTTGTGTGCGTCTCCTTGAGTCATGACCACCCTTTGGGTGTCAGAAACCGGATACTGCTTGACTGTTTACAAACTTTTCAGCATGAGAGCACTGCTTGCTCCTAGGAAATCAAGCTCAACAGCTGCACAGTTTCATCATAAACACCAATCACAACTAGGTAACAATTTGAATTAGAGACATGTCAGTTCTTTATGGGAATCAGTCCCCCAGAGTAGAGACTGTTTTGCCATAGGCCATCTGTCATGCACATGCAGCCCACAGTATAACTGGAGTATGAAATTTCTCAAAAAATAAATTTCATACAAGCAAGTTCCAGACTTCCTACACCTGCAGACATTAGATTCTGTATCAACAAAATGAGCTGGCAGATGGTTGCTGGTTTCCCTACTACTACCCAAGACTTATATGGCTTTAATTGAGAGATGCCTAAAAAGTACTTGTAACTTTTTTTACTGTACCTCAGCTGTAGCTATGGTACACATACAAACAAGTATCATCATATATACTTACAAAGACCTACATGTATTGACTTGCTGATTACCCATGGCAGCAAGGTCCAGAGGAGCCACAAGTAGCTATACCAACGTACATCTTTGGTAGGCAGGCTGTAACAACCATTTCAAATCAAAACTGAGCAACAGGTACAAATGTTCTCCTGTTTGATCTACATTTTATGGAGCCTGCTCAACTTTTAGAGATTCTTCTGAATGTGTATTTGTGATAGTATCAGAATCTGTGCTTTGAAGTACTACCCCTGTACATAATAGGCTCAGAAAGGTCAAGAATGCAAAGCAAAAGGATCTGTTGTCTCAACTCTGAGCCTAGATACATATCTCCATGTTATTAGGATAGATTAATCCTCCTGGAATCACGCTTTTCAGGAAAGGATGTTATGTATTTCTCATCCTACTGATGTAAAGGTCCCACCTCCAAGAGTAACTTGATTCCTTGCTTAATACTTTTAAGTTATGTTAGAATATTGTTTTGGAGGTAAGGGAAATGATAGAGCTGTCAGGGTGTTTTCTAAAACACAGTAAAAGAGGCCTAAACAACTTTCAGAACTCATGAATCATTTAGTCACCAAAACATCTAATCCATTTTTAACCAGAACTCTAGAAACCACAAGAAGACACTAACACGTTCTGGAATTCTCCAGAGCTCTTAGGACTTACAGTGCAAGAGCTGGAAGAAACAGGATAAAAGTCTTCTGCAAATATGGAAATAATTTTCAGGTGGTTAGAATGACAAAACTTTGTAAAACAAAGCTTACAGATCTGCTCATTTACACAACATTAATACACTTGGCATTACCTTATCTCATATAATGGTCATTCACAACTCTGTGCACTTGGATGGCATATATCCTGAGAAAGAGAAGATGTCTCTGTGTGTCATTTCACACCACATCCTCTTTAGCTATAGAAGTGATACTGAAAAAGCACAGATTTACTATTAAGCTTAAGTGTGAAAATAAGATTAGTTACAGAGAAACTTCTCAAAGTGCGGCTGGTATTCACGTTACCAAGCTGCAATTGCTGAAGAGTTTGACCGTTACCAAAACAAAAAAGCTTTGCTTGGCATGTTAAGACTTCACATTAGCTGAATGAACTGAGATTCAATTACCCTCTCTTAATCCAGGAAAGAGTCAACACTAGGCTGCAAGGACTGATCTTAATAGAGGGGAAAAATTACATTGTTTTCATAATCTAAGTATCAAAATGTATTTGACCATTCTATCATTTCTGCAAATGTAAGAAGTTAGAATACTAAAATATTAAGTAAATGATTCCTTAACCTGAAAAACAAAGTTACAATTAAAAAAAAAGCCTTTCTCCACCAGTTTGAGAAATTAAAGCAGTCTTCCTTTAGCCTCCAAGCTTCCTGTTTTCCTGTGAAAATCTTAACAAAAATACAGCGACATTTCTAGCATTTTGAGCAGTTAGTTCCTACCTCATTTGCTGCCTTAACGATAGCATCAGCAATCTTTGGGTCGAGACCATAATCTTTATTTACTTCAGCTGCTGCTCTCTTCAAGATGCCAAAAGCTCTTATAACTTGAACCTGAGATACAAAAGTAAGTTTAACTATGGTTGGTTTTGGTTGTGTTCTTTTTTTCTCAAAGGCCATTTTAGGAACCAAACTCCTGAACTGAAATCCAGCAGTAAATTATCAACCAAACCAAAGAGCAATCAGACCCCATGACCTGTGCTCTCATTAAGAGTAACATTTATCCAAGCAGTAAAGCAGTACACAGCTCATCCCTTCTGTCCAAGTCCATGTATGCCTTGTGCATCAAAACAGATCACATGTATTAAAATAAACACTACAGGAAAACTGGTACTATGTCTCAAACAGCCTTTTTGAGAGCAAATTGACACAGTTCAGTACATGGAAAGCCAGTGCACAACAATGTCCATGCACAGAAATGCTCTGTGCACAGCTACATGTGGGAAAAATAACTTGGTATCAACCCACGCTGCACTAAACATCCTTAGTAAAAAGTTACAAAACACTACAGCTAATGAGCTATTCCATTTTCAGAAAAATGAAAGATACTTTGCTATTCATCATTCTTATGCAAAAAAGTCACACAACATGGTAATTATCCAAAAGCAACAATCAATTTATTGAAATGGAACAAAACCACATCTCTAACATAGGACAATACATTACCATGGAATTTCTAACTTCAGCTAAAATTCCATGTCGCTTATATTCCCAGCAAAAGTCTAGGAAAGTATTTGCTCTCACATCCAAAATACACTTAAAGAGAAGAAATTAACACATCTTTAAATTACTTACAGGCATTCTTTCTGAAACACCTCCAATCTTGAAGTTCATTGTAGATCTTACAGTCTGGGCACCATAGTATTTGTCACTTGGGACCTTCAGTTCACCAAAGGTATCATATTCTATCCTAAAAGCCTCTTGAGCAGACTATGGAAAGGGAAAAGAAAAATATTTCAGACAACAGTAAACAGCATATCCTCTTTGAAAGCAGATAGAGTGAAGACAAAATATGCAGGAAAAGAGGGGGAAAAACCAAAGCACACAACTAGTCAATAGTATTTTAAGTAATTATATTTTTAAGTTAAAACCTTTTTCTAGATTGAGCACTTGTCTCACTGAATGTCATAGCTACTAGCATTGTGTAACCTAGCAGACCCAGTGATGATAGGCAGCACTGCAAGACTTAAGACCTCGGCATCATTCTGACTAAATTCTTCTCTTTTGAAAATTAGTGACTTATCTCACCATTTATAGAATTAGTATTTTATTAAAACAAAACTGAAGAACTAGCACAGCAAGAATTCACCTGGTTTCCACCCAAGCTGCAGATACATGACACAACCTCTATTTGAAATTCACACCACACAAGAGAGGTAACAAAAATAATGAAAGAGAGCAATTGACTAATCTAGTACTAAGTTGATGACAATTAAGCCCTTTCTCAAGCCTGACAAACCAGGGACACAGTTGCCCTACCTGTGCAACACAAAGAAACTGCATCTAGGAATACACTGTGCAGTATTTACCAGTATTTCTGTATCACGTATACACCTAGCATGCATTACTCTCCAACATGGCCAGTAAGAAATTAATTTTAGCTAATATAAACCAACTGAATAGTAACTTTACTTTTTGTGAAGCACTTGTGATGGTGTGATCATGTTCACATACAGCTCAACAAAGATTACATGACTGGGCAGGAAGCAAGACCAGTTTACTCTTATGATGCCTTAGTCAGCAAAGTTCTCATTTACTGTAAGAAAGGAGTTCACAGAATCATAGAACTGTCGAGATTGTAAGCGACCTCAAGGATCATCTAGTTCCAAGCCACCTACCATGGGCAGGGACACCTCACACTAGATCAGGTTGCCCGGAGCCCCATCCAGTCTGGCCTTAAAAATTTCCAGGGATGGGGCTTCCACCACCTCTTTGGGCAACCTGTTCCAATGTCTCACCACCCTTATGGTGAAGAACTTCTTCCTAACATCTAATCTAAATCTATGCTCATCTAGCTTGGATCCATTCCTCCTGGTCATGTCACTATCCAACACCCTAAAAAGTTGCTGCTCAGCTTTCCTGTAGGCTCCCTTCAGATACTGGAAGGCCACAATAAGGTCATCTCAGAGCCTTCTCCTCTCCATCCTGAACAGTCCAACTCCTTCAGTCTCTCCTCATAGCAGAGCAGCTCCAGCCCTCTGGTCATCCTCGTGGCCCTTCTCTGGACACTTTCCAGGACATTCATATCCCTCTTGTAATAGATGCTCCAGAACTGGACACTACTCCAGGTGGGGTCACGTGAGAATGATATAGAGGGAGATAATCACCACCCTCAACATGCTGGCTACACTTCTCTGGATGCAACCCAGTACACAGTTGGCTTTCTGGGCTTTAAGTGTACACTCGTGGCTCATCTACCAACACCTTCAAGTCTTTTTCCTTCAGGGCTGCTCTCAAGTCAGTCACTGCCCAGGCCCTATATCAGTGCCTAGAATTGTGCCAACCCAGATGCAGGACCCTGCACTTGGTCCTTTGATCAGGTTGGCATGGGCCGACCTCTCCAGCCTGTCAAGGTCCCTCTGGATGGATCATTTTCCTTCAGTGTGTCAGCCGCATCACACAGCTTGGTGTCAGCAGTGAACTTGCTGAGGGGGCACTCAATGCCACTGTCCATGATGACGATGTTAAACAAGACTGGCCCCAGTACTGATCCTGGATGGACTCCACTTGCCACTGGCCTCCATTTGGACATGGACCTATTAACAGACACTTTCAGGTGTGGCCATAAAGCCAGTTCTTTATCCAAGTGGTCCATCCATCAAACCCGTATTTTACCAACTTGGAGATCAGGATGCCATGTGGGACAGTGTCAGAGGCTTTTCTCAGGTCCAGATAAAGGACATCAGTTGCTCTCCCCTTGTCTATTGCTGTTGTGACCTCGTCATAGAAGGCTGCCAGGTTTGTCAGGCACGATTTACCCTTAGTGGAGCCATGATGTTTCTACCCAATCACATCTTCATTATTCTTCTGCCTCAGCAGTGTCTCCTGGGGGATCTGTTCCATGATCTTACCAGGTACAGAGGAGACTGAGTGGCCTGTATCTACTTCCCTGGATCATCCTTCTTCCCCTTTTTTGAAAACGGTGGTTATGTTTCCCCTTTTCCAGGCAGTGGGGACTTCATTGGACTGCCATGACTTTTGGAATATAATAGAGTGGTTTAGCAATCTCATCCACCAACTCCCTCAGTACCTATGAACATATCCCGTTACGTCCCATGGACTTGTACACTCTCACGTGCTTCAGATGGTCACAAACCTGATCCTCTCTCACAATGGGCAGTTCCTTCTTCCAGCCCCTGCCATTATCATCTGTATTTTCAGGAGTGTGGCTGGAGCACTTGCCAGTGAAGACTGAGGTAAAGTCATTGAGAACCTTGGCCTTCTCCACATCACTTGTCACCAGTTCTCCCACTGCCTTTCTGAAAGGGCCCACATCTTCCCTAGTCTTCCTTTTGCCACTAATACACCTACAGAAACATTTGCTATTCCCTTTGATCTCCCTGGCTAGATTTCGTTCTGAGCTTTAGCTTTTCTAGCCAAGTTTCTTGCTGCTTAGACAGCCTCCTTACATTCTAGCTGTCCTTTCTTCCAATACTTGCACAGTTTCTTTTAGTGTGACAGTGTGCCTAGGAGCAAATTGCTCATTCAGGCAGGTCTCCTAACGTTCTGTCTTGCCTTCCTCTTTGTCCGTATACTTTGCTTCTGGATATGGAGAAGGTGATCCTAGAATGTTTAGGCCTTTCCTCTCTAGAACTTTGTCCCATGATACTCTGACCAGCAGATCCCTGAAGTGATCAAAGTCTGCATGCCTGAAGTCCAGGGGTCATAAGCTTGGAATACATCCTCCTAGATGCCTTGAGTATCTTAAATTCTAGTGCACTGTGGTCACTGCAGCCAAGGCTGTCCCCAGGCCTTGTCCCTGAGTTCATCCTTTCCAGGGAAAGAAGTAGGTCTTTTCTAATTCTTATCATACACAGAGTAGAACAAACCCAGAGTTCTAGGTAGGGTATATATACCTATACAATGCAAGGCTCTGACCTAAGCATCCTTGGGAAAACTCTGATAGAGCTTTGATAGGTCAGTGTAGTGTTGCAGCGCAGTGAAAGAAAACCAAAGGTTAGGAACTATTAAGAAAAGCAGAGGATATAAAAAGAAACATCACCAGTGCCACCACTGCTCACTGATGGTCTCAAGTCTTTGTGCAGATCTGGTTCTTTTGTCTTCAAAACTATTACCAGAAATTGGGTTATTTCACAGAAAAACCACAGACTCAGAAAATCCTGATGTGAAAATGAAAGCCTGAGTCAGAATAAGAGAAAAGCATCATAAATGTTTACATAGCTCTTACTCTTCACTAAGTATCCACTTCTGAAGTCAGGCTGTTCCTCTTCTTTCTTCCTATGTTCTTTTTGCTTCTTGCTTTGGGGGTCTGTCTCCTTGGCCAGGAGCACAGCTGAATATTGGGCAGAAAACCCTCCTCTACATCAATGACTTTCTGCAGCGGTTTGCCCTGGTCCACATCATCACAGATGGCAAGCTTCAAGTGGTAGTGTTGAGGGACATTCCATCCTTTTTATGGTCCTAAGTGGCATTCTACTCAGGTGGGGATGCTCTGCCATCAAGTACTCAATCAGTCGTGTACCAGACATGCCAGTCTCACTTGCAGAGTAGCTGGTGCATGTGACTCAAAAGAAACTGCAGCCCAGCCCACAAACAGCAGGGACTGGCTTTCACACTGCTGTTCCGTTTCATATACCTTTTGTTTTGGCTGATAGTCTCCCAGATACTGACCCCAGAAGAATAAAAAGCTTAGGGATGGCATATAGGTCCACACTATGTTCTTCAATTCTCTTTATCCTATTTTAATCACATATTATTCATTCACATGTTAACAAGAAGCAGAACACAGTCACCACTTCTTTAATATCTCTCTATCAAAAACATTTAATTGAGATGTTTGCAGATCTTACTATACGCGTGCACATTCCAATATTGCAACAGCAGGAATCAGATGTATGGTCTCTGCAATGCTTGCTTTTGGTATCTGGATGTCTTGCATAAGCAGAGAACATCAAGCCTTCCACAGAGCTCGATAAACAAAATCAATTCAGTTTCAAGCCCAGCTCTTGTGGCTCAGCCAGTAAAAGTATCCACACTCAATGTAAAAACATTAAACTACCATAACCTTTTAGAGAGAAAAAGCAGTTGCACAATTATTTCCTCAGACTTACATCATTCCAACGTCAACAATGGTGAAACAAAGATAAATAGGATCAGTACCTCTTTGTACAAGCACCTTTCAACAATTAAGTTCTGTTATTAAAACAATTCTTTCCCTAGTCAACTCGATGCTACATATTCACAAATTCCAATGAACAGAGTAGGGTTCTTTAAGCTGATTTCAATTTTTGCTGACTAATATAGTAAGAAGGAGCATTAGGAAAAGAAGTGATTTTTTTAGACATGCCAAAAGTAACTAAACTTTAACATTACTTTCATACTAATGTAGCAGCGTATAGAAGTAACTGTCTGAATTTTTATGCATAAAACATTCTTTCTGCACTGCTTAGACAGAATTCACCCTCCTGAGTACCTGGCTTTATGAGCTGAAAGTCCCAGTTTCCATATCTGAAGCAGAACCTGCTGCAAAATGGTGCAACAGTAGCACCCTGGTGGTAACCCCTACTCCCCCACTCTTGCCACAAGCCAAGGCAAACTCCTATGCTCACTTAATTCTTATCATAGCTACAGTAAGTCTCACCTCAGAACTACTGCTCCTTGCATTTACAAAACAAATTATATATATTTCCTTTTTTTAAGAGGCCTCTAAAATCCCAAGGACTCACAGTCCAAAGCGTAATGCAGTTAGGCAAATGTAACTGTACTTTTACCTTCTTTCAGGGAACAAATCAGCCAGAACAGATTGCACCATAATAGTGCACTGGAAATAGTTAAATGACAAAACTGCTGCACTATCGTTTCCTGTGGAAAATTACATTCTGACTTGAGGATGCAGCAACTTCTGGATGTAAGCATTTCAATTCAAAATCTTGGCATTTTTAGCATGTCAAAGCCAATCTATAAAGGCCAGCAGAAAATTGAGTTTGTGCTCAACTGCTCTTCTTTAGCAGATGAATTTTTAAGTGTATTACAAATCAGGCCCAAATAATTCACAAGATTCAGCTGAAGAACCACTGCAGCCGCAATTCCATTTGAAACTTCTTGTGCACGTTAACACAACAGTCACACTCTAGGAAACGTGTACATATGGTTTTGTCTACAAGAGGTATTCCAAAACACAAATCTGGCTGCTGAAAATTCTCTGCAAACATCAGAAAGTAGGGTGGGATTTTAAATTTAAATACTTGTTGGTACATTTTTTTATGGTCTTCTTGAAAACAGAAACAGAGTTTTCCTGTAAAAATTCACATGCTGCTTTAGTTCCAAATTCACCGAGGGACATTTTGTTATAACTTCTGCTCTTACTTAAACCGAATTTACTCAAAACGTCTGTTTACAGGACAGGTAATCTCTCTCGCCAGCTAAGATCAAAATACACGAATTTAATATAAGAGTGCAGCCTTTCAGAAATACCAGGTCTTTAACAAGTAAATGAACACCATGAGCTGTAACGATTTTCTTAGGTGATGCCAAACAGAAAAAAAAAGGAGCCCACCATCTGACAGGCCAACGGTTTAAAAGTTACACGGTCTGCGCTGACACGGGTTTTCTGAGACGGTTATGTTTTGTTCACCGTGTAGTTCATTCACTCACTGGAAAGCTTGCTTTTTAATGCCATTTTCTATACCCTAATGAGTATCGCAGACTGGGAACTGGCGTTCTAATTACATTTATTAAAGCATTTAGCAACCCAATGAATTAATAACATCCCAAATAGCCTACTTTCTGCTGATCTTCTCCTGGCAGTCTAAATCACCTCCATGTTTTAAGGAGAGAACTCACGGAGACTGCACCGAGGCTAACGTTTTGATGCAATGCCCAAGCTGTCAGTAGTGACACTCGGGGCTCCTTATGCGAACGATGTTTTCGTTTCTACGTTGACCTGCGTGCACCAAGCAAGGCTCACTCACGTTACAGCCCGGCACTCAACTATCATACGTGACCAACCACCGACGATGTCTGCCAGAGATCACAGACTATAACCGCCCTCGTTTTGAGGCAAAGACTCTCCAGATTTCTGTGAGGATACAGTTTTCCCTTATTTGTCACCTCCCAGCTTTCTATTCCACAGCTCTGCCACTGCAGCTCCTGCAGTAGCACCTCTCCCGCTTACCCGGTGGCATACTCCCGTTTTCCTCTGTGGACGTGAGCTGACAGCTAACGGCCGCGCTCAAGGCTAATCTCAGCCCCAGGCAGCACACCGACATACCTGGGTACCGCAGACACTGCGAAGCTGGGTGCGCCTGCGTTCCTGAGCGGGGACCAAACTGGGCCCGCGGCTGCATGGCGCCGGGTAGGGACAGGCCCCACAGATTCGCCGGTGCACGAACGAAATGGTAGTGCAAGCTTGACCGGGGATGCCGGCAACATCTTTCCCTCTGCTATTGCTCGCCCCACAAAGAAACACTGCGGACCATAGCCCCAGCCGTTCCCGCTCCTCGCCCCTCCTCTCCCAGAGCGGTGGCGAAGGGCCGCGGGCGCAGGGGGAGGAGCCACGGCGGCGGCTAGAGGTCACCGCTGTCCCGTCCTCCCCTGCCCGGGATGCTCACCATAGCGGCGTGCGGCGCAGGGCCCCACCGGCCGGCGGCGCGCGGGGGCGGCTGGCGCGCGAGGAGACCGACAGAGCAACCGAGACGGCGGCAGGCGCGGAGTGAGCGGTGCATGGCGGCGGCAGCAGGGGAGCACCTCGGGGGCCGGCCGTGGGGAGGGGAGAGCGAGCGCACCCGCCCCGGACGAGCGTCAGGGCGGCGCGGACGTCCATCATCACACAGGCTCCACCACCCCAATCGGCTGCCGACGAACCATCGCCGGGGCGGGGAGAAGCCTGCAGGGCCCAGAGAGAGGCGCCTGCGCAGGGCAGGCTAAGGGCGCCCTCTCCCCCCAGGGTTGCGCTGGGAAGGACAACGGGAACGGCGCTGAACAGCAACGTCAAAGGAAAGAGCGTCGGGTTGTTCTACTTTATTGCAGTCTTTTTACAGATGCATGAAACGCTATTTCCAAACTCTCCCTAACAACAGTGAAGGCTCTTGCTTTAAAAAAAGCCAAGGCCAGAGACAGTCCCTTCCTGCCATGCACGGGTGCATCTACCTACTGCATTTGTGCCAGTCTGTTCTGAACTCTGATGCAAGGCACAGAAACACTACTGGAGTGAAATACGGTGTATTCAGTTTTTACAGCCACCAACAGCAACATTCCAGCAATCATTTTTTCCAGCAACAGACACCATTCAGCAGTTGAGAAAACAAATGTAAATAATTAATTGCAATCGGCATAGTTACACTCTAGTACTCCAAGAGCTGGGAACTATTCACAGAAATGCTGCTAGAAGCTGCTCTGTTGATGCCTTACAAGTTCAAGTCTGCTAAGCTTTAACATATAGCTAAGTCCTCTGCAAGAGTGCCCCTCAATTGGTCTGAGAGACAGTCTAAGAAATACACAAAAACTTCAGATTTTCAGATACAGGAAGAGATTAACTATTAATATTATATCATGAACAGAATATATTGTTGAGAAAGTAACTGGAGATGTATCCTGTTCCCTTCAATAGAATAGGAGCATGACAATTTGTACAACTTTAGCTTCATAAAAACCCAAAGTAATAATTATTAGTGCATATTTCTTTTCATCTTACTTATAATCAGCAATGATCCTGCTTAATTTTAAGTCCCTAAGTCATAAAATTCAGTATCTCAGTCTTGCCTCAAACTACTGCAATGCATTTCTTGTTCTTAAAGTACAGAAATGTATATAATTACAGTAAGTGTACATTTAAAACAGTATAGTCAAAGGAATCCAAATACAAGACTTCCACTCACTTTTAGACACATTTTGTGTTTTCCCTGCCAGTTCTGATACACTAGTGAAAGAACATAAGCTGTTTTTCATTCCATGTTCATAACTGCACAGTAAGCCACAGCAGAATACAAGCTGGAGAAAAGTTTAGTCAGCGTTTTCCATTAACTGATAGTGACAATACTATTTTATTTGCTTGTGCTATGTTTATGTACACTAACACCCCTCCAGGAGAGGACTGCCAGTAAATTTAACTTATTAGTATGAGCGAATAGCAGGTGGGACAGTCGCGCAATCTTCTTCATTCAAAGTTCTGTCAATCACGGGTCTGTATTTCAAGGTAACCTACAGTAAAAGAGAACAAAGAACTTTAAAAACAAACCTCTTATATCTAAACAACACAGCCTAGCTAATTACCACTGACTGAATTTCTTATGTGTAACACTTGGCCAAAAGTGGTATCAGAAAATTACTACTTTTAAAAGGCCTTTTGGACAAAAGTGAAGATTTTATAGTGTCTCTTTCTTTTAGCTAGGAAAATCTTGGATAGAGCACCCAGTGGATTAGTCAGGAGACAGTTCTGTGCCACTATCCTTCCATCATCAGCTGCTCCTCAGGAAGTATTCTCATTTGTCCTCCAACTAGATTCAAGGAAACTGGAACTTGGGGGCAAGGAATGAAGATGATTTAGAAAATATAGCACAAAAAAACCCCCACCATTCTAGAGGTTCAGACTTTGGTTCTATCTTTGAAATATCATTAAAACTTTACAGTAAACGCCAACAAATTTTGCCATCACCAGATGGAAAGAAAAAAAAAAAAAAAAAAAAAAGCAGCTGCAAGCTTCTGACCCTGATATAATAAAAAAATAATTCCAATCAAAATCACAGCCACTTCCCAAAGATCAAAAATAACTTCTCCTAGTTATGCCTACTGTTTGACCGCAGAGTAGACGTTCAATTTTTCCCCTTCCTTTAAGTACACCAAACTCTATCAGATTTTGCAGTATTATCATGATATCAAAAGCTGTCTAAGAGAGCAGCTGCCTGCTGACAGTGAGAAAGACCCTCAAGCATTAGGTTCAACGTACCTTCCCAGATGGGACATCTACATAAGAAAGGGTGTGCTTTCTCCAGTGCTCTTCAAATGGCTTCCGCTGCTGGCCTTGGAGTGGCTTAGAATAGTCAAACTCATCTATCCGTAACTAAGGAGAAAATTAGGTTAGTATAAAACATAAGTTACATCTGCAAATCACTTTCCAAACACACAATTAGTTGCATTCCAATTACAACTGTAATGTCCCTCAATTACAACTGAGTGTCCCATAATAGCCAGCAACTACCCATATCAAATTTTAAATACTGAGTTTTGACAAGGGGTTTAAAGGTAATGTTTTTTACATAGCACAACTATTTTGCTTGAAGCTCTGTTTATGCATTTCTAAGATTATTATTACTATACTCCTGGTTTACAACTCTCTAATCATTCAGACTCACACACTGAACAACTCTCAAGATCACTGCCAAATAGAGCATGTATTGGTCCTTTTAACAAATAAGAACAGATAAAACAGAGCAGATGGACTTCAAACAAATCCTACACTAACTCAAGACTCTGAGGACTGTACTTTGAAGAAATTACTATGTAATTCATCCAAGGACAGGAAACAAGGACGTTCAATCCTACAGGCAGGCCACTGAAAATATTTTTACCTTATAGTCCTCTCTGGCATGAGCACCCCGGGATTCTTTGCGAGCCTCAGCACCATAAATGGTTTGTAGAGCACAGAGCATCAGGTTTTGCAGTTCGAGAGTCTCTACCAAGTCAGTGTTCCATACAATACCTAGTAAAATATTAAAATACTATGGAAGATGTTCTACAAACAAGTTATTCCTCTATCCTGTTGCTGATACTTAGAATCAAACTACACAATGCTCTGCCTACTGCACAGTACTCTCCAAGACTCACTGCCTGCAAGGCTCAGTAATGATTCTTAGACCGTAACAGCTGTAATCAATCTTAGAAAAAGTCAGTAGTTCTACCAGCCATCCTTGTCGTGTGTGCACTACTGCAACAAAATTACATCAGAGTCTTGCCCACTTTATATCTTACCTACAACCCAGTCCCCGTATCTTATTTCAGATCATAAGATCTGTCTAGGTGGTAGCTCTTCACTTAGATCCATAGCAGACCAAACCAACAGTGCTTTCCCTTCCTTTCAACCCTCAAAGAGGAAAAAAAGTCTGCTAGCTATTCAAGGCTTCATTTATGTACCTCCAAGGTGGACTCAAGTACACTCAAATGAATGTATCTTCATTGATACATTAATTTGATCCCATAATTTTAAGATACTCTAACACTTATCTTCGATGACTGTTAAGAGCTGTCCAAGAAAGCCATTTCTACTTTGAATGTTAGGATACATGCCAAATAGCAGTAGTCGGAGAGAAATACATGTGAGTGGACAAAAGGTAAATCATCAGTTGTACTTAACCAAGTTCTCCTAAGATAACACTGCAAGACAAGGCAGCATCTGCATGCAAGCACTATCTGCTCAGCTGAAGAGTGAAAACTGAGCGTTCTGCCTCTGCATAGTCTTGGTACCTTTTCACAACTCCCTGGCCTTTTCAGAAGATATTTACAAAGTTCATCTCAATAACTGAAGAACTTCTTCTCAATATCTTTTGAGAAAACCGAAGCTAGTACTTCATAAAGTTAAATCTGATTTCAGCATCTGCTCCTTTGAAAGCATATGCAACCAGCAAAAGACAGTAATATAAAGTACTTGACTGATAACCACGTTTAGCCAGTAAGGCTCTACAAAACATCTTTTAAGATTCAAAACAGTCAAAGTCTTTAGACAGAATTTCAAGAAATACAGGCTTCCAGAAGTGGGAAAAAAAACACAATAGAAAAACCCACAAACATCAAACAGCACAACACTTTTCCCAGAAAATACTTTGCCCAAGGTGTACTCTGCCACCTTTCAAATTACCTCTGTCAAATGTCTTTAAATGAGCCAGATCACTATAAATTCGGCTAAGTTTTTCACATCCTTCCTGGAGTACAGAACCAGTCCGAAATACAGCAGCATGGTTTTGCATTGCCTACAAAACAGGAAACCAAAACCAGTTTCACATGCTGCGTTTGCATTGTATTCCACATTATTTTATTAGTTCCAACAGAGCTTGATACAAAGCTGCTTTGACTTTAAACATGTCTGTGGCCTGAAGAAGAAACATCCTTCTGTTTCAGAGGAAACCCCACTCTATTCTGCAGTCAGTAAACTACCCAAGAGGAATAACCACGAAGAAGAAACTAACAAAACTCATAGTTTTTGCTGTGACTGAACTTCTCATGCTGCTTTTTTGATTTTGGCAAAGCAAATACTGAAGCATACTTCACAAAGTGACCAAACTGCCACTATTGCTTGCAGCTTCTCCCTCCTTATACTTGAAAGTTTCACTACACTTACCTTCTGCATGTTAAGTCGCACTTCTGAAGTTCTTATGGTTCCATTAGCAAATCTTAATTTGTCCAGATTAGCAACTGACTCCTCACCAGCATTTGGTTTTATGGAGGGAACAGTCTCACCTAGCAAGAAAGGTTTTAGTCAGTTCAGTAGGTCAGGCTTGGTTTTGGTTTCTGATAGTTTCTCAAACTAGCAACTATTAAAACTGAGGTTTGACTGAAACAGTACCTGTTTTCTTCCTCTGATGTACAGGTTAACTATAGTTCCTGAACTCCCACCAACAGTATCCATACATTTAAAAGTACAAGTGGAATATATAGCTCTGACCCAATTCTAGTTCTAAAAAGATCAACTTACAAATGTTAAAGTAAATCATTAGCATAGCAAAGAATGTATCAATAAAAACCACAAAGTGGTTTCTGCCCTTTCTAACAAATACAAGTATGTGTCTAGCATTGCAAATTTATAGTAGGCAGCACCAACTCCAGAAATGAAGTCATAAATGCAAGTGTCTCCAAAGAAAGTGAGACTTACCAGGCTTACACGTCTCAGCAATAGTAAGGGCACAAGCACGACCAAAGACCACCAAATCCAGAAGAGAGTTTGCTCCAAGTCGATTTGCACCATGGACAGAGGCAGAGGCTGCTTCCCCGCAAGCATATAAACCTGGTACCACTTTATCCTCACCGTTCACATGTGTGATCACCTATCATTTCATACAGTCAATTAATACTCATTTCTTAAACGGTTTTTAACAGTGGAAAACTCCTTATTAGCAAAGGCCATGCACACTTAAGGCTAAAAGATGGTAATCTAAGATTTTCTCCAACTCTAAAACCATAGATAACTTAGTTCTCAAGGGTAAGCAGTAATACTTTGTATATACAGATGGCACTAAAACCTAAGATTTCTTTACTTATGAAGACTATATGGCTCTGTTTCATCCCAATTCTGCAGCAAAAAAGAAAATCACCTGGTAAAAGGCTGATCTGCACACATTTCTAAAGCATTAAAAATTAACATTAAAATAGCATTGACATAAAAAAATTAACAAATACAATACACTGAAACAGAAAAATTCAGCTGACACCATCACCCTGACTTCTATATAGTATGAGTTGGAGAAATCTGATTTACTATAGAGATTACATGAACATATAATTCATATACATGAACTTGAGTTGTAATAGAGCACTAGTATGGCCTTTGTTCAACTATGTTATCCTCAATAAACAGAAAATTGTTGTCATACATGGCATTAGCCCCCTTTTAAATGTTTTCTCAAACTCCCATCTCCAGATGGACTAGAACATCATTCTTTTTATAAACAAACCACATTGTGAGTTTTAAGTACTCTGACACAATTATTATAGTATTATGAGTATTATTCATCATCCTTACTTTTATGAAAAACATAATTAATGTTTTAATACTTGGAAAATAATTTCTTGTTATGATTAAAAAATAAATATATATATATATATATACACTAAAAGTGGTATTACTTACCTGTCCTTTGTAGTTAGTAGGAATACCTCCCATATTATAGTGCACAGTAGGCAGAACAGGAATAGGCTCTTTAGTGACATCAACTCCAGCAAATATCATAGCTGTTTCTGAAATTCCTGGGAGACGGGTTGCTAGTTGCTGTGGTGGTAAGTGGTGCAACTGCAAGTAGACATGGTCTTTTTCAGGACCACAGCCCCTACCAAAAATAAACAAACAAAAAAAATCAACACTAGAATACAAAACAGCAATTCTGAAAACAACAGTAACATTTCTAATCCAATTTGTTTCATTTGTGGGGAAAAAAATTCAAATGTTATCAGACAAAATATCTAGTATATTTGAAAAGGCTGTTGAACTTAAGCAGTTTTTTTCATCTCCCAGCTTTCTTTTCCACAGTAATTCACAGTATTTAAGACTGTAATTCACTGTATCTCTGCAGAAAGATGTAATAAGTGAAGACAATTAGGCAAAATAATAGAGGACCAAATTCTTTCCATTGTTTACAGTAAGAGCACGTGCATTAAAACGGAGCAACCATCTCTAGATGCACTGAAATCAAACAAGAGACTCCAGACAAGAGTCTGTACTATATGTTTCATTGCATATATGGAGTTTGGACTATACTTCTTCTAATCAAAACAATTCTATGATTCTATACAGTCTAGTATGATTAAATATTTACTCTGAAACGTCATTAGTTTTTAACTAACCTTCCTTCTCGGATTTCTATGGTCATAGATCGAGACACTACATCCCTGGAAGCCAGATCCTTAGCAACAGGTGCGTATCTCTCCATAAATCTTTCACCCTGACTGTTAATTAGAATACCTCCTTCTCCACGACATCCTTCAGTTATAAGGCAGCCAGCCCCATAGATACCTGTCAAGAAAGAAATTAACATTAAAGGAGCTATTTTCTAGATGGCTTCATAATCAGGATGACCAGGACCGGAGAAACAAGGTCTTATTAAAATAACGCATGCTAAGTCATGAGGTAGATTTTTATTCCATCCTAATCATACCACAAGGAACTGTCCCGAGAGGCTGCTTAGAATCAAGTATTGTGCCTTTAGAACACTTTTCCTGAAAGGTAAGCAAGTTGATTTGGACCATCCACAGTGTCTACAAATATTAGACCTGGAAGAGACCTGCACTCATCATCAATATGCAAGGAGAATTTCACAACGATTTTGTAGACATCCAGAAATCACTTTGTTAAAGATTTTTAAGTAAACCAGAAGCTGATTATATCAAGGCAAATTACTCATCTCTGTTCCTCCTCCTCCTGTACTAAGGCAGTAAAGGATGACTTCAGATCAGGTGGAAAGCTAAAGCTCAGTTTTCCTTTAGAGAAGGAAAACTTACATCTGTTAGCCTTCGTGACTAGTCATCACAAAACAAAAATGCTAACTCACTCATACACTTGCCAGTTACATCAAAGGCTGTAAAATTACCACACAAGTAATGAAGCTTCCTTGACTAGGAAAACTTTAAGTAAAACAAACTTTGGATCTCTAACAGCTTTTTTTAAAAAAATTAAGTGATCAAAAAGTTTGCAATTTACACTAAGCATTTCACTAACAAAACACTTTAGTTTGTTGTCCACAGCTTAGATAGTAATCCTCAGCTACAAAAATCAGTCCTAAATATAGACCTTGATTTCAACTACCTACTTCTACGAAGGATTCTAGTATATAATTCCTCAACACTTGCACCTATTGTGTTGCTCCTGTATCTAAAATACTAAAATATTTGATATTGAAGATAAAAGCAAATGCAATTTTAGAAGATGAGGTAGTTTCAACTTGGAATTCATAAAATCTGTTGTGAAGACAGAACCTGAAAATATTTAATATCAATCTTTAGAGTAGGTGACACCTTTCTAGTATCGTAAGCCTTACTCTCAGACTTACATTCAAAAGCAGATGCAGACAAGTCTAACCACATGTCACAAGCAACTGACACACTAATGAAGTGCTGCAAGAAAGTGCAAACTGAATTGAGTACATTATAGAACAACAGAAAAACAACCTGTTCAACTCATACAAAAATAATGTTGTAAGCATTATTTCATATTTTATACCGGTAGGGTGAAACTGTACAAATTCCAAGTCCTGGCAAGGAAGACCAGCTCGCGTGACCATAGCTGTGCCATCACCCGTACTGGTATGAGCAGATGTACAACTGAAGTAAGTGCGGCCATACCCACTACAAGATACAAAAGTTAACAGAATTAGCAGAGAATAAAATAAAATCACTGGAACACACCACTCAACTATGCTGTTTGCACAACTGTGGAAACAGAGCAGAGTTAATAAGCAAGGCGCCCAAATTTTGCCACCTCCTGTAGCAAGTTCAACAAAAAACAACAAAAAGAAACAAATATAAAATTAGAACAAAGCACCACCAAAACTGGTATTGCTCTGCTGTGCTCAACTGTTTTTGAAAAACAGCTGGTGACACTAGGTCTAAAAACCAGAAATAACAATTCCAAAGAAGGATAGTTCATTTACTATCGGAAACCTTTGCACCCAAGAAAAGTTACTTCAGAAAGTTCTCTCAAGTATCAGTGGCCTTAATTCAAACTACTACTAGTAGCATTATTTAAAAAAAAGTATATAAGAGCTGTCTCTATCCTAGATATGACTCTGATCTTACTCTCACATTTCAAAACTTAGTTGTCTAAAATGAGGTAATAAACATTAATTCTTATGCCTAAAGAGGTTACCTTTGAACACTATTGAGAACTGTCGATAGTCTTAATTACAGGACAAAGTCTCAGAAGTATCACTCCATGTATTTTATGTACCTTAAAGTACACAAGGCTGAAAAGAGCCTTGGTTTTAGTAAAGCCAAATTATGTGATTGAACTAAGTATTTGTCTTTGACAGATATGTTTATAAATATTTTGTATATCAAAACAGGAAGGAGACAGCCATATACAGCAGAAGACTAATGCATATAACATTCTAATAAACACATAATTTTTTTTCAACTAATTCCATCCTACAGCAATTAGACTTACAATGTCTTCTTATAATATTCTCCAAGACTTTGAAAAAAGTGGTTTCCTACAGGAAATCCTCAGAACCCTAAAGATACACACATATGCTGGCAAATCATGCAACGTCTGCTTCAAATAGCATGTTTGAAAAAAATCTAAGACCATTTGGACCAAAAATACTGACTGCTCTTACATATTCCACGTAGATGCTCTAGCGTTCAAAGTTAGACTTCAGAAAAAAATTTATACTTGGCCACAAAATTAGCACGTGCTTTCTCTCAGAGGGAATGACTGAATACAATTATACTGCTTCTGACCAAGGAGGCAGGACAACAAGATGTATATATAAATTATGTTTTCAAAGTCAGTACATCACCTCCACACTATGGATTGAAATAAAAGTACAAACACACAGGTGTCTGTATTCCATCACAAACTTTACATTACCCAGTGGCAATGACAGTGTTCTTTGCTCTGAAACGATGTATAGTGCCATCTTCTATGCAAAGGGCAATAACACCACGACATTCTCCATTTTCCATAAGTAGGTCCAAGGCAAAATATTCGACAAAGTAGCTTGTATCATATCTTAGAGACTGGAGGAAAATTTGGAAAAAAACAACTCTAAGAAAAATGCAGAAATCAAAGTAACCTCTCTACAAAACTGTCAATGCATATGGGCTCAATCAGGATACAGATCACGCCCACTGACTCTCAGGAAAACCCATTGCCTCATAAACCTTTATAAAAATGTGCCAAAGAATCTATTCTAGAAAAAAGAAACACAAGTAGTTACCAACCAGTTAATTCTGCCAAGTCATAGCTAGTCAACAAATTTGTTTCCCTCTACATTTGGCAACACTTCAGTGCAGAGCTTGATACATGCACAAGCAGGTTTTGCTTAAACCTCTCACATAGAAGTGGAGTACACCTCCAGGAGCTTAGAATACCAGCAGAAGTAGCAGGCATCAAGTCAAACATTCTTTCACACCCTAAAGGAAGAGACCAGTGTCTGGCAGCACTGAGCACTTGGATTGCAACAGCATATATAGTGTCAGTCTGAAGGAGAGCAATTAGCTAGCTATTAAGTAAATTAAAGTATTAGCTGCTGGGTAGCTATTTTCAGGTTTACAATAAGCTTACTACCGTTTTAAAATAATCAAATCTTTCTTTACTTATAGTTGGTAGAAGTCCTAACTACTGAAATACCAGTCATTTACTTGCCATAGAGCAATGCCAAAAATGCACAGTAGGTCTTAATGCCTCATTTCCCCACATTTCTTCTCTGAAGGTTAGTGAAAGAAAGTGCTGCGTTGCACCCCATTTTCAGAGGTTCACAATGCTGCTGTACCAGATTTTTTTGCAAGAAAGGTTTGGAGGAAGTGGTTACATAAGTTCTCTTTGGGTCTAGTTAACATACAGAAAAACAGTGACCATGAAAAGCTACTACAGACTACAAAGTTAATGGTGTGTGCTAAGTAACATATGATGTCTTCACAGGAGCCATTATAATTCTGATCTTTCATTTTATTCTATTTCAATACATTCCTGCTAAAAAAAGAAAAAGCATCACCTAGGCTACATCCTTCAGCACTCTATAACAAAGGAAGGAAACCCAGAATTGTTATCAATCACTCTCTTGGATTCCTCATTCATATGGAAGCAGATAAATATTTTCTTGGGGTTGTTTTCCTTTTTTGTGGTGCAGGGGCTCCCCTGCCAAGTTCCAAGGGAAAGAAAAAAAAACACACCCAGAAAAAAAATCCACAGTTGCAAATACAAATACCCAGATCAAGTTTAATTCACAGCTGCTTACCCTGCCATACAAAGTATGTAACAGTGAGTGTCCTGTCCTGTCTGCAACACAACAGCACCTGTGAGCTTGTCCTCCTTTTCCAAACTGAAGACTCTGTCCACCAAATGCACGCTGATAGATTTTTCCTTCTTCAGTTCTGCTGAATGGCATCCCATAATTTTCCAGCTATGGACCCCAAATATAAGGATCAGAAACACTTCCACATAACAACCCAACATATTATTTTATAATGTTTCTAGTAAAGACGTAACTTTGGAAGCTTGTCTAGCGGACATCAGTTTCAGTGAGTCTCACCTCTATCACTGCAGCTGGGGCTTGCTCAGTCATGTAGTGTATGGCATCCTGGTCACCCAACCAATCAGACCCTTTCACTGTATCATAAAAATGCCACCTCCAGTTATCGTCCTCCATGTTTCCCAGAGCAGCATTAATCCCCCCCTGAAAACAGAAGTATTTTCCAAGACTGTTATTACCGAAGTGTTGTTTTAGTAGGTCTTCCTCATTTCCGTTAAGAACCACATAATATTTATATCACTATGTACAAGATATACAGTAGGCAGATTTAACAAAGCTGTGAAAAAATCTGTGCAATTTATCAGTTTCACAACAGTTCCTATCTTGTTCTGTTTTATGTAACACAGTGAATTGCAAAGTTACACTGAAGGCTGTGCAACAGCACTGAAAAGAATATAAACATATCTGCCTTCTTTCTAAAATACTTTGAAGTAAATATGCATTATCTATAAAAGGAAGGGCCTTGAAACATGATTTTCAAACATATATCCAAATCAGCTTTCTGAAAGCTGGCATTACTTTAGTATTTGTTCTAAGCCATTTCTCACCTGTGCAGCAACAGTATGAGATCTGGTGGGAAACAGCTTTGTAACACATGCTGTATTAAATCCAGCTTCTGACAAGCCAAATGCAGCCCGCAGGCCTGCTCCTCCTGCACCCACAACAACAGCATCGAATTCATGGTCCACTACTGGATATTGTGTAGAAATCTGCAAACATAAATTGGTTCATTGTGATTATAAGTATTTCAAACAAGTTTAATTTAGACACAAGCAATATACATTTAATGTTCTTAATAGACTCTTGTAGCAAATACCACATATGTTATGGACTCTCCTGGATAAGTAACATTTGGGCAACTCAACCTCACTATGTAAAGGAACACAAAGATCTCCTAAAAGCCAAGAACCTGTTTATGTCATGTCTCTCAAGCTTTACATGCATTATCTAACCTGTTACTTAAAACATGAAGAAGTATAAACACACCGAGTCAGAAACCTTCGTAGAAGCATTCTTCTTTCCATACGCTGTGAAATGTAAATTGCGCGCAAGAGTCTGCCATGTTGCTGGCCACTATGAAAAGAGGACAAAACAACTATTACAGAAAAAAAAAAGTTTTCACATTTGAAATGCTGTGATTTTCAACATTCACAGCTACCTTACATTTATCACAAATTTCTATATACCACTGGTAGCACATACACAAGACTATTACATCAAGACAGTTTAGAGCTACATGCAACGAAATTCTAGTTTCTCTACATTCACATCCAGAACTATCAAAAAATGAAAAAGTTTTGGCTGGCTGAGAGAACAGATATTAAGAACAGGGTCTCAGAGACTTACTTCACTAACACTAATCAGTCTCTCAGACCTATCTCAGTCTGCACTGACAGAAGAATATGCTTACAAATAATGCTGTAGTGTTCTCACATTTTTTTCATAACTAAACAAAGACTTATGGGAACCAGAGGCATTAATAAAACATATCTCTCATGCCAAGCAATCCTCAGAATTAGGTAGAGAAAGCTGTTTCACCTCATAATCTATTAACTACTGAACAACTTATAACCACTCATTAATACCTAAATGAATCACAAGGGGCAGAACTCTCCCCTTCTGTAACATTACTCACGCTCAGAACCACAGAATCACACAGAATTAACCAGGTTGGAAAAGACCTCTAGGATCATCGAGTCCAACCTATCACTTAGCCCTTCTAATTAACTAAACCATGGCAGTAAGTGCCTAATCCAGCCTCATCTTAAACACCTCCAGGGATAGCGACTCTACGACCTCCCCTGGCAGCTGGTTCCAACGGGAAATCACACTTGCTGTGTAGAACTTCTTCCAAACATCCACGCTAAATCTGCCCTGGTGCAGTTTGAGACTCTGTCCTCTTGTTCTGTCACTGAGTGCCTTGGAGAAGAGACCAACCCCCACCCAGCTACGACATCCTTTCAAGTAGTTGTAGACAGCAATGAGGTCTCCCTTGAGCCTCCTCCAGGCTGGACAACTCCAGCTCCCTCAGCCTCCTCCACATAGGGCTGTGCTTCAGACCCCTCACTGGCCGTGGTGCCCTTCTCTGGACATGTTCAAGCACCTCAACATCTTTCTTAAATTGAGGGGCCCAGAACTGGGCACAGTACTCAAGCTGTGGTCTAACCAACACTGAGTACAGGAGAAGAATGACCTCCCTGGTCCTGCTGGTCACACTATTCATGCTCCTCACCATTCAAACCTACCCAGTATCTGATGACTAAAAACAGTCAGATTTTTAGTCTCCACAGTATAAATATCCAATTTATTGGAAACTGCTATTCCTTCTTTACACCATTCAGAAAACCTGAGATGACTGATGAGAACCACAACACAAAGGTGCACTAGTGACCTGTACAGCGACATCAGCACTTCCCTATTTGAAACAGGTCCTAAAATGAACTGGAGTGGTATTTGCCTTTTTCGGCAACTTTTGTACTCATAGTTCACTCATCCTATAATATGCTAAGAAGAAAGTCTTTCCTCTCATATCACCTTCAAATGTTCTCCTCTTCCCCATCTGCGAACTACAGTACATTTTCTTCAACCTAGTTGTGTCATTTCTTATACTAGTTTCTTGAAATGGTCTTGCATAACAGTGAACATAATGTGTCATCATACTTGCTAAGATACTTCTGGTTTTCAGTCATCTTTAAATAAGATCAGTCTTAACACCTACTCATAAGTTCTACAAGTACTTTCCTCCAGGCAGATACTTTCCTTCTTCCACTCTGCTGTGTTACCATGCTCCAGCGCAATTCCATGTCCATCTTACTATCTGTATTAGTAATCTTCATCCGCATTTCACAAACAGAATCAGATCGATTAGCTCACCAAAAGTCAAAGGAAAATTGTATCTGATAGATAGGTTATATGCAAAAGAACTTACCTAGCAATCATAGCTCAAGCTACTATGGGATATCCGTTTGGAACTATGGTCCCAAAAGTAAATGAGGTATTTTTTTATTCTCTCAAAGTAAGCAGCCTGAGACAATTTCCAGTCAGAATTCTACCACAATGCCTTACAACTAATTACCTTTCAAATAATTCTTATATTATGAAGGTGCTATAAGGAGTTACAGAACGTACTTCACATCAGAGGACTCTGGAAATACATAATCACAAAAGCAAAATGACACCACTGTTTAGCAGATTGTTTTTCTTCTCACCTCTAAGCTTTTGCAAAACAGTTTTCAGAACTGTTGTTTCCACCCATACAGGCATATATCCATACACACGTTTTTGTTAAAGCTATACATAAGAATTTCTGCTGTCATTAAGTTGTCTTTTTTTTTCAGAATGAGTCTGAACAGCAGTTCACAAATCAGAAAAAGATGCTACTCTAATTCTGCAGTAAACACTCACCACACTAATCTTCAACTGCTATTCTACTGTGAGCATTATGGCCTTTACGAATTTAAAGGTCCAATCAGGGCCAGTTTGCTGCCATTTAAAACACATTGATTACTCTTTCAGCCCTTCTTCCTGTCAGTAGCTTGTCTTTCCTGCATTTCCTTTTTGAGATTGGGGCCACAGCTGTATTTGTAGGATCCTAGTTGGACACATTAATTCTTACCAACTGTAAGATCATTATGGATATAGTGAAAATAGTGGAAGGAAACTGAAAACACTCACTTCATCTCAGAAAAAAAAACCCAAGCTGTCCCAGGTTGAGGCTATAGGGTTAAAAAAAAAAATTCCTGGGACTAGAAGATTGTTATTCAATCCCATAATTCTGCTATCTCTTTATAGACTGACAACAAGGTCAGTTCGTTCTCCTTTCCTCCTCCTCCTGCCCTGAGTGTGTGGCGGGAGCCAATTTATTGGGAAACATGTAAGCAGTAGGCCTCTTGGACGGTGGAGGCTTTGGGGAGGGGGGAGGATTGGAGCACTGGGGAGTGTGGATTTAGTTTTTGGGAATGGGGGAAACTTCAAGGGGGTTTGCCATTGTAATTGCTCTGTAATGTCTATCGCTGTATTCTCTCTCCAAATAGAATTCTGTATTTTCTCTCCAATTCGATTTTGAGAGTTTAATCTCTGTCGTGCTCTCTTTAAAAAAACCAAGCCATGACACAAGCCTTTACCAAAGGCCATAAAATAACTGTCAAAACTTTAAGGAGCATGTCCTGGTAACAACTGCTAGCCAGCTTTAAGCAACACAAACTTCCCATGCAGCTCCAGGAGACAGTAGTAACCTTTCTACCTAGGTGATGGGACTTGGGGGTGCTGTACCTGCCATACTCTTCCAAGGACCTTTCTCTAACAGATCGCACCCGCTGCCTTCCTCCGCCCTTAGGGAGGTTGTCCACAGCCTAAGGCTACGCCGCTCGCTGCCCAAAGCAGGAAGCCATAAACAGAGTCAGTTACCTCCAAGTAACCAGCCCCAGGAGGGGAGAAGCAAAAAACACGCCCAAAAAGAAAAGAAGAAGAACCGAAGGGATTGAGTCTACCAAAGGGGCACACGGCCCCATACAGCCCTGGCAGTCCCCCTCCCGCGTCTCTTCGCCCCGGGGCGGGTGTTCGTCTGCCAAGGTCACAGGAGAGACACCAAATACGGGCCGCCGCCCACTAGCCGCAGGAAAGACCAGGCCAGGACCAGGTAAAACATGGTTGAGGAGAAGGGCAGGAGACGCACGGGGTCCGTAGATTCAGCCGGCCAGCCACCCTACCGAATGAGCTTCTCCCTGCCAGCCCCGCGGCCTGACTGTTTCCCTTCCAACGGGGCGCCACTAGAAAAGCAGAGAAGACCAAAGGGGGACGAGGACAAACACTCACCGTCCGCGCCGCTAGCCGCAAGCAGCGCTTCGCCAGACTCCGCGAAGCCCCTAGCGTCGCCGCCATTTCGCAGGGAGCCAGAGGGGCGAACGAGGGCGCATGCGCGAGGGTGCCGCTACCCGCAAAGCTCGTCGGGAAAGCCCAATTGTGGGGGAAGGGGAGTCACAGGTTGGGTAGCCGCTGGGCTCTCATCCCGTGACGGGTCGGATGACGGGAGGGCTTCTCATTTGGGCTAGTTACTGTGTTGTCCTCCAAGCTAATGGCCCAGCCCGGGAGGGGGCAGGCCTGGCATGTAAGTGGCAGCGACAACGTCCTCCGCTGTTCTGCCCTCGGGAGCTGGTAGGTGGCTGTCCCCTTCTGGCAACCGAGGGCTGGGCTCGCGCCCCCGCCCCGTGCTGTGTTGGGCTGACCGGGCTAGGGGGGCAGGGTGTGCAGCGTGAGGACTTGGAGGCCTTCGGGTTAGCAGCGACGCCACCTAACGTGCCGCCGGCCGGGGAACGGACTGGGTGGTGACATCAGCAGTGCTGAGGCCCGGAGGCCCGCCGCGGAGCGGTTCTGACCGAGCCGAGGTCGGCGGTTACGGATCTGGCCAGGTTGCTCCTCGCTGGGTGAAAGCACGTCCGTTCAAAGTTCCCAACTAACGAGGCCGCCGTGTAAGGGTCTCGGGCAAAAATACCCTTCTCAGCTGTGGTTCTGATGAGAGGGTGGCTGTGGGAGCGATCCTACTGTACTACGTACTGCTAAGGTCCTCTTTCTCTCCTGTAAAGCTAAGGTGCCTTCATGAATAATTTAAATGACCCTCCCAATTGGAACATCCTGCCAAACCGACGAGAGCCTGGGGATGAAGGTAGCAGGTGGAACTACGCCTTGCTGGTCCCTATGCTGGGTTTGGCCGCCTTCCGTAAGTAGAGCCCGGGCAAGCGCGCGTGGCCGTGCTTAGGCGGTGCACCTGCTAGCCACGGAGAAGCCTGTACAGCACTGCAGTGCTGTACAGTGGGACCCCGTATGGAGATCTCCTTTGATCTAATAGTTTATAATGTTATAAACAGTAAACACTGTTCATAACACTTAGACAATGGCTATTTTTCACACAAAATAATTGAGTCTATATTTAATAATCTGCAGTTTACAAAGCTTTCTCAGGAGAGTGGACACATGCTAGAGGGCCCAAAGGTAATGACACAGAGAATCACTGATAGGTATTTATTTACTGGATATTGAAGGTTCTCAGTGCAGTTCCTACATTGAAAAACCTCCAGTTTGTTTTCCCATAACATTACTTTCCTTCAATCCAAGAAGTTTGTATATTATCAATAGAAGACATAGGGAAATTTTACTTCTATGGAAACGATTATTTAAAGCAACTTACCATAAAACATGGACTTGCAGAAATGCAAGTTGAATTTTGCAGAGGTGAATTTTTTTACTACTTAATAGCATCTTTGGGGTTATGGTTTATTATATCCATCATTATAGTTCTTCACAGAGAGAGTGATTTGCCATTGGAATGGGCTGCCCAGGGAGGTGGTGGAGGCACCGTCCCTGGAGGTCTTCAAGAAGACTGGATGAGGCACTTAATGACATGGTCTAGGTGACTGAATAGGGCTGGGGATAGGTTGGATGATCTTCGAGGTCTCTTCCAACCTGGTTGATTCTATTTTAGCCAATGTGTTATGTGTTATATTGATGTTTGAAGTCTCATTTATGTATGATAGGTTGGATCTGGACCAGAGAGTGTCAAAAAGAAATAGAAAGAGAAAAAAAGGAATATTATAAAAAACACTCATCTTTACAAAGAGACCTGGAAGGCAAATACCGGGATATAATTACAGAAAATCGTCGCACAGTTGCGCACTTGGAGTTGGAGCTTGAAAAGGAACGCAACAGAACACTGAGCTACCGAGAAGCCCTCGTATCCCAAAGTCGTAAACTAGTAGAAGAAAGACGGATCCTAGAACAGGAGCAAGAGAAGTTAGAGCGAGAAAAACAAGTGCTTTTACACTCAGGAGCAGCAGGTAACTTATACCAGAGTTGTTTGTTAAAGGAAGAAGAGTGGCAAAAGAGAGCCAATGTTTTACTAAAAGAATTTGAAGATGGACTTAAAGAAAGACAGGATATCTACTGCAGTTTTGTTGTACCTAGAAGCCAGAGACTAGAAATAGAGAAAAATCTGCTAGTTAAAGCAGCAACTGACCCAGTTGCTGTGTCTCTACATATGGAAAGTGGTTTAAAAGATATTTTCAAACATGATAACTACTGTAGCAATATGCTGAACAGAAACAGAAGTCAAAATGGAAAACTTATGTGGCTGTATCTGAGGTATTGGGAGCTAGCTGTTGAAGTACAAAAGTTCAAGAGGGCAGAAAAGGTGATTTTAGGAAAACGTTAAAGTAATGGCATTTGATGTGATTCACTGTGCATAGTAGGAGCAATCACAATTGTAGTCTGAAGCCATTAAATTTTCCTGTTATATTTCTGTTTCTTCTCCGTGTTGCACTTGAATTTGCATGGGACATATGCAGTGTTGGTGCCTTTCATTTCACTAAGTGAGGTCCAGTGAGCTATGCATGCTCTTAAACTCTATGATTGTGTTTGTGTTGCAGATTGCAGTATAGTATAGAGATATGTCAGCTTATGATATTAGAAGCAACAAAATAGAACTCAGTTTAGACTGTTTTACCTGGTTGATGGTCATACTCCATGAACAGAGAGGTGTGATTGTCCTTCCCAAGTGGGGTAGCTCAAGGGGTTTTTATTTGGTTGGTTGATTGTTTAAACCAGTGTTTTTGAGGCAGATGTTTGGAAGAGACTGTGTTTGAATGAACTGCTTGAAATACACATCCTACGTGTATAGATGTACATTTATGTAAATGTATGTGTAAATATGTGTGTATAAATATATGGCACAGTTTTCTGAGGAGGGAAATAATATCATCATGTTTCAAATTAATCAGTCTTGCGTTGTCTTCCAACTTGATATACAAATAGTACTTTACGAAACATTCCTAATGAAACATCCCAAGGATGCTAATTGGAATAACACATAAAGAAACAGGTTGATGAAATTCTTATTTGAACTAGGGATTCATGCTTGGAATACTAGAGAGAGTACAAACTCCAAATTGCATTCTCATCTTACTGGAGGTGACAATACTTAAGAATATTTACATTTTTAATCTGTCAAGGTTGTAGTTGTAATTCAGCAGTGTGCCTTCATTATAGATGTCACTGCTGCCTCTGCATCCCAGTCTCCGTTCCTTGGACAAGGCCTGTTTATTTGTAGATAAGAACTCAAATGCAGCCTACACTGGGAGTCACTGCTGCCCTTAGTCCATCTCAGTTCTCCCAGAACTAAGAATGCTTTCTCACAATTTTTTGGTTTTGAGCTAATTGTTCACCACTCCACATCAATATGACTATGAAAGCCTACAGATATGCAGACTTCCAAGTTGGAAGCTTATTAATTTAGTTAGTACAGTAAAATAAATATAGATAAAAAAACCAAACAAATAAAAAAGAACACCCAAAACCTTGAGTATTTTTTGTGTCCTTGGAGCAGTAGGAACCACTTTTTCAAGTGTGCCGTGCATTTTTCTAATCCAATCTTAGACCTCAAAAGGCCAGTATACTGTTGTATTGATTTATTAGACTTCTCTTTCATGAAGCTGTAGTAGATAGATCTGGATAGAAAAAGAGATACCATTCACACACACTGGGAAGGCCAAAGCATGTCTGAATGCCAAACAAATGCAGGTTGGTAAATGAGAACACAATTGAGTTACTGCTGTTGTGTGACAGCTTGCCTAGTTTCTCAGTAGAACAAAACAGTTTGCATTTGTCCAGTGATAGGACAAGAGGCAACGGATGCAAGCTGGAGCATAGGAGGTTTCATGTGAACATAAGGAAAAACTTTTTCAGTGTGAAGGTGACAGAACACAGAAACAGGCTACCCAGAGAGGCAGCGGTTTGACTAGATGGTCTTTTGAGGTCCCTTCCAACCCCTAACATTCTGGATGTGATTCTGTGAATATAACTTACTTCTGTGTGTTTCCTCCAGGATGTGGTAAGTGTCTGACCACACAACTATGGCATGTTTCATATGTACATGCAGGCAGTTGATCAAATCAGCTGGCAAACAGCAGCTAGTGAATCAGTGTATTTAAGATTCATGCCTTGAAATCACACATACTCATTTGTTCTTCATATTAAAGTAGCAAATATTTTAGACTTCCTAATTTTGTTTCCATAGCCACTGGCACCACTGAAAATGCTTAAGAGGGGTAAAAAAGAGCAAAATACTTCACTATAAATATGTGAGGCATCATATGCTTGACTGTGTAGGGTTGGATGAAATATAATAAATGTTTGGTATTTGCTTTCACTTTTTTTTTTAGGAGTGTCAATTATTTGTACAACTAATGGTTTATGGACACTTTGCAAATCAGTATATTAAGACTGAAGAGTTTTTCAATGAGGACTTTCAAAAGTGTGTAACCATTTTAGAAGCACTGGTCCTGGTAGCTTCTACCAAAACACTGGTTTATTGGTATGTTACATATTTTTTAAACATTCTCCCTTTGTAGGTTATTATGTTAAAAGTTCTATTGTGAACTTTACCTTTCCCAATGGCTACTGTTTTGGATTGGTTATTTGTTTGGAAATGCCTATATATATATGTAAAATGCAAGAATAATTTGCTTTCAAAATAGTTAATGGAACTTTTTTTTTAAATGAAAATGGTCACTTACTTGTTAATAATAAAAAACCCTGGCATATTTCTGCACTGTTTTGTAACATTAGCAAGGTGGATGGGAGGAGTGGAATTTGCTATTTTATTCCATCTTTCCAAGCAAAGTGCACAGTTAAATTTTTTACAAAATGGACAATTTAAAGTTTGGTGTATGAAATGTTTTGGTCTTGGTGCTGAGAACAGAACATATTTGAAAGTTTTTTTCTTTCTTAGGAAAGAACAGCATCGTTAAAACAGTCAAGTCCGCCGGCTTTAAAGATGAGTGATTAAGGATGATCATCCCTCTGAAAGACTAGGGTCATTCCTTTGGTTTGTTTTTAAATAGGGTGTTCTACCTCCCTCCAGAATCCCTCATATGTCTCATTCTCAACTTCTTTTCGTTTTCATGAGTGGATTTCCTCATCTTCTGTCTGTGAAGAACTGCAGTCCAGCTACTCAAGGACAGCATTGAGACACTTCTGGTAGTCGTTATTCCCTTCGTCTGTGTGGAACAATGCTTTGTGTTTACCCATCCCTTGTCATTACAGCTAAGTTGTCCCCAGTCGATATCCCACAGGGTGGTAGATATGGTAAGGAGACCTGTTGGGACACCTTGTGCTTTCCATAAAGGCAAAAGTCGTGTCCTGTTTGTTGTATGAGTTGTGTTACACAGCTGCTGTCCTGGGTGCATGCAACAGAAAGAGAAACACAAAACACACTTTGGACTTCATGGAACTTGAACTGAGAGCTGGAAAAGGGAAACAGTCCTTTAAAAGTGCTCCTGAAGGGGATCAGGTAAAAAGGATCAGTCTGGTGGGTCTGGTCTTCTATTCTTTGGCCTAAGTAGGAGCTCTGGAGGCAACAGCTCTGTTCAAGCCAACTCCCCCTCTTCCCCCCCCCCTCCGGCCGATGTTACCCCTTGCTCTTTAAACCATGCTTTTGAACGCTCTTCAAGTGAGGATGAGAAAGTAGTGAGTATTCAGGTGAAAACAGGGGTCAACAGTTCAGCTAGTGTAGCAAAATAGAAAGAATTTAAATTACTGTGATAAAACGATGTGATGCAGCTGGAACAAGTTATTTACCATGAGGGTAGTGGAACACTGACAGCTTGCCCAGGGAGGTAGTTGAGGCCCCATCCCTGGAGACATTCAAGGTGAGGCTTAATAGGACTCTGGGCAACCTGATCTGGTTGAGGATGCCCCTGCTTACTGCAGAGGGGATTGGACTAGATGACCTTTGGAGTTCTCTTCCAACCCAGACTGTTTTATGATTCTGTTACTCTGTGTGAAGGCTTTCTCTCTCTGCATGTTAAGGCCACCTAGTCATTAACTGAGTGCCTGGTCCTACAACTCTCCAGCTGGTCACTGCATAGCTGAGACAACAAATGGATCTGCAAAGAAAGAACTTAGTGAAATTTAGGTAGGTTGACAATGAGGAGATGAACTGATATGCCAGCCGCTTCACAACAAAGTCACCAACTGATTGCTGCGGGAGCCCTCCCAGCAGGAGCTCCCACTTCGTCTAGGCAGTAGTCACAGAATTGACAAAGGCCTCCTAATCAGTGACACATAAACATACCTTCTGGGCCCGAAGTAAAAAGAATTATTTGAGCATGTGGTCAGCTCAAGCTTGAGCTGGAATTGAGAAAGGATCCTGCTGAGCCAGTTACCATCAAGGTCAGTGTCAAATGAGGGAATGCAATGTCACCAAATCCATCCATTAGTCCGTGACCTAGATAAAGATGGTTATGGACCAGGGCAAAACTTGTGATGTGTTGGCTTTTTACTGGTGCCGAGCTATGCACAGGATGCAAAAAAATTTCTCTCTTGTAGCAACCTTTCTGAAACTGCACTCACTCATCTGAAAACTGAGGAGAGAGAAATGTCATGGCTTCTTTTTTCGCCATGACTCTTACACAGTCAGTGACTGCAACCACTGTAGGGTGTTTGATACAAGCCGACAGAATCGCTCTAGGAGATTCTAAAAAGTATCCCAGTGTCATAAATAACAGGCACAAACTGGTGTTCATGCAAGTTAAGGCTTTAATAAAGTTGCAGGAATCAAGCAATGTACAGGCCTGGGTGCGAGGAGAGACTCCGATCTACCCCAACGCACACCCTTTGCCTTCAGCTTTCTCTTTTTATACCCTATTCTATTCCATATTTACTAAGTTCTAAGAAAAGGTTGGGTTTTCTTTATCAGTTCTTAGGAATGTGAGATGTCTCTTCCACACAGGCCTCCTTTTATCCGGTGGTCCCTCTGGTAATGTTTGATGAAGTAAGGGGTCTTGCTTAAGTGTCTTCCTCATGAACTTCAAAGTCCTGGTTCTTCTATTTGCTCATACAGGAAAGGTGGCACCAGGAGGAATGCATTTCCATTTAAATATGCAAAAGACTCTCTCTTCCACATGCCTCCCTCCTTCGCCAATCTAATTACTCTTATCTTTAAGCTTATTGAGATGGTGGTGCAAGCAGGAATGCAGTTTCATTCAACCCCCCCCCTTCCTCCTTGTCTGTGACCTCTTGCCACGAATTGATCGGATCAAACATATGATTCTATATATTTCTCACAATCCCCCATTTGCTTTTTGATCAGATTGATTCGTGTTTTAGCTTCAAATCGGGCAATTACTTGCTCTAGAGAGTTTAACTCTCCATCTTTCCTCCTTTCTTTTATCGCCTGAACAATCATTATAGTTTGGGGTTTGGTTCTCTCTTCTGGGTTATGGGTACAAGGGTCACTTGCATTCCTTGCACAACCATCGTGATCAGTCTTACAAACCATGGAATGAGACAAGGTACAATTAATATCACAATCAGCACTCCCCCTCCCACTAAAGCCAATTTAGTCTGATTATTCTATTAAGCATATACATTGGGGTTCCATATCCCCAAGATCCATCTTCTGCCCACGTTGTAGGGTCATAATAGGCAATGATCCTTTCAGGAGGCCACTCGTTGTCTTTCCAATTTCCTATTTGGAGATCCCTCCTGGCCCTTCTTGGCTCGTCAGTCTCAGTGTACAGCTGTTTGCCTAATCTTACTCCCTTGGAGACAGGCAACAGGAAGAAGCTGGGTCTCATTATTCCCAATCCGATAATATCCAACCAGGGCTGGCCACCCATTTATGATTTTGCTACCATTTTACCATGTAACCCCCTTCACATTCCAAATTCCCTATAAAATGACCATTACCCAGTCTCTGCCAGCAACTTCTTCCAATTATATTGGTTTGTAGGACCCACTGGTGCTTTCTGTTACCTCTCTCCACTTTCCAGGATGTTTGCTTCCATTGATTTCCAGGGCCATCGATCTCCTTGATTGGTACCTCCACAGACATAACAATTGGTTACATTCAAGGATTTTGCAATATTCTCAGATAAATTTACAAACAATATTTTTAGCAACTGTTGGAATTTCATACTTAACTCCTGATTCTATTTCATGATAAAATGAATGAAATACCAAATGTTGTGATTTTCTCTACGATACTGGCAGCACTGGCCAGGATCCTCTGGGCAAATGTATTTTTCTTGCACACTATAATAACATCTCCACCCATATTCCCACAATTTGAAGCACCGTTGTTGTCAATAGCCTGGCAAGCAGCAAAAGTGACCCAAAGGGGTTGGCTGCGGTCAGTAGCCATTTGGCTTCTTCCTAACAACTTTCCTTTCTATATATTTATCACAGAGCTTTTCCCATGTTAGAAAACCAAAAGTTGGGTTTCAATATTCAGATTTAGATTTCCTGTCCAGAAGTAAGATTTGAACCTGGTGTGAGAAATATATAGAATCATATGTTTGATCCGATCAATTCGTGGCAAGAGGTCACAGACAAGGAGGAAGGGGGGGGGTTGAATGAAACTGCATTCCTGCTTGCACCACCATCTCAATAAGCTTAAAGATAAGAGTAATTAGATTGGCGAAGGAGGGAGGCATGTGGAAGAGAGAGTCTTTTGCATATTTAAATGGAAATGCATTCCTCCTGGTGCCACTTTTCCTGTATGAGCAAATAGAAGAACCAGGACTTTGAAGTTCATGAGGAAGACACTTAAGCAAGACCCCTTACTTCATCAAACATTACCAGAGGGACCACCGGATAAAAGGAGGCCTGTGTGGAAGAGACATCTCACATTCCTAAGAACTGATAAAGAAAACCCAACCTTTTCTTAGAACTTAGTAAATATGGAATAGAATAGGGTATAAAAAGAGAAAGCTGAAGGCAAAGGGTGTGCGTTGGGGTAGATCAGAGTCTCTCCTCGCACCCAGGCCTGTACATTGCTTGATTCCTGCAACTTTATTAAAGCCTTAACTTGCATGAACACCAGTTTGTGCCTGTTATTTATGACAAATTGGGGGCTCGTCCGGGATATCACCAGACTCTGGGGGTTCACCTAGGGAGGGGCGCCCCACCTTTTTTTTGGTGGCTCCCTGGGGAGACTCATACGGGGCTGGTGATATCCTGAACTCTGCCGGAATCAACCAATACATTTTTTTGAGCTCCCTGATGAGGCTGCAGCCACTTTTATAGACCCTTAATTCTGTGCGCACAGACCCGAGCAAAGACGACAGAGTCGTGAGTATTGCGGAAACCGTTCGGTTGGGTGGGATTCGACTGCCTGGTGTGAAACAGTGTGTTTGAGACGGAGTCTGACTCCGAAGCGAGTGCGGAGGTCCGATAAGCCGCGGTTCCAAACTCCCGCGAGGGATTTGGCCGGTAAAGGATTCAAAGCGATTCCTATAGGATTCGTGGGTGGGTTAAAGGAGGGTCGTTTAGCCCCCTGCAAGACACTCTTTAGGCAGTCATGAAAGATGGGTCAAGTTGAGGACCCAAGACCTTAACAGAGGGAGCAAAACAAAATTACCAGATTAATGATTAAATATTGGAATGATAGGGGCCCCAGAAAAGCAAAACCAAAACTGAAATTAGTCTATTACTGTATGAGAATATGGCCAAAGGAACCAGCACGGCCACATGTTCAGTGGTCTATGTTTGAGTGTTTAGAGGACTGGGTTTGTCAAGCCCTGGTAGAATGTGTGAGAAACAGGAAAACGTTTAGCCCGGAGGAGGGTAAATATGCTGAGCTCTGGGAACTATAAGCAGAAAGAAAAGTTACAGAGCTGTATGCTCGGAAGACGAGGGAGGAACGGGAGTCCTTAGGCTGGAACTCACTGCCCGTTCCAGCCTCTCCCTTGCTGCTGCCGCCGCTCCAGCCCCACCCCGGCCCCGCCGCTGCCGCTTGTCTCTCTCTCTCGTCGAGTTCCTTTTTTTCCCGGCGGCTCCAGTCCCAGTGCCGTCTAATGTTACAAGGGAGACTGTTGAGGCTGGCCTGTACCCACTAAGGGTTCAGGGGGCGGAACGTTATTGGATGATCCCTGAGGGGTGGCTGAGAGACTAGGTGGAAAGGCTGAAAAAGAGTTTAATAGATCTCAATCCAGTGGCAAAACGGCCGGAGAGGGATCAGAGGAATTCCTTAGAGAAGCCCAGAAGTTATCTGTCCACAGGGGCGCAGAAAAATAGAGAGCAAGAGCTAAAGATCCTTGTAACAGCAGTGAGGGAGGGTTGGACAGTACAAACTACAACTAAAGAATTAAAAAGGATGGGGCCCAAGGGGCCTCTGGAAAATCAGAATTCAAGAGAAAGAACCTCCTGTGTGTCATTGTTGCAATAAGAAGGGACATATCCAGCAATATCGCTGCAAAAGGACACAGGATGAGAAATTATTCAAGGAAGACTAGGGGAGTCAGGGGCTGTATCTTTTGGAGACCTCACCATCTACTGAGCCCTTGATAAAATTATTAATAGGTTCCATAAGGAGGAAGAGGAGTTTTTTAGTGGACACAGGAGCTAAAGGAGAACCATTTAAAGTACCTGTTTTAAAGGAAGTAGAAATGGAAGCAGAAGATAAAATTTGTCTAAATGATTTGTTATTATTACTGGAGGCAGAGCATAACCTACAAAGGAACTATCTCCCTCCAGAATTTCAGTGGGACAGGGATTAACCTTCTGGGTTTGTTCACTAAAGAAGGGATCAAAGGATCCCTTTACATTTGAATGAGAAGATCCATAGATAGGGAGAAGAAAACAGTTAAGGTGGACGGCATTACCCCAGGGATTTACAGAATTCCCCAACTTATTTGGTCAAACATTGGAGAAGGTATTAGAACAGCTGGTGTTTCCAGAAGAGATAAAATTGTTACAGTATAGCAGGAAAAACTGAAGAAGCAGTCCGGGAAGCCACCGTACAGACTCTTTTTTTTTTTTTTTTTTTTTTTTTTTGAGCAAAAGGACATAAGGTGTCCAAAACAGAAGTTACAATTCGTGGAATAAGAAGTAAAGTATTTAGTGCATTGGTTGAGCAAAGGGGAAAGAAACAAGACCCTGAAAGAACATCTGGGATCTTGGGGTTTAAGACTCCAGAAAATAAGGAGTCAGGCAGTTATTGGGACTCCTTGGATATTGTAGACAATGGGTAGAAGGATATTGCAAAAGGGTAAAATACTTATTAGTTATAGTAGGTCACCTAACCTAATGGGTGGAAGCTTACCCAGTGAGCAGAGCAACTGCACATATGGTGGTAAAGGTATTATTGGAAAATACAATACCAAGATATGGGGAAGTGGAACATATTGATTCAGATCAAGGGACACATTTTACCTCAAAATTAATTAGAAAAAAACAAAACTGAGAAATTTCTTTGTTGTAAAATGTGTCCTCATGGGGAAAAGTGTGACTGCCCTCTCCAAGAAGCCAGATCTTGGTGGGATCTCCCTGGAGGAATTTATTGTGCGTTTTTTTTTTCCCAGGGAACAGTGTTTGTGGGGGAGCTTTCCTTGAGCGGTTTTTGTAGGGAAGATTTTGAGGTATAAGGTCTTTTGTGTTGTTGTGACCTCCCCGTGGAGCTCTTACCTTAAAGGCAATGGCCACGGTGGAGAGGTTTTTGTGTCTGTTGGAAGCTCATGGAGCTCGCCCATCTGTGGAAGGGCTGGGCCCGTGAGAACTGGAGTAACTTTCAGAGTGTGAGGAGCAGATTGTGGCCCTGCAGAAGGAGGCACGGCCAAGTCGGGAAAGGGCAAAGTTTTCATCTGTGCAGTTTTGGGTGCGTGTTTCGCCGCTTCGAGAGATGAAAAGCAAAGCCAAAACGAATGAGAGAATAAAATCATTTCCTCCTTGCAGGATCTGGTAGATTCCCTGCAAGGGCATATTGTAACTTTAAAGGACGAAGTGGCAGATCTTAAGGATAGATTAAAAACAGAGCAGAAGTGGCAAAATTGGTTTTTGAAGAAGGAAGAACGGCAGGCAGAGCCTGCCTCCACATACCCTCAGGCAGAGCTGGCAGCAGCAGAGGAAGCTGCGGCTCACATGCGTCCTCTCATTAAAACCGAGATGCTGTATGAGGATGAGGATGGCACCCCTGCCATCACAACCAAAGAGATACCCTTTTCTTCCACTGAGCTGGCCAAACAGCGTAAAGAGTTTACACGTTCTGCTGGGGAGTCTGAGGTGGGATATGTATGGCGTGTTTCTAAAACTGGAGGTGATCAAATTAGGTTGACAGAAGCTGAAGCCACAGGCTATTGGGGTGCTAATGTGTTCCTAACTACGGGCAATAGGAGTGGTCCCTGGAGCCTTACTCAGCGAGCAGCTTTCTGGGCTGGGGGCTTTGACTCAAAAGAGAGAGGAGAGCCTCTAGTTCTGAGGGGAGGCATGAATCAGATAATGGAAAATGTGCAGAAGGCAGCTTGTTTGCAAATGGTCTATGATCGAGAACTGAAACATTATTTTGAATCACCCCTTTCTCTCTTGGTGGACCCAAAGCGAATGATTCCTTTGGTCGGGGGCTTCCTGACTCCCTTAAGATGAAGGGCATCCAGCTTCAAAAGGAGATAGCTGACACCCCACCTACCTCTCGAATACAAGCTGCTCTGAGGGAGAACTTAACACCTGGGAGGAGGCAGCCTGATTGCAGACAATGGACGTGGGAGGAGGTGGCCAGAGAGCTATTAGATTATGCCAGGCAGTATGGGGTGCCTGAGGAAGTACATAAGCCTGAGCCTAGAGGCTTGAGGCAGGTGAAAATTAATCGCCCACCTCCGAGTCCAGACCCCCGGAGCCAGATGCTTCGAATCCCCAGGCGACACTCGACTGGGGGAAGGGAGCATCTGAATACTAGACAGTATTGGTGATGGGTAGGCCGAAAGAAAGGGATCCCAAAAGAAGTGATTGCCGGGTTATTCACGAGGCAGTTAGAAATGGTTGTGAAGCACTGGCCTGAGCCCACCCTCGATAAGAGGACAGGTGTGCCTCATAGGAACTGAGAGCTTCACCCCTCTGTGGTGAGTGGGGGGGGGGGGGTGAAGCATAGAGATCTGTGAGCTCACCAGTCAATTCTGAAATTGTACCGGGTTTGGGAGGTGGATTCGGGTTTGTGCTTAGCTTGGCTTAAGCTGAAACGATCAAAAGCACTTACAGGCCCATTCAAAGTAATTAAGTCAACTCTGTTAAGAGCTTCACCTAGGGAAACTCAGGGAGTCTCTCGTTGGATGGGGGGTGTCCTGCACGGATACTTTACTGATAAAGACTTGGAAAGAACAAACTTGGTTAACTCTGTGGGAAGGCTCTTTTCTTGTGCTGCTCACCACAGGAACGGCGCTCAGAACAGCAGAGAAAAGACGGACACAGCCTCACGAGTAAAAGCACCTGTGCAGGAGGGACAAGTGACTTTGGACCCAGGAGAAACAAAGTGACACTAAGGCTAAGCACTGCTGGAATTTCTAAATACTTATCACTCCTGGGGGGGGCACTAATTGAGACTTCATAACCAATACTCAAACTGACGGAAGGTGTTGAAATTGTTACAAACAGGAGGGATTGTGTAGTGGGGAAGAGGTTTGTTGTTGTTGTTGTTGTTGTTTTGCCTGTTAGTTAGTTGTTTGTTTTGTTTGTGTGTTTTAATTTAACTTGTGACACATATTTCAAGGAAAGCAAAAAGGGCAGTGAGAGGCACCCAAGGAAACAAAAAGAGGGCAAGACCGGAGTGGGAACCAGTGCTGCGGCTGAAGAAGGTCTGCCGAGGGCTGCAACCCCTCTGGGCTGTGACCGCCGAGTGACATGGCCCTGCCCGGACCTCTGCTGTGCATATTTGGGTTAAGCCTCCTGTCCTGGAACAAGCCCAGAATTGCAGTGACTGCATTGCTGCGACTCGGAGGGGCAAAATTGTGTCTCAAACACTGGTGTACCATACAATTTATGAGTACGAAGGATGAAAGTTAGATCCCTGTTATAAAAACGAGGGGTAATGAGACATTAAAAATCACTTGTTATGATCCAAAGGAAGGAGCTCCTATCCTTGGTGGGTAGAAGTAAGTGCAAATGATGAGAAAGGAAAGTTGTTAGGAAGAAGCCAAATGGCTACTGACCGCAGCCAACCCCTTTGGGTCACTTTTGCTGCTTGCCAGGCTATTGACAACAACGGTGCTTCAAATTGTGGGAATATGGGGTGGAGATGTTATTATAGTGTGCAAGAAAAATACATTTGCCCAGAGGATCCTGGCCAGTGCTGCCAGTATCGTAGAGAAAATCACAACATTTGGTATTTCATTCATTTTATCATGAAATAGAATCAGGAGTTAAGTATGAAATTCCAACAGTTGCTAAAAATATTGTTTGTAAATTTATCTGAGAATATTGCAAAATCCTTGAATGTAACCAATTGTTATGTCTGTGGAGGTACCAATCAAGGAGATCGATGGCCCTGGAAATCAATGGAAGCAAACATCCTGGAAAGTGGAGAGAGGTAACAGAAAGCACCAGTGGGTCCTACAAACCAATATAATTGGAAGAAGTTGCTGGCAGAGACTGGGTAATGGTCATTTTATAGGGAATTTGGAATGTGAAGGGGGTTACATGGTAAAATGGTAGCAAAATCATAAATGGGTGGCCAGCCCTGGTTGGATATTATCGGATTGGGAATAATGAGACCCAGCTTCTTCCTGTTGCCTGTCTCCAAGGGAGTAAGATTAGGCAAACAGCTGTACATTGAGACTGACGAGCCAAGAAGGGCCAGGAGGGATCTCCAAATAGGAAATTGGAAAGACAACGAGTGGCCTCCTGAAAGGATCATTGCCTATTATGACCCTGCAACGTGGGCAGAAGATGGATCTTGGGGATATGGAACCCCAATGTATATGCTTAATAGAATAATTAGACTAAATTGGCTTTAGTGGGAGGGGGAGTGCTGATTGTGATATTAATTGTACCTTGTCTCATTCCATGGTTTGTAAGACTGATCACGATGGTTGTGCAAGGAATGCAAGTGACTCTTGTACCCCATAACCCAGAAGAGAGAACCAAACCCCAACCTATAATGATTGTTCAGGCGATAAAAGAAAGGAGGAAAGATGGAGAGTTAAACTCTCTAGAGCAAGTAATTGCCCGATTTGAAGCTAAAACACGAATCAATCTGATCAAAAAGCAAATGGGGGATTGTGATAAATATATAGAATCATATGTTTGATCCGATCAATTCGTGGCAAGAGGTCACAGACAAGGAGGAAGGGGGGGGGGTTTGAATGTAACTGCATTCCTGCTTGCACCACCATCTCAATAAGCTTAAAGATAAGAGTAATTAGATTGACAAAGGAGGGAGGCATGTGGAAGAGATAGTCTTTTGCATATTGAAATGGAAATGCATTCCTTCTGGTGCCACCTTTCCTGTATGAGCAAATAGAAGAACCAGGACTTTGAAGTTCATGAGGAAGACACTTAAGCAAGACCCCTTACTTCATCAAACATTACCAGAGGGACCACCGGATAAAAGGAGGCCTGTGTGGAAGAGACATCTCACATTCCTAAGAACTGATAAAGAAAACCCAACCTTTTCTTAGAACTTAGTAAATATGTAATAGAATAGGGTATAAAAAGAGAAAGCTGAAGGCAAAGGGTGTGCGTTGGGGTAGATCAGAGTCTCTCCTCGCACCCAGGCTTGATTCCTGCAACTTTATATTAAAGCCTTAACTTGCATGAACACCAGTTTGTGCCTGTTAATTATGACAGCTCTGTCAAAGCCTTTACAGAAAGCTTACGACTTTGAACACATACACAGCACTAAGTTATATTTGGTGAACCATGCAGATGAGAAGGGGGCAACCTGGGTCTTAATATCAGAATGTGTGTTAAAAAATGGTCGTACCTCTCAGCTTGTACCAACAGTATCAAGGGTGATAGCCAACAAGTCCTCTTTGTGTCAATCTTTATTTCAGATGCACAAGTGCACTCATAGCATATTGTCCTATTCACAAGGTACCACTGTATGAGAAATTACTCTGGAAGGAATTGTGCAAAAAGTCTAATGATAGGTTATAGATAACATTCAGGGAAAGTGAAAAAATGAAATGTTACGGAGGTTGTTCAGCCTGGAGAAAAGAAGGCTCTGGGGAGGCTTTAGAGTGGCCTCTCAGTGCGTAAAGGGAGCATATAAAAAAGGTGGGGACAATCTTTTTAGCAGGGCCTATATCAGCAGGATGAGTAGTCATGACTTCAAATTAAAAACAGATTTAGAAAAGATTTTTTGCAACAACGGTGGTGAAACACTGGAACAATGCTGTCCCTGGAAACATTCAAGGTGAGTTTAGACAGGACTTTGAGCAACCTGATCTAGCTGAAGATAATCACTGCTCATTGCAGTTGAGTTGGACTAGAAGACTTTTAAAGGTTCCTTCCAACCTAAACCATTCTGTGATTCTAATTATAATACTGGTAAAACATCCTCAAATGTGCTTGCTGCTCTGTATAATACTAATGGCAACCACCAAATAACTGAAGGTAAATGGTGCTGTTGCGGAGGGCAGTAATAATTCGTGGCCGAGTCGAGAATTTATCAAAAATAGATATATTTATTTTACAAAACCCGCCCCCACAACTATATATACAAAGATTAATTTCGTTTGATAAACAGGTTGAGTTGCATGAGAATTCTACAAGGATACTATTAATAATCTGACTATATATATTTGGAAATCAGTTTTTGGAAAAGGACTCAGCTATTAATTAATAGTGGTTTCTTACTAAATTAAGCTAAGCCAAATAACTCACTCAGGCTGGCTCGTGCGGTCTGTCTTCTTCCTCCAGCGGCTTCAGGAGTCGTTAAGGGTCGTTAAGGGTCGTTAGGCAGACAAAGGTGTGCCTAACACCAAAGCAAGTCCTTAGTCTCTCTGCAGTCCAGGCACAGGGGAGTGAACGAACTCAGGCAGAGACATGCGTCCAGGCACAGGCAAAATCCAAAACGGGAACCCCCAAAGGCGGGAAGACCCCCAATATTTATAACCTTCGCTAGACAAAGGGCAGAGTTACCACACCTTAGGCGCGAAAGCTCACGGCCAATCCCAGCCTGGCTCCAGCGCGGCAACTCACGGGGCAGTCCCCGCCCCCTTCACGGCTGCAGGGCAGGCGAGGGGGGGGGAAACCAGGCGGCTTTTCCCCTTTCCCCCCGAAGTCCGGGCAGGAGAGGAATTTAGGGGTACAGGACTCCAGGACAGGTGCCTCTAGAAATCAAGAGTCTGTGGAGTTTGAAGAATTAGAGAGTTTGAAGAGTGCAGAGGGATTGTGAGACCTGCCATGATGGCCAGACGCTGTCACCCCCAGCAGCCCTGTGCTCCAGGCTGAGCTTATCCAGCTGCTGGAAAAACTCCTCAGCCTTCTCTTTATAAATTCTCCTATGGGCTTGTATTTCTGAAGCACTTCACTTCTAAACTTGACTTAACCAGAATGAAATCATCACCTAAAGTAGTTAGCGCTTCGTATTATTAAATGCTACCTTCCCCTTGTAGCTCTTTTATCCAGCGGACTCCACTGTGCAGGACTCCTCTGGACCTCTCCTCCAGGGCTATACAGCCAAAAGTGATTCCAAAGTTGGAATATATTCTTTGAATATGAAAGCGTATTTTGGGCAATGCAATGTTAGGAACAGCACATCTCCCTTCCAGATGTCAAGAACAAAACCAAGGAGAAAGATACTGTTGCTGGAGCTGATTCTATTTCAGTGAAATATTTATATACGAAGATGAAGTAAGTAGTACACAAAGTACCACTATATAGAAAAATAAACATATTTCTGGGAGACAAAAGGAGAGAAGTGCCAGGCGAGCACCAGTGCAAGTCAGTTCTTGATGAACTACACCAGGTATAATGTTCATAGCTTGTTATCTTTAACAATTCTGTGGCTAAGGACACTTACTTCCACAGACTGGCAATTTATAGACACCATAGAAACACTGCAGAACAAGATGCTTGTGGAAGTCACTATAAATGACATCCTACTTCTATTGCATTTCAAACAGCCTGCAGATTTTCAAGGACTTCTTTCTCATCTGGAGAAGTTTACAATCACATGGAAAGGGATTTAGCTTTCAAAGTTTATTTGACTTCCCCAAAGCCTTCAAGGTATCTCTGCTTGAACTGTTGTGGTCCAATGGCAGCAGCCATGAAGCACACACTCAAGAAATCAAATGATGCCAACTGAGGAGCTGTGTCTTTTGGTTACTTATCAGGTAGAGTTTTAGAACAACAGAGCATAAAACTTAGACAAAGTTAAAAATCTACAGAACATTTCTTGGCAAGGTAAACTCCATAACCACCTGACGTTGATTATTAGCCTTAAAATTATGCAACTCTGAAACATTTTGCCAGCATTTCTCCCATTCTAATATGATCATTAACGTTCCCTAGGCTGGAGATTTTAGTCTCCTCCTGAGGCTTTGCATAGTTGGTGAAAGATTTTACTCATTGACAGTTCACAAAAGTCTTTTGTGTTTCTCCACATATTGTAAAAGTGGTCCAAGTAGATTTTGTCAGCTGTGAGAGAATTTCTTTCACTTAACCTCTATATTTTATTTATTCTCTTATGCTGCTGCTGCTGCTTCTTCTTCATAGGGAATCAGCTGTATCATTAACACCATCATTACATTTCCATATTTTCCTGTCTTAGTCTTATCACGCAACTAAGAATAATTGTAGTTGTTGTATATTTTGCTTTGATTACAAATCAGAAGCTGAATGGAAAAAAAAATCCCAAACAACAACACCAACCTAACAAGAAAAACACTGGTGAGATATTGCTATAGATTCACTTGAGTAAGAGATTTCACAACAGTACTGAAAAAGGTCAGAAAACAGCGCAGTTAATCCTAGTAACATGGTGTATTGTAAGGGAAGATTAGAGAACAAACTTGGTGTTTATGATCAATTGTCTTTAACTGCAAGATTTTGCGAATACCACTCTGAAAAATAGTTGGAGAGTTACAGACTCATCCTGTGTCGTAGCAGGGATTATGGGGTCAGAAGAAAAGGATCATAATGTGTTCATATGTCTGGATGCAAACCATGTATCTTCTCCATGGCTCTAAATGAAAGGAATTGGATTTCTTAAAGAACAGGCCCCTGTCCTGGCTTGCAGGCTGCACCTTCTCCTCCATTCCACAGGATCCAGGGAGAAGAGGTTTCCCCGGTGCAGGCCCAAGTAGCCCGTGGTGAAGGTCAGAAGTCAGGCAATTCAGCCAGGTACCTCAACCAGGTACTTCAACCACTCAACTCATTCATAGGAAAGAAGAACTTGTCCTTCATATGGGAATGGCTTCTTGCAGAGTGAGGGAGCTGTGCTGGCCCAAGGATGCCCACATTAGCATAAAGAGAGGTGCCTCTAAAATCAGACACAAAAGCAGCTGCTAGGTGATCCAACTGGGAGACAGTGTCATAGCTCACCTGCACTTCTGGGTGGGACAGCTTGTTTCCCATCCAGGGACTGTCCCCATGCAGCCAATGTCACCACAGGCACGCTACAGGACACCCATAGCCAGGAGACCCCTCAGTGCAGATGAGTATCACAATATGCCCTGACTCGGCCCTTCAGAGGGAAATGAGGAGCTCCATCCTTGCAGTTCTTTTGATTTGCACTTCAGTACCCTTTTCTTGCCATTTCTTTGCTGCTATTCCCTCTTGTATTCTTTCCCAACATTTCCATTATCCTGTAAGATGAAAGATCTTTTCACCTAAGAAAAAGAATATGCCCATAATCTTCCATAAAGGTGCCTGTGTATATACTCCAGTAAAATATATAACTTTCAGAAAGGGGATCTTTCCTTTTTAATCACATTTTTGTAAAATTATGAGAAGAGGAGGCTCAGAAGTGACCTCATTGCTGTCTGCAACAGCTGTAGCCAGGTGGGGGTTGGTCTCTTCTCCCAGGCAATCAGCAACAGAACAAGGGGACACAGTCTCAAGTTGTGCCAGGAGGGGTATAGACTGGATTTTAGGAGGAAGTTCTTTACAGAGAAAGTGATTGGTATTGGAATGGGCTGCCCAGGGAGGTGGTGGAGTTGCCTTCCCTGGAGATGTTCAAGAAAAGACTGGATGAGGCACTTAGTGCCATCGTTTAGTTGATTGGACAGGGCTGGTGATAGGTTGGACTGGATGATTGTGATGGTTTGGTGTTACCCGTCCCCCCACCCTTTGGAAATCACCCAGACTAGACTCAGCCGGCTCTGGAAATTGAATGAAGCTTATTATTTACAGCTAGCACAATATACGAGCAGATATTTACAGTATATACACTTATATACAGAAATATACAAGGTAAAAGGTAATGCAGAAACACAACTGCCCTCCTAGAAACCTGAGTCCCCAGGAGGGGCTTCCAACCACCCCTTCACCTTCCCCCTACCCCTCTTAACCTTACACCAGTCCCAAGGAAGAATGGAGGTTCGGCCAGGGGGTTAGGAAGCAAAGTGGATTAGTCAAAGAAACGGAGGGTGCGGTTAGGAGTGAGAGATGCAACTTGGAGCTCACCAGCAGGAGAAGGACTCCCTTATCTATGTTTGGATTTTTGTTTTTATACATCTCAGCAAGCCTATGAGTGAGGTAGACATCAGCCTTGTTTTCCCTTCACAGCCTCTAATCTAGTTCTTCTCACCAAAACATTCTAGCTAGGCTCAAACTAGCACAATGATCTTGGAGATCTCCTCCAACCTGGTTGATTCTATGATTCTAAGTTGTCTTTTCTTTATAGCCTATTTTAACTTTTGACAGAAATATAAATATGTCATTAGAAATGTTGTAAGACAAGTAAACTTTGTAATTACATTTTAAAAAAAAGTAACCTAAATGTAAGGTCTCTTTTTTCCTGCATTTGTATTTAACAATTTGCAGAGCACATCTCATTTACCAGCCAGTCTTGTGAAAGGATCGATTTCATAGGGCTTTATTAGCCATAGCATACCTCATGGGAGTTGCCAAACTTTTTTGCCCCAAAATTGCCTTGCATTACTTGAAGGAGAAGTTGACCTTAGAGCAGAACTAGCTTTCTGTCAAACAAGCAAATGCAATTACCTCAGAGCAGCCCCAGCTTGGTTGTTCAGATCCACAGGGTGGCAATATAGGCAACCCCTCAGAGCATTTGCCTGTCATGTTCAAGCTGGTGTCATCACTACTTCAGAGAAAGGTACTATGCCTTCCAAGGCCATTAGCCATGCAATTATGCTGATAAAGAAATTTAAGCTGGATGCTATACCAGCATATTTGCTTCTGCAAATAATTAACAACTACTGGAACCTGGCATTATTAAAGTAACATAAACTGCTGCGGGAAGACATTCGGAATTTATTCAGTAGGGAGAAATCTGGAACATATTTTTGACTCCTGATGGAAAATGCTTTCACATGAAACTCAATAGAGAGATTTTTTTCATATCATCCTATCACAAGTGTGAATTTCTTTTATATTCTATCTATTGTGCTCATATAGTTTGATTACCGAAAGAAGCTATATTCATTCCTTCTATATCCCCTTGCACTATGCTTAGAAAGAAACATAGAATCACTGAATGATAGAATAATTTGGGTTGGAAGGAGACATAAAGATCATTGATGATGCCTGATGACAGGACAAGGGGCAATGGGTGGAAGCTGAGGCATAGGAAGTTTTATTTAAACATGTGGAGGAAATTTTTTTCCTGTGAGAGTGACAGAACAGTGGAAGAGGCTGCATAGGGGGGTTGTGGAGTCTCCCTCTCTGGAGATATTCAAAACCTGCCTGGATGTGTTCCTGTGTGATCTGCTCTAGGAGATCCTGCTCTGGCAAGAGAGTTGGACTGGGTGAGCTTTGGAGGTCCCTTTCAGCCCCTGACATGCTGTGATACTGTGATTCTGTGATCCCCTTTCTGTCATGGGCAGGGACACCTTCTACTAGACCAGCTTGCTTAAGATCTCATCTGTAGATTCAATAAATTCCATACTGGATCTGTGTTTTCAAAGATCCCTCATTACAAAGAGTCATTAGACTGCAGCTCTCAGATGTGTCGTTTGGACGGTAGACAATCGTGATCTGATTCAGTTATTTAAAGGTTCTACACAGGACTTTGCAAATGTTTAGAACTAAAGCCTGCAAGCCAGGGAATGTAGAAATACCATAGTGAAGATGTTGAGGTTTTGTATTTGTCTTCTGTTTCCTCCTTATTATTGCCTCATATTCCTTACAGCACGAATATCAGGATTATCTTCCAGCAATCTGGGAGGCAGAGTAGTATACTGTCCTGGAGTCCTGCACCCCCAAATTCCTCTCCTGCCCGGACTTCGGGGGGAAAGGGGAAAAGCCACCTGGTTTCCCTCCCCCTTCGCCTGCCCTGCAGCCATGAAGGGGGGGAGGACTGCCCCGTGAGTTCCCGCGCTGGAGCCAGGCTGGGATTGGCCGTGCGCTTTCACGCCTAAGGTGTGGTAACTCTGCCCTTTGTCTAGCGAAGGTTAGAAATATTGGGGGTCTTCCCACCTTTGGGGTTCCCGCTTTGGAGTTTGCCTGTGCCTGGACGTACGTGTCTGCCTGAGCTCACACACTCCCCTCGCCTTTACTGCAGAGAGACCTTTAAAGGATTTGCTTTCCCATTGATACCTTTGTGAGCCTAACGACCCTTAACGACTCTTAATGATCTACCTGCAGCCGCTGAAAGGGAGCGAGAGAGAGAGAGAGACCGCACGAGGAAGCCTGAGTGAGTTATTTGGCCCAGCTTAATTTAGTAAGAAACCGCTATTAATTAATAGCTAAAGCCTTTCCAACTTCTGACTTCCAAAATAGTCAGATTATTGACGGTGTCCTTGTAGTTAATTCTCAAGTGACTGAATCTGCTTATTAAACTAAATTATTCTTTGTATATATATATAGTTTTGGGGGCGGGTTTTTGGGAAAATAAAAATAACTATTTTTGATAAATTCCCGACTCGGCCACATATTAATTCCTGCCTCCGCAACATATACTCAGATAAGCTGTGGGCTCCTGGACTGTGCAGTTTCTTCCTACTAAGCAATAATGTCACAGAGGGGGATTCTCAGTGCCTATGCCTATTTGGCAGAGGGGAGAAATTAATTGGGGTGAGATAATTTTATATAAAAATATAGATTTATTAATCTCAATATTATGAACTCTCGCCACCCCCAACCACTGTATATTAATATTAATATTTGGTGCACAGTTATGAAAACAATTTAGGATAAAATATGTACAGAAACTGGTTAATTAACTAGCAAACATTCAAACTATAAACAGAGAGAGGAGTTTTCCCCACAGCTTTAATGCCATTTGGGGTCATATGCTATTTGCCCAGCAGAGCAACTGATTCTGCTCTATGGCAGAGACAACAGATATTTACAGAGGTATTAAAGCTTTACTCACAATTCTTATCAATTATTAATCACCCTTCGGGGCCATGTCACAGCCTATGTCTAATGTCCAATTCTCCAGGGTCTCTGCCTGTGGACTCTGAGGCTGGAATCCTCCCAGCTTGAGGGGAAAGGATAAATCTTCCCAGCTTCTGGGGAAATAGGTTTCTGACCTTGTTCTCCTTGGTGAAGAGGCGATCTCTGCCTTTGGTGCTGCTGGCTCCTTTGGATGCTGTGTCCAGGAATTCTCAGCTGGCAGGATCTCAGTAGCAGGAGGAGAATATCATGCTGTCTCTGGCACAATTCTTCACAGCTTCAGGCCGTGTGTGTGTGTGCAGAAAATCCAGGGTCTGCTTCCTGGTTATCTCAGCAGCAACGGCTCTTACCAGGCAATGATAGGCAGTGGGCGTGCAGGATGTGCGCGGCTGCTGGGAGGTAAATGCAATACAGGATCTGGTCCTGATAATGCGATAGTGTGCAGATGTGCACAGCTGGCTTAGGAGACTATAGGCTCTGCTTATATATATATGTGCAGGCTTAAATGAGCTCTGCAAGAAAGGTACACAGGCAGGTGAGCTGCGAATAGGTCAAAGCATGAGGTCTGGGCCTCTAAGCATCGGAGCTATGCAATGACGTCCGAGCGGCTAAGCTGCAAGTGAGGGCTGAGCGTTTGGGCTGTGCAGTCAGAGCACGTTGTTTACCTGTGCACCCCTATTTATTGAATGTGGGCCGAGATTAATGGCCTCTTGGCCACTAGAATGACCAATCAGTTTGGCAGTCAGCCAAACCTTACCATAATAGGCAGAAGCTGCTTGCCTGGACTTTCCCAAATATGGGGATCACATGGGCTTACCCCAGGGAGATATGAGCTGGGTGTGTGGTGCTTACACAACCTCTTTACAACCAGGGGTCCTGGCAGAAAAACATGTCCAGGCATGCATAGGCATAAGCAAGCCTCTTTTCGGGCCTACAGGCACTCCACAACAAATAAACAGGTCAATGTCTTTTTATTAAACTGGAAGTTGACGAGCTGAAATGTGAAAGTTATCTATTGCCACTTATAAAGGAGAATTAACTTTTCTAGACAAAGGAAGTACAATCAGTTTAGTCTTTTGGGATGTCAGTAGACCAGTTGCCACATGACCACAAGTGGATGTATTAGCTGAGCTATATAGGAGATACACTGCAAGTGGGAGTGGTGTTTTAAAGGGAAATGCCTAATACAGTTCCACTGGTGGTTTAAGGGGAGATTACTAATGCACTTCCTCAAGGACTAGTTTAGGAACAATCTTCTGTCATTCCTTTGGTAATAACTAAGGACAGTAACATATTAGTGAAACACTCATGGTACAATCTCATAAGTATTGTGAATGCTGAACAAGTATCATCAGGAAGGACTGAGTAGCTCAATGTATTGGAGAAGTGAAAACTGGGTGAAATTTAAGATATGCTTTTGATAACTTGGAAAAAGAGGTCCTGCTACAAGACAGGAAATATTTAGTTGGAACTGCTGAAGAGGAAAAAAGGTGTTGATCCAGTGGTTAATCTGAATGCCACTCATCACAGAATTACCAGGTTCATTAAAAAAACAAGTGCTAATTTTAGGCAGACTGATAGAGGTATTTCAAGCCAAGTTATTGAAATATTAGGTTTTGATTCCAAGACACACTATGGGGTACTCTATACTGTTGTCCACTTTTTTTTTTACTTTTCTATTCAAAATGATAATGAACAGCTTTCTTGGGACATAAGAGGACTGTCATTCTAGATCAGCCTCTTAGAAATAGGAAATACCAACAAAAAAAATCAACTTGATAAGATTGCACAGCAATGCTGTGATACATTCACCTTCTTTGGCAGAGGCTGGACTTAGTTCTTCATTCTGACCACCCTGTGTCATTGTGTGTAATAAACATGTAGGTCTTAGTCAATTAAATTGTTTTTTATGACATGTACTGTGCTAACTTTAATATATAGTGTTCGGTGACAAGTATTTACCTTTGGATAATGCTGAAGTACACACTGAACATTATAATGTTATAATTGTACTGAAGGCATAAGGATGTGAGTAGTATCTATTATGCTCGTCAACCAATGCTTTTATTTGTGACCAGTGTACATACACAGGGTCATTGAAAAGGTGAAGGAACCTTTGTATTCAGGCCCTTTTACAAGATGTTATGTTCTTCAGACCTTGTTCTATAATGATTAGGGTAAGCAGATTTCACTTATGATTTTAAAGGTCAGATTTATAATTGCTTCCATTCTCCATCCTTTCTGTCAGAGCATTTAGTATGTGCAGATTTCTCACAGAGAAGGAAGAATATGTTTTATCAAGAAGCACACAGTTTTGTAAATATACACAATAAGAAACTGGAGGTAATGCTGATCCACGAGCGGTTTATCTTCCTGACAAAAATACTGTGAAACCTCTATATTCATTCTGAAGCTAGTGGAATCTTTTTACTCCATATTTGCTAGGGCTGTATGTGTATTTATTTAAGTGAGTTTAAACAGGGGAGTGGTAAGGGGTGTTTCATAACCTTATAGGCGATTATAGTTTACAGCCAAATTATCTCCTGAATTACATTAGCTGAAATCAATGTCTTCTGCTAGATGAACTGACTGTTCCATAAAACCTTCACAGATAAAGCATTAATAAGTGTCAGAGCTGACTTGGTCAATTGAATGATTTGCTGACGCTTCTTTTTACCAGAAGCCTGCTCTTTCTAGTTTAGTGCCAAAGGTTCACTATATATAGCTGAAGACAGCAAATAGATGTTCTCTTTTTGCGCAGATTTCTAACTAGCTGCCTGTCTCATTACCTCCTCACTGGGACAGGGTTTTCAGTCGGGAAATTTAAAACATGGTAAAGCTACAGTTGCCCAATCCTGGCCTGGAGGACAGGATACCTTCCCATGCAGAACTTGAGGTCCTTGAGAAAGAAGAAGCAGACTCCAGACCAAAATGGGATAACAAGGCTCAGTATATGCTGACTTGCATTGGGTTTTGTGTGGGCTTAGGAAATGTGTGGCGTTTCCCCTATCTCTGTCAGAGCCATGGAGGAGGTATGTCTTTAATGTATCTTTAATAACTTAAACAATTTTGCTTATAACTTTGGCTTGATTTAACCTCTCTTTTGGGAAAAAACTTAATTAAATGTATTTAGAACTGGTCAGATCCTGTGAAAACAGCAATGTTCAGCTCTAAAATACTGTCTAATGGAGAAAATTATTTCACAGGTTGTCAACACCCACTGAAGTCATGTTAATGGTGGAAGAAAAGGAAGGGACTGATTTTATTTCATCAAATCAGTTTTTCACTGTCATATCCATAATATATATTTTCAGTCTAAAACTGTTAGTTTGCACACATGCATATGTATAATGGTATTTTAAAATATTAATAAACTACCTGGGAGTATAACCTTGATCATGATCCCAGATGATCTTTTCAGAATAGTATTTTCATTGGGTTTGGACTCATGAGTATTAGCTGTAGCAGTAGTGTATGTAATTAATGATAGGAGTAACAGAATGAAAGTAGTTAATGATAAAAACATTTTTTAGCAGCTAGTGTTATTAACTAATTTTAAATTCAAATATATGCTATGTAATTTACTGTTACTCCTTCAGTTTCAGGTTAGGACTGGATGATCATGTAAAAATGTTTGTTTCACTGTCTTGCTGTTTGATTTTAAAAATTATTTTGAGCTGAACCGTTGCTTAAATATTGTATGACAACAGAAATTTCTGATTTTCTGACTGAATTTTCTGCCCACTGTCTACTTGTTTCACACTGAAGCATGTGTAAAAAGTGTTTATTGCTTTATGATGTTTAATCTTGAAAGAATTTTTTTGTCTTAAAGAACAGTATTTAAAATTAATTTTCATTAAATATATGCAATGACATGTTTGAAAGTTGCTCTTCTGAGTTAGAGTAGGGATCAAGGAGGGCTGTGTGGAGAGTTGCCAGTGCAAACAACAGATGATCCAGTTGCCAGAAGAAATGCTTTTAACATTAAGATTTTTCTAACGTGGGCTGGTGTGCAGAGTTTGCAGTGCAAACTGAAGATCATTTGTGGCGCAGCCAATACACAACAAAAACATCATAACCTACTTTCCACATGTGACAATTTTAATTTGATAAAGTGGATGGATATCCCCAATATTCATGCCACTCTTTAGCTTTTCAGGTTCTTCCGCTTAGTCTCAGAAAATGGCCATGCCCTGTTTTCCAGGGCTGATTTTCTGACTGTCAGTGAGGATTTATGAATCGTGTGTGTCTGTCAGTACTGTGTTTTCATTTATCCTTTGCAGTAATTATTTTTCTTTCTTATAATCTTGTGGCTTGTCCTTGCTCAGGATCACTAGCAACAGTTATCCACAAATTCTTGCATTCCTGGAACTGTCTCACTCAGATTTGAGGTGGAAGTTGAAAGGCAGCACACAGCAAAGAAATGATATAGCTGGCTCTGGGCTTAGGATAACAGCTTTCTCTATCTATTCTGCATGATACCAAATACTGTGACTCATACCAATACATAAGCATGAGCAGCGATACTTTCCTGTGGATTCCTAGAAAGGATTCCTTAACTTCATCACACGTGAGGGTGGAGAGCTGTTGTGCAATCTTTGCTTCTTCTCTGCTGTACAGTGCACCTCAGCCTCTTCTGGTAGGTCTAAATACGACTCCTGCCACCACTGCCATCCTTTCATATGTCATCCATTCATAACAAGGCCTTTGACACTGTCTCCCATGACATCGTAGTAAGCAAGCTCAGGAACTGTGGGATGGATGAGGAGCTGTTTACAAGCTGGTTACAAGATAGAGTTCAAAGAGTGGTAATCAGTGATGCCAGGTCCAGCTGGAGAGGTGTAACAAGTGGAGTACCCCAGGGATCAGTGCTGGGTCCGGTGCTGTTCAATATCTTCATCAATAACGTTGATGAGGGCACAGACAGAGTCTGCTCAGCAAGTTTGCTGATGACACCAAACTGAGAGGCTTGGCTGACACAGCTGAAGGCTGTGCAGCCATCCAGTGCGACCTGGACAGACAGAGCCGGGTACAGAGGAACCGAATGAGGTTCAACAAGAACAAGTGCAGAGTCCTACACCTGAGGAGGAATGATAAACTGCACTAGTACAGGTTGGGAGGTGATCTGCTGGAGAGCAGCCCTGTGGAGAGAGACCTGGGAGTGCTGGTGGAGAGCATCCATGGGACAGCAATGTGCCCTTGTGGCCAAGGAGGCCAATGGGATCCTGGGGGATATGGGGGATATTAGGAAGAGTGTGTCCAGCAGATCAAGGGACATTCTCCTCCCCTTCTACTCTGCCCTGGCGAGACCTCATCTTGAGTACTGCACTCAGTTTTGGGCTCTCCAGTTGAAGAGGGATAGGGATCTACTGGAGAGGGTCCAGGGGAGGGCTATGAGGATGATTAGGGGACTGGAGGGCATGCCTGATGAGGAGAGGCTGAGGGACCTGGGGCTGTTTAGCCTGGAGAAAAGAAGACTGAAAGGGAATTTAATAAGTGTCTATAAATATCTGAGGGCTGGGTGTCAGGAGTGGGGAGACAGGCTCTGCTGACTTGCTCCCTGGGATAGGGCAAGGAGCAACGGATGGAAGCTGCAGCACAGGAGGTTCCACCTTAACACAAGGGGGAACTTCTTTACTCTAAGGGTCACAGAGCATTGGCACAGGCTGCCCAGAGAGGTTGTGGAGTCTCTGGAGACTTTCAAGGCCTGTCTGGATGTCTGTGTGACTTGAGCTAGATTGTGTGGTCCTGCTCTGGCAGGGAAGATGGATTCAATGATCTCTTTGGGTCCCTTCCAACCCCTAAAATCCTGTGATCCTGTGATTACAGCACCTGTTCTCTAATTTTTCCCTTCAATCAGGGAAAAAAAACCCACAAAACAACCCCAAATACCTCTGTAACAGAGTAGGAGAGAACTGCAGTGTTGCACTCCTTCTTTCAAGTTAACTAAGGCAAAACATACAGCACACTCATGAGTGCTCTGAAGCTGCATTTTTCCACAGCCTTTCCAGAGTCTTTACTCTGGATGGTGTCTGGATTTGTACTTCCTGCCTTCAAGATACTTCTTCACTGAATCCTGGATGCAGAGCAGCAGAAATGCCTGCTGATGCTGTCTTACACTGGAAATGGGGATCATGCTGCTCCTCCCTGGCATGATTACCTTAAGGAGTCCTAAAGCTCATCTTGTATATGATGGTGAATTATGGCTGTGCATTAGAAGGCAGCAAAAATGGAGCTATTTACCATACAGTAAATATCTACAGAGGATGCAAAGAAGTCCTATGTGATCACATAATTAAAGATTGTCTCATAAAGTGTGTGTAGAATAAAGGTTTCATGCTTTACCTCACAGAATCAATTTCTAGTTCCTGAGGGTTGCTTTTGCTGGCTTCTTTGGTTTTGAAATATGAGTTGTATGGATGAAAGTTTGGAGTCACTTAGCATGGGTGAGACATAAGGGTGTATACAGTACTTCAGCAGTGACATTCCCAAATGAGGCTGGATCACAGTATCACAGTATCATCAGGGTTGGAAGAGACCTCACAGATCATCAAGTCCAACCCTTTACCACAGAGCTCAAGGCTAGACCATGGCACCAAGTGCCACGTCCAACCTTGCCTTGAAGTGCCCCAGGGATGGCGAATGTCCACCTACTTTGTGAATCAATGTTTACACATCCTTCACAAAACATAAATGAACTACAGTGAGGTATAAAATTTCCCCTTGGAAATATCTGGACTTCAAAGAAGATAGATTTTTTTTTCTCTGCAAATTGACTGCAGTAGCAGTAATTAGGAGTGCTGGGTTTATAAATAACTCTTATTTTCAAATGTTTAAACTTTAATCTGGAATTATTCGAGAGCTGCTTCATCCTAAACACAACAGTGTAACAGTGTTTTAACAGTGTAATAAACAAAAGCAGTGGTTGCACAATTTTATCTGTTTTCAAAGATTATGAGTTTGGGTTTTTTTTTTAAATGGAATATTTACCTCAGTAAAATTTAGTACATCACTTTTTATCCTTTTTGTGTCTTAAAAGTTGTAAAATACATCATTACCACAGGAGAACTAGATTTCAATGTATGTATACAATGTAAAAAGCTATGGTGTTTGCCTTTCACCAGCTTAATGAGATTGAAATTTCTTTTCGTTTGATAGCTGTCTCTGACATTGTATATAGCTTTTGTTTAACCTTTATTGAGCAACATGTCATTTAATCAGCTGTTGAAAGTTTTTCTTTCATCACTGATGAGTATAATAAAAAAAGAGAATGTGTATTTAATGTTTAAACCATTGATTGTATAAAAAAAAAAAGTCTTTAAGTCTACAGCTCACATATGTATGCAGTAAACCTTGCTACTGGGTATGCCACAGTGACAGTAATGACTTCAGCAGTTCCCAGCTGATAATGGTATCCTCACTACAGCTGAGATATGAGTACTTGATAGTAGAGAAAAACATCTCCATCTGAACTTTACCTATCTTGCCTTTATGAGCTATTATGTGAAAGCAGCAGCAGCACATTTTTTTCAATTTTACATTAGAAACTCTTAGATTAAAGAGAGGTTGATAGCTACAAAGGTGTTCAAGCCAAATGTTATGTTTTCTGAAACACAGTGCTGAAAAGGGATGCTAATCGAATATCTCAGCTGTACTGGAAGATTACTCATTGTTTATATGCATCTCCACAGTGGTTATTTTCAGCTTATTGGCTTATTGGTTAGGTTCATGTGTCAGCTTAAAAAGCATTGAATTATTTTTGCTTTTCATCTTCCATGTAGCAGCTTTGCAGAGTCATTACAACTTTCTCTTTTCTTTTTTTTTCCCCCATTATAACTTTTCCAGAAAGGTTGGGGAGAAATTGAGAGCAGGGGTAGATTTCTGAGATGGTTGCTAGAACTGAACCCTGGAAAGAAAAGAACCCAAGAAACAGAAAAAAGCTGCATGCATAATTGAGAACTGCTGTTTCATTTCTCTTGAAAATATAGTGATATGTCTATAACTAAATGGAGATAGGTTTACTCATTTTTCCAGTTCTGACATGACACACCTTAACTTTCTAAATTCATTTTATATCGTGTGATACATGGCTACTTGTTCAAGCTAGAGATGTTTTAGCTCTGTCTGTTTGCACCGAAGTATAGACTCTACACTGCAACATATGCACATACTATTTACTTTGTGCCTGTGGTAACAGAAGGGGTAGAGAGACACCCACCTTCTCCTTGTGTGTCCATCCCAGAACCTGAAAGTTATTTTCAAGTGATTCCAAGGTACTGTGGAAGCTGGGGAGCTGTGAGAAGCCAGTTGGGCAGCACACCTTTTTCATGTGATAGATGGCTCCACAAAGGGCATCCTCTCTCTTTCTTGTGGCAGCACAAGGAAGGTCATGGAAGGTCTTTAGCTGACTGCTCTGTCAAAGATGAGTCATGCTTAAAGACTTCTTTTATGATATCTTAACAAAGGCACCTCTGTAATCATCTAGAGACCTTGGGAAATCCCCTGGAGTTGACAGAGCACTTGTGACATGTTCCCTGCAGAAGCTAGTTCAATGCTGAGAATCTTGCAGCAGATCTCCCCAGGGAGAGTTATCATGTGGGGACTGTGTTGTTGCTGAATCTCAGCTTCCTAGAGGGTGAGGCATGATTTCTACCCAGACTGCTACAGCTGGGTGGATGGAGGTGCACTTTGCAATAAGGTTTGCAAGACTGTCTCAAGCATTGGGAAAATGAAGTCCAAACCAGAAAATCAGTCAACTTGCCTTCTACTGGAAGTGAAAAATTGAGAATGCCTTTAAATGCATTCTGAAGTATTTCCTCTAATGACTCATAGGAATCAGCCTGACCTTCTCCCCTTTCTGATAACAGAGATTGTAACTACTAAAAATAAATGTTTTCTTTGACAAGTATGATAAGAAACAAGTGGTCATAGACTGAAAGGATTATAAAGGCTGTTTACTTCCTTATGCAGCAAGATCTTTGACTGGGGGGAGAATTTCTAATCAAGTTCTCAACTAATCTTACCATGACCTGGTTCAAACGAACAAACAAAAAACCACCACCACAACAAAAAACCCTGACATATTAGGAGTAAAGATGATTAAGTTTCAAAAGGTGATATAAAATCATTACAAGGTGACTTTTAAAGGGTGACAAGAACTTCCTCTGAGTGCACGTGTGAGATACTTGGATCATGTAGCTGTATAGATCCACCTTCTGGACTTAATTCCTACTGTTGCTGAAGAAGGGCTTTACCAAACGTGAGATTACAGCACAAGAGACCTATGCAGCACCCAAACCGGGAGGTAACAAGAAAAGGTAAAGATAGAGCAGCCATAAAAACTCCGTAGAGTCAGGCTTCAAACTCTTAGGAGGTGTCTTGAGCTTAAAACAGAAAGACTGCTCTGCAGCTAAGATTTGCTGGTATAAACATAATCATCTTGTCCTTGTCTGATCTTGTCCTCATGAGAGTTCCTGAACAGAGTGTTACAGGAGGGAAGCTGTGTGTCAGCCTGACGTGAGGTTGGAGTGCAGGACACGTTTCTGTTTGCAGCTCCATTCATTGACAAGTAACTTCACCTTTGTGAAAGGCCTGAGGCTCTGTGTGTGGAGGTTGCTCCACTGAACATCCCAGGTAGGACAGAAGCCATCAGGATGTAAGGGGACAGATCTCAACAGTGAGAGAGCACTCATGATGTACACTGCAAAAATCCTGTTTGCTACAAAAGCAAGAGTAAAGCAGTTGAGAGGTGTGTTATTGACTGGAATAAGGTGTGGTGTCAGTAGAGAGCGAACTCTTTGGAGCCTAATCTAATCACATGAAGAGGTGCTTTATATGCATACCAGTGCACGTTTCAGCAGTGCTATGCAAGTCCATATGGAAAAATGGAAACACCTTTAGAAATGCCAGAAACTCTCTGAAAGGACAGAGGGAGTCAGTTCCTTGAGGTGACTGAGTCTGATGGAGTTTCAGTGAATCCCAGAACCTCTGCCAGCGTCAGGAAAGACTTTTGCATCATTGACTGTGGGACACAAGTACCCGAAGGTTAAATGGCCATTTCTGGTGTAGTTGCCTTTCAGCGTCCACAAGGCACAGGCAGAGGACTGTCCCACCACATCTGACATTAGCGGCTCCAGCTGCTATTGATTTTGAAGAAGTCCCTGGAATAATCACAGTATCACAGTATCATCAGACTGGAAGAGACCTCATAGATCATCAAGTCCAACCCTTTACCACAGAGCTCAAGGCTAGACCATGGCACCAAGTGCCACGTCCAACCTTGCCTTGAACAGCCCCAGGGACGGCGACTCCACCACCTCCCCGGGCAGCCCATTCCAGTGTCCAATGACTCTCTCAGTGAAGAACTTTCTCCTCACCTCAAGCCTAAATCTCCCCTGGCGCAGCCTGAGGCTGTGTCCTCTCGTTCTGGCGCTGGCCACCTGAGAGAAGAGAGCAACCTCCTCCTGGCCACAACCACCCCTCAGGTAGTTGTAGAGAAGATAGAGGGAAATAATCCTGGTTTGTGAGTGCTTCTAGTCCCTTTAAAATAAAAATCTGGCCTATATGCTTCAAGTGTTTGTGACATGAAAATACATATTCTAAAAGACATGAGTCAGAAAGCAATTGCTTTAGTACTGATACAATTCATAATGATATCACTGCTAAGGCCATGGTGCTACATTTAAGTAGAGGAATTCTGTTTCTGTCAATCTACAGCAGACCATCATTCTTCACTCCTTTCTGGCATTACAAATAGCCACTTTCCTCCAAGATGAGACCACCTTGAGGCTCCTAGATCTAACAGGTAGCTGCACCTCACTAGTGCCAGGCTTTTGTTCTTGAAAGGGCTACATTGTCTCTGGAAAAGGGAATATAGCTGAGATGTCAGAAGTGGGAAAGAGCACAAATGAAATACTGCTGTCCTTGATGATGATGTCCATGTTATCCATTCCCTGAGGTAATAGACTAACACTGATAGAAAGGGAGGAAGACTCAGCAGATTTGGAAGTTTAGCAAGCTTCTCTACACATAACAATTCATATAATACACACATATATAACAATTCAAGTGCTTCAATTTCCCAGTTAAAAAATATATATCCAGTGTTAGTTACTATTCTATCTCTGCTTTGCAACCTCTTTGGTTTGCCAGTCTCTGGTTTTAGAGTAGCATACATGGTGAGCTGCACTGATTTTGAAAAGTGTTATATTTTTAATAATTTAAATTTAGTAATTCAGTGAATTTTATGTTGATAAATTACAGGCTTTACTGAAGTCTGAGAATATAAGGTCTGTAGAGCTACCTTGGCAACTGGCTTTAACAAAAAGTGCATCTGCTGGTGCATCACTGTCTTGGGTTCAAATGCAGGTTCCCAGAGATTCTAATAAATTTAATAGACCCAATGACAATTTATAGAATTTATAGAGTGCCCTCCCCTCTTCCCCCTCCTTTCCCAAAGATAGAGAGAGAGAGAGGTAAGCACACCCAAATAAATCAATCTCACTCTATTTGGAAGTTAAAAAGGAAAAGTTTAACAATAACTTAGAAAAAGGTATTGGAGGTAGGGGAGTTTACAAAGGATAAGGAAGGGAAAACAGCAAAATACAAAAAGGGATGGATACAACCCAAGCAATGTGATGGTGTCTCTGCCTCGTGGCTGCCACGTGGTGTGCTGGTATGCACTGTGAGTGTGTGTGGAGAGGGAGTGAAGAAAAGAGGGCCAGAAGACAGGAAGCTCCTCTCTCTTTTATAGCACAGGAAGTGGGGGGAGTGGGCTAACCATCACCTGGAGTGTGACCCACCCCTGGGGAGGGACCAAGACCCCTAGGGTCAGGTTCAGGGTTACGCCCCCCTGGAGTGTTAACCCTATACAATCACTGAATAGTCATTTAACACGATGGTGTGTGTGCATTTTCAAAGTGGTCAGCATTTTGGATAGCATCTTCTGTATTCTGAAGTGCTGCTTTTCATTATTTCTTGGATTCCACAGGAGCGTAAAGCAAAAGGCAGAGTTGTCTGATTTCATTATCACAGGGGACACTTGATACAACAATTTACATTTCAACAGACTTTGTTGAAGTACACAGAAAATGAAGACTTTGCAGTAGTGATTGTTTCTACAACTCTGGTGTTGGCTGCATCATTGAAAAGATACCCCATGGAGCAGAAATGCAGCAGTTCAGCTCTTCCTAAAGGCATTCAAGTGTCTAGGATTCAAAACTATGGTTTCCATTCTTCCAATTTCCTCTTTCACTGTTATCTAATTTTCAAGGCACGCATGAGGAAAAAGTCAGCAAATACTCAAGCCTGAACTGTTCACAAACCACCTTTCTTTTTTCTTTTTTTCTTTTTTCTTTTTTCTTTTTTCTTTTTTTTCTTTTTTCTTTTTTCTTTTTTCTTTTTCCTTTTTTCTTTTTTCTTTTTCCTTTTTTCTTTTTTCTTTTTTTTTTCTTTAATGTGCATCAACACTTTACAGCCCATGATTACAAAGCTAAAGACTTTTTGTGCTGACAGATAACCATCGTTCTAATGTGTAGCAATTTTCAAGCATCTGACTTTGCATTTTGGTATTCTACTGGAGTGTTTTATGTTTTCTTCATATTAGAGCCACACTTTATTCAGGAAAGAAAAACAAAGCATCCTGCACTACTAACCGTGTTTATCATAATTGAAAAGGTTTGGACCCTGAACTTCAGATGTCTTCTACTCAGCTGTTGAACATAGTTCCTGGGAGATTATTGGTTATTCTATTTAATAGGCTCTTGCCTAATCTTTCAAGAGATCTTGCTTAGTTCATTCAATTGTTTCATATGAGCGGTGTGATTCACAATTATAAAACCACAATCTTTTGCAGACAATAGGAAATTCACTCCAAGAAACTAACTACCTTTCCTCCATTTGCAATCCAAAGGTGGCTGTCAAAGCTTAACCTTGGGAGTGTATAATTTGTGTTTCTGTTTATCACTTGCAAAGGACAATAGTGCCTACTTGAAACTACATACATGATCAAGTCCCCTGCTTGAGCAGTCAGGCAAAAGCATTATTCAGAAACTGGAGAAGGGCTTCCACAAACATGCTTAAAACTCACTTGTTATTTCAAAAGCCCTCAAAACTGAAGCTTGTGCTTTATTGTAGTACTTCACTGATGAAAACTTTTTTTTTTCCTTTTTCCTTATCCTTTTCAGGAGCCTTCATGATCCCTTTCTTGATTTTGCTAGTCTTGGAGGGTATCCCCCTGCTTCATCTTGAGTTTGCCATTGGTCAAAGGCTGAGGAAAGGCAGTGTGGGTGTCTGGAGCTCTATCCACCCTACCTTGAAAGGGGTTGGTAAGTCCAAGGATGCACAAGTCTCTGAACTGATAATCTTAAGACCAGATCTTCAAGATCTTGCTCTGATATGCCATAGGGATTCCAGGATCTATTCATTTTCTTTTCTCACTAACTCTCCTTTGTTAGGCTGCACTAATCATGAGAAGGCACTATGACAATTTTGTGTCCATGTCCCCAGGGACTACATGTCCAGTTAAAACCTTTCTCTAATTTGAAACACAGAGCTTCATAGATATTTTCTGTATTGTTGATATTGGCTATTTTGACCACTAAGATGAACATTTCAGTGCGCCAGAAATTTATCCTGTAACTGTTCTGTGGCTAAACCAGCTGAACTTTCCCATAAGCTGGTCTACCAGATTTCAGCTCCATGTATCATTTTCTTACATCTGAGAGAGGTACCATGCTAAAAGCCATGGAACCAGGGCTTTTCTTCAGAAAATATTTCACATCTGTATTAGACTTCTGAGTATGCAAACACCATTTGCCAGTGTAGTAGAAATAGCATGATGCACACAGCTTTGAAAGCTTCATAGCTGCATCATTGCACAGGCAATACAGGAGGAGCCATCTGAACATTAGGAAACACTTGGGAGGCTGGGTGATAGGTTGAACTGGATGATCTTGGAGGTCTCTTCCAACCTGGTTGATTCTATGATGACTAAGTACCAGGCACAGGTTACCCACAGGGGTTGTGGAGTGTCCATACTTAGAGACATTCAAAATCTGACTAGATATGGTCCAGGGCAACTGGCTGTTGATAAAGGTTAAGGCTCATATCATACATTTTCAAATATCCTATAGATAAAGACTACCAAAATTTGTGTTGTGCTCTGATTTTTTTTCCCTAGGCATAGCAGCAATGTGTGTATCCTTCCTGGTGGGTTTATATTACAATACTATTATTGCCTGGGTAATGTGGTATTTCTTCAACTCCTTCCAAGAGCCCCTGCCTTGGAGTAGCTGTCCTCTCAATGACAACAGAACAGGTATGTTTCATGAAAAGCTGTGTTTTGTTGTGAAGCACATTTTTCCTTTTCTAGCAATCAGCCCAACTGGGCTGTAAAACAGCAGCAAGACATCCCAGTCCTACTGGGAATGTTGTCTTATTTTAATGCCTGTATTCTGTAAAGATTCACATTATAGGTGATGAGTGCTTAATCTTTGAGACAACTTTTGACTTTTTATGTCAAACTTCAGGGATGCCTTTGACAGATGTGTTCACGTACAGAATATTCACAAAGCACAAACACATTCACAAAGTCTAGCAGAAACATCAATAATTTCCAGATTGAGACAATCTGTTCCATCTGTCCCATCACCAACAGATCTCCATTAGCATATTGGGAGAAAAGTAAAAAGAAAAGAAAAAACCCATGCAAAATCCATGTGAAACACCTGTATTTTTTAATATGACAACAGTCTTAAAGACTGCTTGGTAGAGCAGCTTTGTTTTCTGTAGTTAGCCTTGCAAGGAACTGTATGCAGCAGGGGTTTTGGGGTGGGTCAGTTCTTCAGAGAGCTTTGCTCCTCTCCTCCCAGAACGATTATAAAAAGCGTCATATAAGGCCAAGCCAGAGCAGAAGGCAAAGGTCAGCACATTGCAGAGAGCTGAGAATCCAACTTGAGCTCACCAGACCTTGAACGATGCCCCATAAAAGAGAAAAACAAAGTGTTGCTGATCTGTAGGAGGTGTGGGAGGGGAGGAGCTGCCTGATGCAGAAAGCTGTGGACAGGTGGTCACAGTCTATCAGGCAAGAAGGTTCAGGATGTGGAAAGCCCAAAGTTGTTTGTTTGTTTGGTGTTTGTTTGTTTGTTAAGAAGAGATAGGAAGAGTACAATCATTGAAAACCTATCTCTTCTATGGAAAAAAATATATATCCCATGCAATCATGAAATCCTCTCCATGCTTTCTATGGCACAAAAGGCTTCAAACCTCACATATTTGTAGGGGGGAAAAAAAGATAAAAGAATCTTTTCCTGTTTGAAAGATTTCATCTACATGATTAATCAGTAGAAACAACAAATGGAATCGACAGAAACAATAATAAAATCTGTATTTAAATCCCTGTTAACTTCATCAATGTTTATAAATATGTAAAGGGTGAGTGCCAGGAGGCTGGAGCCAGGCTCTGTTCGGTGATGCCAGATGACAGGACAAGGGGCAATGGATGGAAGCTGAGGCATAGGAAATTTCATTTAAACATGAGGAGGATTTTTTTTCCCTGTGGGGATGACAGAACACTGGAACAGGCTGCCCAGGGGGCTGTGAAGTCTCCCTCTCTGGAGATACTCAAAACCCTCCTGGATGCATTTCTGTGTGATCTGGTGTAGGTGATCCTGCCCTGGCAGGAGGGTTAGACTGGATAAGCTTTGGAGGTCCCTTCCAGCCCCTGACATTCTGTGACATTCTGTGATTATCTTTTAAATCTCTCATCAGCCTCCAAGAATCTGATTTTTTCCAACAAACATCGCTGATGTTAGGCAGCATGATTTAGAATACTGGTGTTTATTATTAAACTTCGTTGTTTTTCAAATAAAGAAAAGACACACAGAATAAAAACTACTTTGTGGTTGCAGGTTATGTAGAAGAGTGTGCCAAGAGCTCTCCTGTAGATTATTTCTTCTACAGAGAAACATTAAACACCTCCACTTCCATTGGCGATTCAGGCTCCATACAGTGGTGGCTTTTGTTATGTTTAACATGTGCATGGGGCGTGCTGTATGTGTGCACCATCAGAGGCATTGAAACCACAGGAAAGGTACTCTGTTTTGGTTTTCCTATGAGATAATATTCATTATGCTGTTGTGCTTATTTATTTAGACTTAATCATTGTGGTAGTTTGAGGGTTAGGGTTAGGCTTTTTTTAGCCCAAACTGGAACAATCATACTGTAGAGACTGCCTGTTTCTTGAGTGAGAGTGTGTCTAAACCTTCGTGTGTCGTCCCTGCTGCTGCTTTTTGAAGAAGGAAGCTGAACGAAATGAAAGTTGATTTGATTTTATTTATGTGGAGTTTTTTGGTGAACAATTCATATTCCATGTCCTTAGAGGTCCTAGTTAAACATTCTTTAGGGATTGTCACCTTAACATTAATGTTACCATTCACTTCAAAACATACATGCAAAGATGTCTTTGGGTTTGTGCTAATCCTTAACATTATCTCTAAAAGAGTGCCAAATATTCTGCTGCCCTATAGAGCCAAACCTCGCACTGGCAGCATCAACCTGATCACAGGGTGTGGATTATTTTTCATGCTACTGTTGAGTGACCTTTGTTGAATTGAAGCAATGACACTTTGTCTTAAATAAAGCATTATAACTGTAAAAATGTTCATTATCAAAACGCAATGCACATATTCTTCTCCTGTAGTATATCAATTGTGATTTGCTTGAAACTTGCAGTTATTGTTAATCACAGTACCTTGTTTATTATCCTCTTTTCTTCCCTGCAGTGCTATTTTTATCCAAGTCTTATACTTTATTTAAGTGTTTTGTATACATGCTTCTTGTGCAGGCTGTATATATAACATCAACCCTCCCATACCTTGTGCTTACAATTTTTCTAATCCGGGGATTGACACTGAAAGGATCAACAAATGGAATTGTGTATCTCTTCACCCCTAATGTAAGTCACTGTGTGGTCCCCCTCCACCAATTGAAACTGAGTCTTCTGCACTGATACTTTTCTAACTATCTCTCAGACACCTCTAAAATTTTTATTCTAGGAGATGAAACTTTTGACTGGATGTAAAATACACGCACACACACACACCACACCTTGAGTACTGTGTCCAGTTCTGGGCCCCTCAATTCAAGAAAGATGTTGAGGTGCTGGAACATGTCCAGAGAAGGGCAACAACGCTGGTGAGGGGCCTGGAGCACAAATCCTATGAGGAGAGGCTGAGGGAGCTGGGCCTGTTTAGCCTGGAGAAGAGGAGGCTCAGGGGTGATCTTATTACTGTCTACAACTACCTGAAAGGGCATTGTAGCCAAGTGGGGGGTGGCCTCTTCTCCCAGGTAACCAGCAATAGAACAAGGGGACACAGTCTCAAGTTGTGCCAGGGTAGGTATAGGCTGGATATTAGGAAGAAGTTCTTCACAGAGAGAGTGATTTTCCATTAGAATGGGCTGCCCAGAGAGGTGGTGGAGGCACCGTCCCTGGGGGTCTTCAAGAAAAGCCTGGATGAGGCACTTAGTGCCATGGTCTAGTTGATTGGATAGGGCTGGGTGCTAGGTTGGACTGGATGATCTTGGAGGTCTCTTCCAACCTGGTTGATTCTATGATTCTATGATTCTATGATTCTATGTTCTCTGTCTTTCTCCATGTCCCATCAAAATAATCTGTTATAAAAAATAGAAGGATCATAGCAGAGCAATGCAATGAGGTTGCCGTTAAGGGTCCTTGTTTTCTTTCCCTGTATGCTAGTTAAGGATGAGTTTACCTTCAAAGCACAAATTGTCCAGTTGGCCTAGAAACCATCTAATCCGTATGGCTATATGGGCAAAATACCTAAGAAGATGGCATATATATATATATATATACATGCATATATACACACACACACACACACATATATATACACAGAGAGACACATATATATATGAAAAGGGGGTTTGTTTTCCATGAGAAGACCTCTAACTAATCATTATTAATGGTCAATAATAAACACCTTTTCTGGACTCAGACATGGCTGCTGTCAGCTATGGAAAGTAATTTGTTTATCAATTCTCAAAATAGTTGTAGAAACCCTACACCTAGGTTTTCTTTTTAAAAAAAAAAGAATTAAAACTATTCACTTATTTGTTAATGTTCTTCAAAAATGGTGAGCTCTGAATGGTTAATTTTCATGGTTTAACTTTACTTTAAATCTTTCTTGTTCAGTATGTTGCATATGCTTAAAGCTGTATGTCTGGTGCCTCAGGTGACCGAGCTGGCTAACCCAGTGACGTGGCTGGATGCCGGTGCTCAGGTGTTTTACTCTTTCTCCTTGGCGTTTGGAGGCCTCATTTCATTTTCCAGTTACAACTCTGTTCAGTAAGTAGTAAGTGCCTTTGGCTACTGCAGCTCACTGTGTCAAAGTTCTGTAGAAACTTTTGGCCACTTTTTCCTCCTCATTATCTGAATTCAAACTCAAATCTACTCTGCAGCAGCTAAGAAGGAGCTTATGTCTACACACACACATGGAAAACAGGAGATATTCTTTTTTCCCCTTCATTTTTCATTTTCCATGAGTCAGACATGGAAAAAACTTAGGCAATTGTTTCTTGTGAACAGGATTATTCACGGGAGGGGGGAAGCATAGCTGTTAAACTGCTTAAGGCACCACGTTTTAATTCACTAAGTCTGTGGTTAACAGCCATATTTGTATATTCTTAGAGAGTACAGTGATGTGTCTATGCATTTTTTGTTAGTCTTGGTAGCCAGTTTTAATGCTTATTTTGGGAAAGTGTCTGAAATTCATTCTACTTTTCTCTTTGACTTGCAGCAATAACTGTGAGAGAGATGCCTTGATTATATCAGTGATCAACGGTTTCACATCTGTCTATGCAGCAACTGTCATATACTCCATCATTGGATTCAGAGCCACAGAAAGATATGATGATTGTTTTGACAAGTAAGTTATTAAAAAACAAAACCCAGGTATTTGCTTGGCTGAGGCAACTCTGTTGGTCTGATTATAATGGATTTATTATTTCTGAATTGTATCAGCCCTGTTGTGATGGTTTGGGTGTTCCCTGCCCCCCACACTTTAGAAATCACCCAGACTAGACTCATCCAGCTCTGGGAATATAAATGAAGCTATTTATTTACAGCTAGCACAATATACAAGCAGCTATTGACAGTATATACAGTTATATACAGAAATATACAAGGTAAAAGGTAATACAGAAACACAACTCCCCTCCCAGAAACCTGAGTCCCCAGGAGGGGCTCTCAACCACCTCTGCACCTCCCCCCTGCCCCTCTCAACCTTACCCCACTCCTAAAGAAGAATAGAGGTTCAGCCAAGAGGTTAAGAAACAAAGGTGAGTGGAAGGTGAGGTTAGGGAGATGCAGCTCAGTCAGAAGCCCAAGGCAGAGTGTGACAAAATGGCGAGAGTGTTATCTAATGTTTTCATTTCTTCTTCAGCAAGACTCTGAGGGGAGTAGACATCACCATTGTTTTCCTTTCACAGCCTATGATCTAGTTCTTCTCACCAAAACATTCTACCCTGCCTCAAACTAGCACATTGTTGTGGAGGAGTTTGTCTGGGTTTTGGGGGAATGAAATATGAGGCCAAATTTTTAAAGGGTTTTAAAAATTATTTAATGTTATATACACCAGGAATCCCCCCTCCCAAACTTATTTACAACTACCCCACACAAGTTCTTTGTATGCAGTTTCGAGATTATCACAGTATCACAGTATCACAGTATCACAGTATCACAGTATTATCAGGGTTGGAAGAGACCTCACAGATCATCAAGTCCAACCCTTTACCACAGAGCTCAAGGCTAGACCATGGCACCAAGTGCCACGTCCAATCTTGCCTTGAACAGCCCCAGGGATGGCGACTCCACCACCTCCCCAGGCAGCCCATTCCAGTGTCCAATGACTCTCTCAGTGAAGAACTTTCTCCTCACCTCCAGCCTAAATTTCCCCTGGCACAGCCTGAGGCTGTGTCCTCTCATTCTGGCGCTGGCCACCTGAGAGGACACAGAATGTCTATGTACAACAAATTGGGAATTTAGCAAAGGTTTGAAAGGATTTAGGAAGAGAGTCTGTGGCATGAAAGTGCCACTGGTAGGCTATTGAGAAATTATTCTGGCTTAGATCGAGTTTTCAGTTACTCACTGGCCGGAGTCAGTTTTGAAGGTTCCAAATATCGTGGATTGGAACAATTCAGGGGTTATTGGGGCGCGCTGTCTGAGCTTCCACGGGTACAGTCAAGCTGGGTGTTGGGGTCCGGAGGCTGGCGAGACGTGGATCGGGGCACTGACAAGTCGACTCTATAGCTTCTGTGCATCAGTGCAATTTTACTAGGGTAATGCAGTGTCTTATATAGTGCTCAGAGGAGGTGTACCCAGCCAGGCTGAGGCTGGCACAAGTGGACAATACAGATGTGTAAGGCACAGATAGGTTATTGCTTATCAAAACAACCTGTGGTTCCACCCCAGGGGGCTGGCAGAGTCAGCCCCCAGCAGGTGTGCGTGGGTTGCTCACAGTGCCTTCCAGCTCAAGGACCTTTTCCCATCACAAGGTCTCATGTTTACAGCTCATGCCCCGCTGCAGGAGAAATTCTCCCACAGCTGGGAGCAGCAGCTGGAGCGGCGGCTGGCCAGGAGTGCCTTAGTCAGTTCCCTAGGCTGGTGCCATGGGCTGTAGTCATGCAGCGGCAGTGGTCCCCAAAAGCGGCTAGAAGCGGCTAGTAGCAGATGGGTGGTTGGGCAGAGCAAGGTTTTGACCCCGCGATTGATAGTCCTTGGGCCACAATTCTGTCCAATGAGGGCTTGGCAACAGGCCAAAACATACCAAATAAGGTGAGGTTCGAGGGTCTGGTACCCCCAGATATGGAGAGGCCTAGGGTGGGTTCCCCACCCCTAGGTGTGTGGGCTTAACAGTCGCTTTGAGCCTGTGCAACCCTCCACCACACACACCCAGAGGGAATTATAAATATTTGAGCCACATTATTTCTTGAGAGATGCTGTGCAAACAACCACATTTTCGACTGTTCCCTGATGTTTCTAAGAAGCAATAAGAGACAAAAAGGATGTTCCATATTTTAGTGTGTTTTGATTTTTTTAAATAATTCTTTCAAATACAACTGTACTCAAGGGAACAATTCATATTTAAAAATAAATTAAATCTATAAAGGTAGATTCAGGTAGTGGTAAATTATTTCATGAAAACTTTAAAACTGACACTAAAATTTTAGAGGTAAATGTGAAAAAAATGTAACAAAATATATTAAATGTTCTGAGGGAATCATAGAATCATAAAATCAACCAGGTTGGAAGAGACCTCCAAGATCATCCAGTCCAACCTAGCACCCAGCCCTATCCAATCAACTAGACCATGGCACTAAGTGTCTCATCCAGGCTTTTCTTGAAGACCCCCAGGGACGGTGCCTCCACCACCTCCCTGGGCAGCCCATTCCAATGGCAAATCACTCTCTCTGTGAAGAACTTCTTCCTAACATCCAGCCTATACCTACCCTGGCACAACTTGAGACTGTGTCCCCTTGTTCTATTGCTGGTTGCCTGGGAGAAGAGGCCACCCCTCACCTGGCTACAATGTCCCTTCAGGTAGTTGTAGACAGTAATAAGATCACCCCTGAGCCTCCTCTTCTCCAGGCTAAACAGGCCCAGCTCCCTCAACCTCTCCTCATAGGATTTGTGCTCCAGGCCCCTCACCAGCTTTTTTGCCCTTCTCTGGACATGTTCCAGCACCTCAACATCCTTCTTGAATTCACTTGGCAGGATAACACAAGCTTCAATAAAACTGGTTCTGTGAGAATTTATATTTTACATTACATACTTCAAAGATAGGCAAACAAAGAGTGTTAGGCTGCTGCTGCTCTTTCTACTCTGCTGGATGTCAAATCCCCAAGGCCTCCTGGCCTAGTGGTCAAACTCTAAGTCCTGCCTTGGAGATAACTCTCAATGAGCCACTGAAAGCACTGCTCATTTTAAGAAAGCTCCCTGTGACCAAGCAGTTGACAGTCCTTCAGGATCCTGACCATAGCTGGATCACAGTGTGGGTGCTTTAAGTGACTAGTGACGCTGTGATGCTAGTCACAGAGCTAGTGACACAGAGCTGGTAGCTAATCACTCCGTGAGCTACTGTGGAAGATTGTCCACATTCGTTCATTAAGTTCTTCCCATTTCAAGTCAGTAGATGAAGCTCTACCCATCACTGAAAATTTGTCTAGAGACTCTGGGGAAAAAAAGCAACTCCAAATGCAGAATTCACACTGAGCAGGTCTACTGACATATGGCATGAATGTAACACACTTCAATCTTTGTGTCAGCTCTGTATTTAGGTTGCCTTCTGGAGAGCTTAAGTGTCCCATCAAATTTTACCAGAGCAATTCAGACTCCATTCTAACTGGAGCTGCCAGGCTTTGTGGCTTCCAGTCAAGTTTCTCCACACCAGCTGTACAAGTGAATGATACATAACTGCAGACACATTCCCAGAAGCTGCCAAGTCTGGGAACTGGTGAGCAAACTGCAGTGACAAGATGAGCACCTAACCTTTGCACAGGTGTGCCCATCTATTTAACTGTTATCTGTGCCATGAAAGACAGCATCAGACTCACTGTGAAAGAAGAAAGAATTATGCAGATACAATATTGACAGAATTCCCAATTTCAAAAGCTAATGTTAAGCAACAGAAACATTGCTTCCTTTGTGCCTCTGTGGAAGAAAATCATCACGGAATCATAGAATGTCAGGGGCTGGAAGGCACCTCGAAAGATCATCTCATCCAGCTCCCCCTGCCAGAGCAGGATCACCTAGAGCAGCTCACACAAAAACACATCCAGATGGTTCTTGAATATCTCCAGAGAGGGAGACTCCACAACCTCCCTGGGCAGCTGGTTCCAGTGTTCTGTCACCCTCACAGGGAAAAAAAATCTTCCTCAGGTTCACATGGAATCTCCTATGCCCCAGCATCCACCCATTGCCCCTTGTCCTGTCACTGGGCATCACTGAGAAGAGGCTGGTTCCATCCTCTTGGCACGCACCCCTTACATGTTTATAAACATGAATGAGGTCACCCCTTAGTCTCCTCCTCTCCAAGCTAAAAATCCCCAGCTCCCTCAGGCTCTTCTCATAAGGAAGATGTTCAACTTCTTTAATCATCTTCGTGGCTCTGCGCTGGACTCTCTAAAGCAGCTCCCTGTCCTTCTTGAGATGGGGGGCCCAGAACTGGACACAATACTCCAGATGAGGCCTCACCAGGGCAGAGTAGAGGGAAATGAGAAATGTGTTTTTAGTAACTTGCTTCATGATGAAAAGGAGTCCTGAGGATGATTTAATAATTTTATGTAATATTAAAAATAAATTGAAAATTAAAATAATTTAGCATTAAAATAATTACAATCATTTGTATTTTTTTCCAGAAATATTCTTACTCTGATTAATGCATTTGACTTGCCAGAAGGTAATGTAACGCAAGATAACTTTGAACAAATGCAGCAGCTATGTAACATAACTGATCCAAATACTTTTGCAAGCCTGAAGTTTGAAACCTGTGATCTGGAAAGTTTCCTGAATGATGTGAGTATTTGACCTTGACTCATACTGATACCATAAATATGATATGGATGGACAGCAATTGTTCAATTTCCTAACATTCCTTCCTCTGAGGTTGTTGGCATTTTATGTATTTCCACTGATTGTGATTGGCTTGGAATGCTCTTGGGCTGAAGAATTACTTTCATTTACCACATTTTTCTTTCGAATGTATAAAATGTTTGATTCCTATTGGCAGTCTGTCAGACTAGTAACCAAAAATCACAAATGTTCCAGGCTGACTTTGTGTGGCTGGCAAAACAGCAGCTGGAACCAGCTATTTTCAGCTGTAATAGCACAAGATGGCTAGAGAAAAGATTCCCAGTGCAAGGAGACTTCCTTGCTGTAGCAAGTCCTCTCCTTGTCAGTGTAAATGTGTCACAATGCAGAAAGACTGGAGCTTGACACCAGTGTGGAAAAGCTAGGTGAAGAAGTAAATGGGAGCACCTAGGGTTTTGTTAAAAAGGTGGTAGATTACAGCCGAAGATAGGAGTCCATAAAATTCCATGAAATACAATTTGTATTGTAATTGCAGTAAATATATCATTGTATTAGGAGAGCTTTGTGAAAACAAAAAGTGTAAGTGTATGGTTTAGCATACACCAGGCTGAGTGCATACCAATGTAAATTTAAGTGCTGTGCAGTGCTAATGAGCCTCAATGTGGAGCTTTTGACATCTTCCACAGGGAGTTGAAGGAACTGGCCTGGCCTTTATCGTCTTTACTGAAGCTATCACCAAAATGCCTGTCTCACCTTTGTGGTCCATTCTGTTCTTCATCATGCTCTTCTGCTTGGGTTTGTCATCTATGTTTGGAAATATGGAAGGGGTGCTTGTACCTTTACAAGATCTTAAGATTATACCTCCCAAGGTGCCTAAGGAAGTGGTTACTGGTAAGTGCTTCTTAGAGATGAATTACCTCCCTCCCCGTAGGGAATGAATTGTATAGTGAAAAATCAACCCAGCGCCCATCTACTTTCTTATCTGGCATGATCTGAAGACACCAAGTTTTCTCATGTCCCCCCATGCGGCAGCTCCCATGGGGTTCCTTCTGCTCCTGTGGACAGCTGCTCACCTTGTGGCTTGTCCCTCGATCTGCTCATGATGATTAACACCTCCTCCATTGTGAAACTGAAGGACCTGAGCACTTCACTCAAGTGCAACTCTTAGAGCAACACTGTCCCACTGCCTAGGAGAAAGAGGACTCTCCTGAGCCTTCTCCTTCTGTTTGTGGCATCTCACATTGCAACGGAGTTAAAAGTCACTTACAAAGCTTTCTAGCTGCTGGGAAAATATCTTAACAGTTGGGGGGGGGAGGTTGTTGTTGTTGTTGCTGCTTGTTTGGTTGGTTTGTGGGTTTTGTTTGCTTTTGATTTGGGTTTGGGGGGAGTGTGGAGAGGGGGGTCATGGGTTTTTTTTGTTGGAGGTTTTTTTCTTTGCCTAAATATGCTGTTGTTTTTGTTGTTTTCACAGGTCTCATTTGTTTGGGGTCTTACTTGATAGCTTTTATTTTCGTGCTGAACTCTGGCAATTACTGGCTGGCTCTGTTTGACAATTTTGCTGGCTCTATTCCCTTGCTGATAACTGCATTTTGTGAGACGTTTTCAGTGGTTTACATCTATGGAATAGACAGGTATGAAATAAAAGTTAAACATTACTGGAAATTGGTACAGAAATTGGTTAGTTGTGTAACTGCAGTCTTACAACGTAGAATCATAAAATCAGTTAGGGTTTCAAGGGACCACAAGGATCATCTAGTTCCAATCACCCTACCATGGGCAAGGACACATCACATTAGATCAGGCTGTCTAGAGCCTCATACAGCCTGGCCCTAAACACTTGCAGGGATGAGGCTTCCACCACCTCCCTGGGCAACCCATACCAGGGTTTCACCACCCTCATCTCAATGTGCAGAATCTCTGCCACAGAAATCATTGAAATTATGCAACTGTTATTTGTGATTTAGGTTTCTAATATAGTTCTCAACAAAAAGAAAAGGATGTTTTGTTAAGACAGGCCTTGAACAAGCTGGTCTAGTGGAAGATGTCCCTGCCCATGGCAGGAGGATTGGTACAAGATGATCTTCAAGGTCCTTTCCAGTCTAACCCTTTCTATGCATCTATGAATGAGCGCAGTGGGGATTTGCACATGAAAACTTTCCACTTTATTAATGCATTATAGTAGATAATGCTCTGCAACACCAACTAAAATAAACAAATCCCTAAAATATTGCATGAAAATACTAAGCAGGTGCCCTACAGCATAATAATATGACTGCAAATAATTTCATTTTAAAGTAGGCAGCACAACATGTGTGTTTAAAATAGCCTCATTAATGCCACTATAGCTCAATAACATTGTAAATATTGTGTCATTTACAACAAGTGTTCTTCAGGTTAACAGCACTAAAAATTCAATCAGCAGAAACAAAGTACAAGCACACTGGTACTGAGCTGAAAGTTTAAAACAGAGGTATAACCCAGGAGGGTTCCAAATCAGAGATTTCCAATCAGGCTGCAGATACTGCAAATACAGCAGGCTGTTGGGAAACATTCTTAGCTGGTAGATACTGGACTTTATCAGTTGTAGCAGTGAGCAATTATTACCCTATCAGCTTTTTACAGATGCAATATATCAAATGTTGTCATATTTCTGTACATAATTAATGCATAATTAACTTCAGGAACCTGTAGGTTTTGCCTGAACCTGTGCCAGACCCTCCAGCTGTGCTGCTCCCATCAATGGAGTGAATGGCCTTGTGGCCCATTTTCCCATACTGAAAGTTTTCTATTACCTGAGAAGGCATGAATGTCTTAAGTAAATCAGATGAGAAGAGGGATCACCTTAGAGAAAGAAGGTTTATTTTCATTTGTTGAGAGCAGACAATTCTGTGTTGATCATCGCTTCTTCCCTTTAATATCTCAGAACACTTTACAAAGTCAAAATTGAAACGATTCCCAGGACACAAACATGGGCTGACACCATAGAGGGCTGGGGGCAGATTCAGAAAAGAGCTTCACATCGAACTTTCATGTCTCTGGCCAGTACACATTGCTGTAATCCTGTTTGAGTACAGTACTATGAGGGCTGTCCTCAGGTGGTATTAACTGCCCCAGACAAATTTCTCTGACCTTTTCCTTAAAAAATGGAATTGGTAAAATTATGACTCTCCTGTTTTATGGAAACGTGAGTGTTACTCCATCACAACACTCACATGAACTACACCTGGACATGCTCTGCAGGTGGGATGTGTAGCTCCATATAATGTTAAGAACGATACCAAGATTTTAGAGGTTAGGGATGAGAAGATAAAATAAATTTATGCAGCTGAATTCTCTGTGTTGTTCCTAGCTGTAGCACCAACTGAATAGTCCCCTCAGGCACAAGAAAGCCAGACAAGAGGATTAACAATATGAGCCTCATAACTTCCAAAATTACTATTTTGTTAAGAACTGTGTGCACTGGTTCTGCTTCATCTGTAGAGGTCATAAGCTCTTTCAGGGCTGACTGCAGATAGTATCACTCTTAACACAAGGAATGTTTTCTTCTTGTGGAGGTGTTTTTGCCCCATTGTTCACTGTATTCTCGATGAGTAACCCAAATAACACGTTTAGATGTTCTTAATAAGTATAAAATTAAATATTGTTTCAGTACTCAACGTTAGAAAACTAGTAGTAATCCAAATTAAGCAAAAATTATGCATGGAATCTGTTTTGTTTTTTTTTAATACTATCATTTACTTTTTTTTCCCCCAGTATTGTATGATTATGTAGCTCTGAGATGCTTACCAAAGAATTCATGAAATGATACTGCAATATCTTGTGGGAAAATTCAGTCTGCATTAACTTTTGTATCAAAACAATTTTGCAAATGCTTCTCAGACTTCTTGAAGAAAGTAAACTTAACAAAAATAATATCCCTGACTTGAAATACACCTTCCTTAATCTGAACTGCTTAACTTCCAATGTTGTTATCAATCCTACTTCAGTGAAGTCCTGTCAAGCTCATCTGGGCATAGTCTGGGGTTGGCCTTCTCTGTTTATAAACAGAGAACCTTTTGAACCTGACCAGTTTCTGCTGTCCTGAACTTTCTGGTTTTGTTTCTAGGTTTAACAAGGATATTGAGTTCATGATTGGACACAAGCCCAATATTTTCTGGCAGATTACCTGGAGATTTATCAGTCCTCTCATTATGTTAGTTATCTTCTTCTTTTATTTTGTGGTGAAAGTCAATGAAGAACTTCTTTACAGTGTTTGGGACCCTAGCTATGTAAGTATATAAACCCAAAATATTTACTTAGAATTATGCTATGGACTCTTCTTTAATGCAAGAGTCATAGCCATTTATATCCATTTCCCATTTGAAACAGTTTTAATCTCTTCATCTCTTCCTTGCCTCTGTGGATCTGCTTTATAATCACTGAATTCATCCCACTTCCCATCCTTAAAGCAGAAACAGGCATGCAGCACATTTACTTTGTAAAGATTAGGGGTTTTTTGCATACTGCAGAGACAGAGAAACAGGGAATGGAGCTGCTTCATTCTCTCTTGACAACTTCACTTCCTTCTTAATAAGGTTTCAGCCCTCCTACACCCTTTGAATTCAGTCTTCCCACCCAAAAGCTGTTCAGCTACAGCCCTGGTGGCCTGAGCTCCCTCATCCTCCATTATGTCTGGGAAACATGCCAAGGGCAGTCCCACAACTCCCTTCCTGGGTATTTCTTCTTTCACTCCATCTTCTTCTCATTACTTTTAAGGAACAAGAAGTCCAAAACAGCTGGGACTTGAAACTCTCAAGCTAAATAGTGTTGTGGAGTTGGAAAATTATTGTGCCATTGTGGCTTGCTACGGTTCATCATTGAATGTCTGCATACTCCTAGGTATTTGCTCCTCATGACTTTCTACAACATGATTGCTCTTTCAGGAGGATTTCCCCAGAACAGAGAAGATTCAATATCCTGGCTGGGTGTATGTTATCATTGTAATCCTCGCTGGAGTGCCTAGTTTGGCCATCCCTGTCTATGCCATATACAAAGCCATCAGAAATTGCTGTCAGAAGAGAAATGATTCTACAAGCCTTATCGTCTCCACATCTGAGACTTCTGTTAATGGAAACTTAAAGTATTCACCATAAAACCATTCTAAAATTGTGGAAGAATGCTTTGTCAGTGAGAAAAGAAACAAATATTTTTTTTAAAAGAATCCAAAGGTAATTTTATTTCCATAAAAGGATAACTATGTGTTGTTTCCAGGTAAACATTTGTTTACTTAACAATGCGATGGACTGTGGAGAATTAATAGCTTGGTTCCTGGAAGCAAAACAGTTACATCTGCAAGTGATTGGGACACCAGGCCAAATCACATATCCTTTTTGTGGTTTTGAAGCCATCTTTTTTGAAACTGGTCTGTGTCCCTCTTTGGGCATGTACTGCACTTGGCATGCCGTAAGTGACTCTTCCATGTGTAGTCATACTGGATGGGTAGCCAATATGAAGGGTAATGATACTGACTTCTCTTGCACATTAAATTGTTTTTACTTTACATGCCACCTTCTTGCACAAAGCCACCAATATTGTTTGTCTCATGCAGAACTTAAAAATATTTAATAAAAAACATTTCTAAGTATGAGAATGACAGCTTGATTCATTTCTAAGTCTGGATATTTCATTAATTGTCTGTTACTTTCAAGTTCCCAGCAGACAGCAGTGCTTTTGCTGTTGGCAGAAGAGGTAATCTAGCAGTGGGGCAGCAGCAGTTGACGAAATGGCAAAGTCTGCCTTCTCTTTGAAGCAGGGGCAAGTGGTGCATCATTTGCCTGGGAGGCTCATGCTGGTAGGAGATTCACAGCAACCAAGTGGTGCAAACCTTCTTGCCCTAATCAGTCACAGTCAAGGTAGGCAGCTCTAGTTTATGTACACACAGGCACATGCACATGCACACCTACCTTGCAATTGTCTCAAGCTTCTAACTTCCATGTGAACCAGAGGAGCTCAGTCAGAAGCCTCACTCCTTATTTGTCACTGGAGAAAGAAATGGGCACCATTAGAGCACCCAGGCTGAATGCCAGAAGCTGTCAGTTCAAATGTCCCCTCTGGATAGATGGCCCTTTTACCCATCGGCAACCCATCTGTATTATTTTGCAGCTCTTCCTATATCCACCTTTTAAGACAAGCAATGATCCAGTTTGCATGCTGATGTTTGCTTATAATTAAAATACTCTCTTACATGAAATAGGGATATTTAGCATATATCTACTCTAGAGTGTATCTTGAGAGTACTGAGTAGTGCATCTGTTCTAAATAGAGAGTAAAGTATCAAGCACTGAATGTGCATTTGACTGATTGGAGTAATTTAAATTCTTTTTTTAATTTGTTATTTGGATGTGAGTAAATATTTAAATTCTTTAAAGATGTTATTTTGCAATGGGAAAAGTAACTGTTGTCAGATTTTCCTTCTGAAGAAAAACCTAGCCACTGCAAATGTGTAAAACTGAGTTTGAAGCTGTCAGCTGCAAGTAGCAATATGGAAATCAGTGTAGTCTGTTGCTAGAATGGCTCCAGCACAGCACAAGGCATCTCCTAGTCCAAAGCGCAGCAGCAGAAGGGACAATGGTGGTGGTTGCCCTGGCAGCAGCAACGCTGTGTAAGTACTGACAAACCACGCTGTGTGCCCTCCGAGACGTCCCGGCAGGGGCTTGGGAGGCTGAGTCTTTCCACCTATAGATCTGGATGTTTCTAGAGCTGGGGAGACTTGTGTAGGCTAGATGTGAAGCTGGCTTCTAGTTGCATGACCTGCAGCCTGACCATATTTGTATGCTTAAGTGCAGAACTGAACTTTATTTCTTAGGTATTTGGGAAACTAAAAAATCCATCTTCATTTAGCTACATTTCCTATTGTGAAACAGAGAATCCAGGCACAAAAGCTTGATTTGATGAAGTAAGCAAGTTTGTTGACTGGTCTGCTCAGCGTGAAGCAATTTGGTGTGCAAAATAGCAAACCCCTAGTACAACTTAAGGACAACAGAAAAACATTTTCACATACTTTCAGCTGAAAGAAAGCATTCAGCTCTTGCATTCATCAGTAACTATTTAATGAACAATGAAAATAGTCACTTGGGATTCATTGACAGGTGGAAAGTGATTAACCTCTAGCAGCTATGGTGAAAATTGACTAAATTCTAATGTCTGAACATACACAGTCTAATTTTTTTGGTCTCTTTTTTACTTTACTTTTAGCATTTGTAAAAGATGTCTTTATTCCTTTATGAACAAGCTAAGAAAGATAATTCAAACTCTTTATTCGTAGGTTTTTCAAAGCATTTTACCATTTTAGTAAGTCTATTGTAAAGGTGGCTTTCTAATTATATTCGGTGTCACAGTTCTCTGAAGGTGTCTCAGAGCAGGAGAACAGAAAATAAAATCCTGTTTGATCTTGAGTTGCCCATTAACATGTTCCCAAGTGCTCTAACTATAGATGGAGCTGGAAAAAAGTCAAGAGTGGTTACTCCCAATATAACATCAGTTCCTGGTTTTGTCTTTAAACTGCAACTTTGGCAACAACACATTTCACTGCATCACATAAAAAGAAAGCTCCACCTCTCTTTCCAGGATTCTCCACTTATCTCACATAAAACCTGCAGAAGAGACAGCTGTTGAGGCATCTTTCCGCTTATAGGGAAAGGGGCTAAGGAGCCAAGGGTATTTCATCACAATGCCAAAAGATTTATCAGTGCCAGCTGAAATACCTAAAGAAGACGGCAGACCCAAGTGGGACAATAAGTTGCAGTACATTCTAAGCTGCATCGGATTTGCTGTCGGTCTGGGGAACGTGTGGCGATTTCCGTATTTGTGCCAGATACATGGAGGTGGTAAGACTGAAATCCACTTTGCTGGAATATTAAACTGCAATTCTACTATAACTGCACTAACTTTGGATGGTCATGGAAGTTTTGTATTTACACTGTTTGTTTTTTTTAACTATCTAATTCTCACAATTCTTTTGCACCAGTTAGATCAGCTTTTTCTGTAGAAGTATATTTTAAAATTGAGGAAACAAGACCAGACTGATGCCAGCTGTCAGCAAAACCAGTGTTAAAGTTCTTACATTGTTCCTACAGACCTGATGGGAGCAGGAACTGAATGTACGGCTTATTACAGTATGGAAAAGTGAGAAGTCCTCAGGAAGCCAGAATGAACCAACCTCTAGAGAAATGGTCATTACACTTTCCTTTAGGAAGGTGAGCAAGCCATTGCCCTCCCTCCTCTGATGCTCTTAGGATCTACCTTATTGTCTGGAACTGTCCTTACACAAAACTAAATTGCACTTTTTGATGCCTGTGAGGCTATTTAAAAGGCTTAGCTGATAGAACGCAAACAGGAGCCTGCCAGGTGGTGCAGACAGCTGTCCAAGCCTGTCCCTGGGCACCAACCCCATAAAGGACTCCTTTAGAAGTAGAAAATTTAGTAAATATAGATGGATCAGAAAAGAGTGCTTGATGATCTCTGGAGGTCCCTTCCAACCCCGAACATGCTATGATAACTCACCATTCACAGTAGCTTTTCAGTTCTGCCTTGGCAGGCTGTCTAAAGCACAGTAAGACAGCAAATTGAAAATTAAAAGATAATAATTAGGCCAAAGTAATTATGTGGAGAAACAGAAATTCACACACAGAGAAAATGTCAGCTAGAAAACATTGTTAAACCCAAAGTATCTGCATTATTTGATGAACTACATAGATTTGAATCAATCAAGGAACCAGGAATGGATACTGCCATTAGTGGAAGGAGGTATTTCAGAAAGAAGTGGCCACTTAGCGGCTCTGCTAAGTAGCTGAATGAATGAGGTATATCAGGGTTGTGCCAATGAAAAGAATCTTGGCTAATATAAGCAGGGAAGTAGGTGGAGATACTGCTACAGATACAAAGACAACTTCTAAACCTCTGACTTCTGAAAGTCCACCTTTCAATTTCAACTTGAAAAATTACACAAAGTGCAGAAAAGTCCTAACAACTGTTTGTCTGAAAAGCTCAAGGTCTGGAAAACTTCTGGGACAAGGAATGACTTAAGAATCCAGTCTATTTAGGTTATGAAATTGAAAATGTAATAGTGTGTTTATCATAAGTCTGTAAACAAAAAAAATTATATTATTTCGGTGGCAAGGAGCTCTTTAATGTTGGACATGCAACAACTGGATGCTATAGTTACAAAATTTCACATAAGAAAAGAGAAGAAGCCACAGGTTAGATTCCTCCCACCAGATTTAACATTATCCATTACATATTTACAGGATGGGACATTCAGGGAAATGTTCTCAGACTTCTGTTACTGGGTGGTTAGATAGCAACGAGTGCAAGCTGTTTCTCTGTGATTGCCTGTGGGAACAGCTGGAATGCTCACTTCATTTAATAATGCATTAATGAGACATGATAGACACTTTTAGAGATGTCACCCTATCAGATATGGCATGAGACCTGCAAGGAGGCTGTTCTTCTGAAGTAAGAGCTGTAGGTCAGACAGCATTTCACAGAATCAGAGAATCATAAAATGTCAGGGGCTGGAAGGAACCTTGAAAGGTCATCCAGTCCAACCCTTCTGCTAGAGCAGGATCATCTAGACCAGATCACACAGGAACATGTCCAGACAGGTTTTGAATACCTCCAGAAAGGGAGACTTCACAACCCCCTAGGCAGCCTGTTCCAGTGTTCTGTCACCTTCATAGGGAAAAAATCCTTCTCATGTTTAAATGAAACTTCCTATGCCTCAGCTTACACAGAACCCTTGTTCTGTCATTGGGCATCACCCAGCAGAGCCTGGCTCCAGCCTCCTGGCACTCACATTTACATATTTATAAACGTTGATGAGGTCACCTCTCAGTCTCCTCTTCTCCAAGCTAAAGAGTCCCAGCTCCCTCAGGCTCTCCTCATAAGAGAGATGTTCCATTCCCTTCATCATTTCAAGTGGTCTTTCTATCTTGGAGCAAAGGAACAAAACCATTCAGTATTAACATACAGCATAATAAAACTAAGGTAATGTGATAGTTTTGTATTGCAATAAACAATTAACGAAGTACCTAGTGGCAGGTTTGAAATTCGCAGACAAGACCATAGTGAGATGCAACTCCTTGGCACATTTCATTACACAGACCTTTTTCTGAGGCCATCAACTGCATGAGGCTGCAAAAAAAAATCTGCTTCAAGGTATTGTGCAAAAGTCTGTTACGACTTAAAACAAAATATTGTGTTACTGACCATAAAAGGCCTCCCATATCTTCCCATGAAGCACCAAGGGCTGCTTCTCTGTGCTGGAGGCAATGGGATAACTATAGCCAGATGTTTTTCAACTGCTTCAGATCCAGTCTCACTTCAGGAGACTAACAACACTTGCCTCCTACAGATGTTTGATTTTTCACCTCTATCCCTGCATTCCAGGGTCCTCTCCATCCCTGCCCTACAGATCTTTTCCATTCCAGGAGAAGAGGGAGTTTGAGTGCAAGGAGATCCTCAGTGATCTATCTCATGACTGCACCATGCTCAGAGATTCTGTTTGGTTCTGTGTCTAGCTTCTGAGCACTGATATATCCTATAGTAGTTGCTAGGAAAAAATGACAGGATTTAGAGCAGGTTTAAATAAAATAAATAGAAATAGGAAAATGATGCAGGGACAAAGGTTGAGTTGTTCCTTTGCTCCATGAGTGGTAGTTTTGCCACTGAAAAATCAGTTTCAAGCGGCTATCAGACTCAGTAGCAGCTACTTTGTGGCACTACAAACCAGAAGTGAATCAAGGTCTATATATATATGGGCATACAGCCAACGTTTGGTCACTGCTTTTTAACAAAGGCTCAGTGAGCTCAAGATCAGGACAGACTCTGCAGCAAAGTGCTGCAGGGTTTACAAATAATTTATTCCAGAAATCTGGTGTTGGAAGAGCGTGAGTCATGAAGACTACCAAGAAGACAGTGGGTTTACATTAACGTATAACATAGCTGTATTTTTCTTCTGCTACTTTAAGACAGCGATGTGATTTGGGTTTGCCTTTGTGAAAGCAAAGTATTCAGTTGCAAAAGTCCAATAGATGTTGAGGAGTACTGGAGTATAAATCCAATTTGTGTGTATCTGAAGATGTCAACATGTGAGACACCAGCAGCATCATAGTTAACTAGGAGCCCTGCAAGCTGCACAGCCCCACAGCCACAAGTGCAGCAAAACCTGGCATGGATATGGCATAGACATGCTCTGTTGGAGAAATTCTTGTTAGCAGAGCACACAAGAATTGATAAACATGAGCAACCCGTGCTGGGAATGTCCTTGAATCCATCTTGGGAGTTAGATACCAGGCACAGGGTAGCTTCCCCCCACATGCAGCTGCAGGGGGTGGAGTGCAGCTGCAGGTAGGCAGAGTTTAGTCAGCCCCAGAGGCTGACCCTTAGATTGTTATGGTATGCTGACCTATTGATGCCTCACATGTAACTCTGGACCCTCTGACTGTAACCAATCTTGGTGGAGCATGCCTCTTGCTAGAAGTGCATATAAGTCACTGCATCACGGAAATAAAGTAGATTTGACCATCTAACCATATTGGTGAACAAAGAGTCATTTTCCCATAGCGCTCCACCAAACGGTTTTTCCCAACAATGCTCTAAGGCTGAATGACTTCTGAGGTTCACATCACAGTTTCACAGGTGGTTCAGGTGATATCCAAGTGTTAAAGAGTTGGGCAATGCACTTTTCCTCATTTCTAGATATTTTAAAAAACAAGAGATAAAAATAAGTTCTTCTCATGTGAGCTATTCTCATCAGACCTCTGAACCTTATTCATTGCACATCAGTGTTACTCAGTAACCTGAATCTAATATAATATCAGTTTTGCTGACATTTATGCCCCACTGTTGTTACTGATTATTTGGATTTATTGCCTGAGTAAAGTTAGTCATTTACTTTTCATGACTAATGGATATGAAGGTTGTTTGCCACAGTAAGTGGTGACAAACACAAAGGTTCCTAGGCAACTGGGGTTGAAAAGAAGACCCTAAATGGCCCAGCATGTAGTTTGTCACTTACAGCTGAGATTCAAACAAGTCATATAGTTCTATGTGCACACACATGAGCATCAACTATACTTAACAAAACCCAACAGCCTAGTTCTAACTGAACCTTACTGCAGTGTTTGAGTTTTGATTATAGCTAGTATGTATGTACTTGCCTAACCCAGGGGTATTAACCATGGGCATAATGCCCAAGCCTACAAGATGATTGGAAAATATCTTTAATATAAAATAAAGTTTCTTTCTAGGGAAACAAACATACGTAAAGACTAAAGTCTTGCTAAAAAGGGAGACCTGAGTACTTCCGAGACAATGATTCACAGACTTCCATAACCTGTGGCCTACCTTACCTTTTGCTAGAATTTGAACTACAACTTGTTTGCTTGTCTGGCTCACTTTGTCTTCAGAAGGAAAATAATGTCTGAGAGGAACAACAGTATACCCAGAAGATACTGTAAGAAAGAGGTGGGGCGAATTGTGTTCAGTCTTTGATAGAGAAGTTAATTATGTTACAAGGAACAGCCTACATTTTGTGGATTGTGACCATGTCCTGCTCAAGTCCTCCGTGAAAATCTGCAGAGTTTGGGATTGATCCTTTCATAATTTCTTGTACTTGGTTGCCCTTTATGGTTCAGGTTGGTTGGTTCATGCTTGCAAGTGGATGCTGTTTCCTTGCATCCTTCAATCACAAGTATTTAATAGAGAAGTTCACCCAGGTTGATCTATGCCCCCTTGGTTTTCTGGACATAGCTTTAATTCCTTCACCATTACACAAGAAGATATGGTCGTTTACATGTGAAACTCAAGCCTGCAAAGTTTCAGAACCTGCAACTTTTGCAACACAGCCTGTAAGACAAAATCAATGCCGTCATAAATATGCTGCAGAAACGTGACATTTGTAGTAGCTTAACAAACAGCTATACACAGCATACTCTATACCAAGATAATGTAAAACTCTAATTAAAAAACTGTATTTAAAAAAATTCCTTATTTTTATCTGGAACAGTGCATATGCAGAAGATTTAACAAAGATCATGAATTATTGTTGTCCAGAGAGAGAGGTGAATATGATTAAGTTGCTGCATTTTTTCCTACCTGATGTCTTGCTGTGATTTGTTGCTGTATTGGCTACTGTGCTGCTTAGCTGAACTCCTATGAAGAATGGGGTCAGGTCTGATAATCCCCCTTCTGTGGCTCCCAGCTTTGTATCTGAATGAGTAGTTACCACCTATTGCAATTTCATGTAGGTAAACAAATTACTGCATTAAGTTCTCAGTCTGTCAGAAGAATCTACCAATAGAACTGGTGAAGTTGGGCACTGGAATGGGCTGCCTGGGGGGGTGGTGGAGTCGTCGTCCCTGGGGCAGTTCAAGGCAAGGTTGGACGTGGCACTTGGTGCCATGGTCTAGCCTTGGGCACTGTGGTAAAGGGTTGGACTTGATGATCTGTGAGGTCTCTTCCAACCTTGGTGATACTGTGATACTGTGATACTGTTGTGCTGAGATGTGTTTTCAGAATTTTTCTGACTCTATAGATGTGTTTACTTTGGAAATACTACTTTGCTAATTTCTGAGTAATTTCAGACATCTTTATAGTATAAAGTATTTTTCTCTTCCATTCCTATATCTCTAAACTGAAGAAAATCTGGCCTTTCAAATGCTGATGTATCTTTAGATCATCATTTCAAGTTAACAGCCTTACCTGATAGCTACTCTTCAGGCAATGGTGAGATGCAACATTGAGCACAAGCATCAGCTCCCCTAAGTTTTTATCCACCACTTAGGAAGTTTTTATTGGTACCCTGACTTCAAGCAAAGATGTTTGCTTTTCTTCTCTGCTTCTCACTGAGGCTCATCTGTTTCTGCTGCTCTTGGTACATCTTGATTAAGAGGCCACCTGGCTGATGCTTCAAACTGTTTTACAGTTCCATTAGTGGGGTCTACTGCTCCCTCTTTCATGATGTGACAAAATCATTTTAGCTGTTTTGCTCTGCTTTGCTAGTTGCTATGATTCAGCTTCAGATTGCGCTTCTTCATTAGTCTCCTGGTCATTATGGCCTCCAGTGCTTCAGCAACTCTCAACAGGCTGCCTAGTACATTTTGAGCTTATAATAAAGACTGTGCCCTTCAAGTGTCATTTTGCAGGCAGAGAGTTAAATATGGTTGAGCAGTTGTTGTTCTGACCTGATTTGCCAGCACATGTCAATTGAGGAGTCAGAGTTGAAAGACTCTAAGTGCTTCCAGAGTGCAACAGGTATTTTCTTTTATACTGATATGAAGTTGTCTTCACTCTAATGATTACTTTGAGTTAGCAGTGATTCCTGTCATGCTACATGCTCATGCTCCTTGTACCTTGAGACTTTATTGCTACAAAATCAACTTACTAATATGTGCAGCATTTGTAGTGGCTGGAAGCTTGATTTTAAAAAGTTCATGTAGGCCTTCTGTGCCTTGCCTGCACAGGGATTGCTCCTCAGCTGTGCAGTGTTCTTGGGCAGGCTCTCCTTCCAAAATAACTTTAAACTGTAGTAGATTTTTGAGTGGGGGCTTTTTGGGGTTTTGTTTATTTGGTTGCTTTTGTATTTTCAGTTCGTTGAGTTTTATTTTCCCTGATCTTCTTTTAGTAGTGCATGTACCTACCAGCAGGATGGATGCTTGATGAATCTTGAGAGTCTTTCTGACAGAAGGAATGGTATAAACTAAAATTTTCCTTGGTCATGCCTCAGGGATGCAACTGAATCATACCCTGATGATGGTTTTGATTTTTGTGACTTTCTCCAGGCTTTTAAGGTACTTACAAATGCTCGATCACTATACCATTTTCTTTTTTTTTTTTTTTTTTTTTTTTTTTTTTTTTTTTGAGAGAGAGAGGTGAAAAGCTACTGAGGCTAAACTTTTAGAGGTTCCTTTCTGAGCTTGTTTATCTTTTATTTACTTTCCTTTCACCATGGAGCATATAGATCTAGAATATCTAGATGTAAATAAATCCATATATAGAATAATTTTCTTATTGGCACTTTTTCTTGATTATGCTTCATGGAAAGCAAACTTACTGAGTTTCTGCTGTATCTGTACTACACATTCATTAGGTGTTGATGGTTTTTTGCTGTGCTGTGCTTGAATTCTCTGTGTTGTGATATGATGCTCTGTGCCATGATACAATGCTCTGTGCCAGGTACCAGCACACTTCTTCATTCTGCTTTTTTTATTTTCTTATTGCCTTTCCCACAGTTAAGATTTCTCATGTTTGTTTGTTTTTTTTTTTTCAGTATTTACACTCTACCTCTTGGCAGAACTGGAAACATTATTCCCAATCTATTAAACAGAGCCCTTGACTACATAGGGCCATAGGCCCCATACCGTCGTACTCACTATTAGATACCTGATACCTTTCCAGCATTCTTTTCCTTTCTGTGAGTGGAGGATTTTATGGTGGAAAAGAGTAAGCTTCAAGGGCTTGACCAGACTGTCTATGCCTTTTCTGACTATTTCCTTTTGCCTAAAAACACTGTAAAGCAAAAGAACGAATAACTGGAAAAAAATTTGACACTACAAGACACTTATTTGAGTTAGGTTTGAGAAAGATTTTTAGCTCCATTAACTGTTTCTTCTCAGCCCAATCTTCTGCTGTACTTTCATATTTGCAGACAGCATAGTTTTCACATTGGTCTCATGGAAATACAGTATGTTCTTTCCAAGTGTGACATTATGTTCTGCTGTGCTGTAAATAAGACTGGAGATATGTACACCCAGCACGAGATGAGCAAACTTCTATCAGCAGGGTATCTAAACATGCTGTATAGTCAAGAGTTCAAGTAACAAACAGAAAAGGGGAAAGAGATATCAGAGGGCAGTTGGCACTAATTAGTATACAGTTACTTCCAGGGAGATATGATATGGGAGATATCATGGAGCAGTCTGCTGGCAAGAGCTCAGCACTGTGTGGGCTGAAGCTCCCACCCAGCGCTGGTGGGTGGCCAAGCAACTAGGCCAAGAGAATGCTCCGCGCTGTGATACTTCAGTCACTTGTGTGAACGCTTTGCTCTTCCCAAGAGCCAGCCCAAAGTATCAGTCTATTAAGAGAGCCCAGTGGGTGCTCTCAGAGGTGCTGCAGAGAGTGCATATTGCAGCAGGTTTGAAGGACAGAACAGGACTGAGCATGGTGAGAAGTTACTGATTTCTTGCAGCAGGGACTTGTAAATTCTGTATCATTTACAAGGGAGCTTCAGCAGGAATCTTCAGGTGAGATTTCATCAGGTGGTAAAACACCTAAAAATGAACACACTATTGTGGCTCTTAATTCCTTCTAAATTGCTCTCTTGAGGGACTTCTAACTGCCAGTTTAGAGCTTTCTCCAAGCAAGAAGACTACTGAGCAGGGGTACTAAGGATCCATACCGAGGATTTAACATACTGGCAGAGAACTGTGAGATTCCTTTTTCAAATCTGCTTCTTACCAGCTGAAAACATCTTAAGAAAATAGATCACAGAGACATCCGTTTCCACCTTTTGCAAGCTCTTATTTCTTGACAAACTATTAAACAGCACACCATTTCCATGTGATATCCAGAGCTAGAAAAGCACAGCTGGGCAGACTCAGAGGTGGCAAAACTGACATGGTTTAACAAGGCACAGGTTTCTTGACAAAGCAATTAGGTGCATCAGCCAATAGGAATATTGGGAGGGGATTGAGGCAGAATTTCTGTCTTTGTTTTCCCAAAGAAAAGAGGCTTTACGGCCACGGTGATTGTTGGCTGTGGTGATAAACTTCAATCATTCTCACTTAATTGGGCATTTGTGCAGCTGCTCTAAACATACTGAGGAAACTTCTCCTGGACTCATGAAAATCATTATTTGTGCAAGGGAAGGAGACCCAAACCCATGTTCTTTCTGAGGGGGAAGTGGTGGAAATAAGGTGTTGCATGACATTTTGCATGAATTAGTGAGGCTGCCAGCTGGATTAATATTTTTCAAACAGCAACATGCTGACTGTAGCCCAGCAGAGTGTCTATGAGCAAAACATGAAAGAGAGAGAATGCAAATTAGACATAGAGGAGGAAGTCAATTTTGTTGTTCCCATGTCTCACAGAACCACTTCAGTAATGCTTTCAGTTTTCATTAGCTCTGTGCTCTGAGCAGAGCTTCATGCAATAAAATAACTCCATCGCCTGGGGGTCTCCAGTACAGAATCTTGCTGGAGGATGAAGGAAAATTAGGTGATGTATCAAAGGGAAAATAGTAGAGAGGAAAGGTGAAGCCTTGTGCTTTATGAGCAGAGGGAGAAAAGAAGATGCTTAAAAGAAAGGCTGTAGCAAGTGTCTAAGGGGAAGTATCCTGCACCACTAAGCACCCCAGTCCTTCCTCCTACATCTTCACTAACCAAATTACAGCAAGAGGTGTTATGTGGCATTTACCCTCCTCCTTCGACACATCCCACAAGGACTTTGTTAGGATCATAAAGAAGATAAATTACAAAGCAGTAATTTCAGTGAGATACAGACGGTCATGTGGTCCAATTACACTTAATTGTGTTTTCAGGGGCATTCCTCATCCCGTACTTCATCGCTCTTCTCTTCGAAGGAATCCCACTGCTGCATCTTGAACTGGCCCTAGGACAATGTCTGAGGAAAGGCAGCATCAGTGCCTGGAACAGCATCTCGCCTTACATTGGTGGAGTTGGTACGTCTCTTGGGCTCTCAGCTTATGGAATCACAGCTGAGCTACCACTCAGTATTTAACTTCCTGCAGACCTGTGTCTGATGCTTGTTAGTACATCACTTCCATCAAGTGTTACCCTAGGCACACAAGAGCCTTAAATGCAAACCTCATAACCTTTGCCTTGGGAAGCATAACAATCTTGAGCTCTGATAGACAACAGAGCTACTGCCCCATTCCTACCATCATATGTTGGAGTCTACACAAGAGCTGTCTGCCCACAGTTCTTCCTGCTCCTTACTCAAAGCTCCTTCAGGAGCCAGTCTTCTCTTTCAAGGGACAGCTGGACTGATGAGGGGACAGAAAGATGCAAAATCAGGAATGGGAGCCTGACACCTCCTGAAGACCCTAAAGCACCTGGGAATGTTTTACTTTGGGAGAGGGTAGCACAGTGGGGCTATTGAAGGGAGATTGCTAATATGGCTGGCCGTGGGGAACAATCTGCATAGCAGTGTGCATCAGAATGATGTGCAGGCCTGTACCAGCAATTTGTCATCATTTATTTATTAACTATAGACTGCAAGGGGAAAAAAGTGTCTTGTGTCTTGCATGCATTGTCAGGCTGTGAAAAGTGCCATTGTTAGAGGGCTGAAACATCAGACCTACTGGTTTTGAGATAACACTCCTGCCAGTGGGAACAAGAAGGAACCCTTAGATGCTCCATCCAGCACTGTTGAATCATGTCCTGATTTAAGCAGGTGCCTAAAACTGGGACTGGTAGCAAGAGCCATGCCTGTAGGAGTGTGTGGGAGGAGAAGGGGTGGATAAGAAGACTTATCTAAGGGCCAGAGGGCAACCAGGAAAAAATATCAGGCAGCAGGGTGGCACCTCCACCTAAATCCATCTCCTACAATTAGGCATGTCTGCCCTCCCTTTACAAAATGCAAGCAAGCAGCGCCCACAGTGCTGCTACTCGTCCTTCCTTCCTTATTGTAGGCATAAAACGGTTACCATCTTAGTGCATGTGCATATCATTTGGAACAAAAGAGTGCCCTCCTGCAGCTACAGCATGCTGAGAAACTCCAGTTTCCTTTGGGCTCTTCTATTAAAGTTGCCTCATGTTGTGGAAAACAATGCATTGTACTAGAACAACTATTTCAACCCTAATCTTCTCTGTAAGTATGGTGTGTCAGCCTTGGAACAGGGCTGGTGAGTCCTGCTGGAGGCTGGGGGACTGCATACTACTTTCTGGCTACTGAGCACACAGATGCCCATCTTCCATGTAAAAATCTTGTCGGGGGTGGGAAACAGAATATACTGAAAAATTAGGAAACAGGAGCTTCTAAGAGCAAGTGTTGTGAACTGCTAATTTCTTCCACAGCTTTTCTAAGCTGAGCTTTTGCGCTTTCTGCAGGAGTTGGCTCATGGATGGTGTCATTTCTTGTGAGCTTATACTACAATACTGTTCTAACCTGGGTGATGTGGTATTTCATAAACTCCTTTCAAGAACCTCTTCCTTGGAGTGTTTGTCCTCTAAATGAAAACAGAACAGGTAATTACCACTTGGAGTGTCACTGCTAGCAAGAGGAGGATCACAAACATCAGAGTCTGGAGGACAGCAAGAAAGAAAAGGAAAAGGGTTTTTTTTGCTTTTCGGTTTTGTTGGTTGGTTTGGGTTTTGGTTTTTTTTTTTTTGCTTATGATATCAGTCTAAAAGGGCATCCTCAGCTTTTTTTGCTGGCTTTACCAAGACACGTGTGTCTGTTATAACAAACCACTTATCGAGACACTTAATATTATCAGCATAATTACGAAGCAAATTTATGACTATGTTTTTCAGTAACTGCTTTAAAGGAGACTTTTGAGATTCCATTAGGTGGTGATGCATTGGCTATGACTCACAACAAGCTCTTACAGAAATCTTTTAAGTTCATTTGCCATGATATGCTGAGTGATCAGCTGAGTTGTCAGAGCAGGAAACACAGCCCCACCAGAGAACTTCAGTTTCTGCCTGTAGATTGCTGAAACTATTTTTAGATATCTGAAAAGACAGCTTCCCAGAGCAGCTAACCAAGAAACCCCTTGAGAAGAGAAGCCACATTTAATTTGGCCCTGAATTGTGCATACGATCTGGTTGGTGTTTGTGAGACTAATGAGAGCCTACTACTTGAACTCATCCTCCCCATAGGAACAACAAAAGCCAGAAAATCTATGACCCCTTTTGCTCGATTTCAAAACGGGAAACACAATAACTGGGGAAAGAAAGAAGGGAGGGGCAGGAGGAGAAAGAGCAACTAGAGCAAAATACTTTCAAAGTAGCAGAGAAAACATTCCCAATGGGAATCTTAAGAGGTTCAGACCAAATTCACACTACCCATTACAAAACCCTTAGTAAGACCAAAGACAGGTCGTATAGCTAAGCAGGCGAACGAAGACTGCTCTCATATATCTGAAATTGTTTTTCAGATTCCTGTCTTGTTCAGAGCATGAGAAACAAAAATTCCAGGGCAGAGCAAGGAACACAATCTGAGCAAGAGGCTAAAAGAAAAGACAAAAAATAGCAGAAGTTAACTTATATTTGGAGACTTTAGAACTACTCCAGATTGGGAAGACAGTAAGACAGACAAGGAAATTATATGAGCCTTAAGAAATATCTTCCAAAGCTGCTTTTAAATCAACTGGCTTGGTATATAGAAAAGTGCATTTTAGTCAATCACCTATTAAAAAAACATTAACTTAAGGACAAATTTTAAAATACTGGTGCCCAAGTCCTGTGCTTCTCCATCATAATTGCAATGCTCACTCCAGGGACCTGATTGAGTCAAGTAGCATTTGTTCCCATCCACCAGGCTTAGTGGAGTGCAGCCTAACAGAGCATTATTTCAGTTTCAGGTACTTCAGCTATGACTCAACAGACAAGAGCAGCAAAGCTTTCCACTGCATAGTTCATTATTCAGATATCCTTGTACAACTCAAGACTGCAGATATTGTGTATTGAGAGGTATCTGGGATTGCACTGGTCAGTGTATGTCCAGGTGTACAACTGATTCTTTTCGAGGTGACCTTATTGTGGCCTTCCAGCATCTGAAGGGGGCCTACAAAAAAGCTGAGGAGGGAATTTTTAGAATATCAGATAGTGATATCCTGGAGGTGGAGAGAGATTCAGACTGGGCATGAGGAGGAAGTTGTTCAGCATGAGAGTGGTAAGAGCCTGGAGTGGGTTGCCCAGGGAGGTGGTTAAAGCCAGGCTAGATGAGGCTCTGGCCAGCCTGATCTAGGGTAGAGTGTCCCTGCTCATGGCAGGGGGGTTGGGACTGCGTGATCCTTGTGGTCACTTCCAGCCCCAACTGATTCTATGATTCTGTGATTCTAACTCAGAGCTGAGGAAAGGAGAGCAGCAAGCTCTTCATACGCTGGACGAGGATCCCCAGCTTCAGGTGTTACAAGCACAGTGTGAAGTGTACCTTTTTAGCTGACCAGTCGCTTGGCTAAATCAGTAGATCACACTTCTCCTGCTTGTCAAAGGCAGGTGCTCTACTGCTGCTAGGATTTCTGCAATATTGCACATCTTACACACCAAGAATCTCTTCCACTGTCCCTGCTGGGATTGGCTGCAATTCAACTGAAACATTGTAAGGGGCAGATTATTTCCAATGTTACCTGCATTTCTAGTCCATTTTTACCACTTGGCAGTCCTGGTACGGCTGTTTTACAGGAGAACAAAAGCAAACCAGGACCAGTGTCACCCTTTCCACGACGGAAATACAGGGGCTTATGTCCTTTTTCAGCATTTGTTTTCATCTTTCAACACAGGGGTCTCCGAACGTTTCAGCCAGGGGCCGGCTCACTGTCCCCCAGACACTGCCGGGGCCAGACTGCAGTTCGGTTCCAGCGCAGTCCCGGCGGCTGCTTGGGGGCGGCGGAGGCCGGCGGGGGGGTTCTGTAAGCACCGGCAGGCCGGGCTGAGGGCCCTGGGGGGCCGTGTCTGGCCCGCAGGCCGTAGTTTGAGGACCTCTGTAGATCTTCCTGTTCCCTTTAATCTAGCCAGGGCTGAAAGCGCTGCACCACAGGCTCAGGTGGAGGGGGTGGAAAGTCACAAGTAAAGGGAGAACAGGTGCCAGTTCGAGAGGCTGGCCAGGCTGGCACTTCATACCACAGGAAAAAATCTGAACTGGAGTAAGAAATTATTTCTTGTATCCTCAGAATTATCTGCCTAAAATTTATCACGATGCTCAGCTCTGGAATGTGAACAAATTAACAGAGGTTTTCTCTAGCAACTTTATACCTCCTTCAGCCACCTCAGACCTATTGCCAGTAAATGCAGCTTGAGGATGCTGCTGAAATGCATCGTTTTATCCTTCTCCTGCCCATGCTCTTTCCTTTTACAGAGCCATAACAGGATAACAGACCTACTCTCCCATGCAAGTGAAATGAACCATCTTTTTTCCAGCCTTTCATGGTAGAAAAAGGGCAAACTGCCCTGCATGAGCTACCCTGCTCAGACAATTAATCTGAGCAGGAGTCAACAGATAAAGATAATGGCACTTGAAATCAGGGAAGAAGAGGTAAAAACAGTTATGCTAAACTCTGGTGGGATTGCATGCAAAACAGCAGCTTCACCAGGAGACCCTTCAAGAAAATTAGCATACTCTCCTAGGCAGAGAAAGAGGTGAATTCAGGTCTCACTAGGCAGGGAAAGGAGAAAGAGCTCCCAGGGTCTTGGTGTGTGCCAGACCTCTTGGTTAGAAGGTGTAATGGTATGGACAGGAGCTATTACAAAATTAATACAGTTTATTAATTTTGATCTTTAGCAATCTCACCACAGACTCTAATTTTAAATAATAATAGGTTATTTGCATGGTGACAGAAAGTCTTATACAGAGGGAAATAAGCAGGGAATCCAGAACACTAACAATAATATAACAAACTTAACTATTTGGGTAGGAGAATCTTGCGGCCAATATGCTGCTCACCCTTGAGGGAGACCTGAGAGGCTCCTTTCCTCTGAGGCAGAAGGCACAGTAGAATTCAGTTAGAGGCTTAAGAATATTTACTCATGAAGTATTACCTCCAGATTCCCAGGGCTTACTACAGTTTCTAGACAGTACCCAAACATTTGAAGGGAACTCTGTTGGTGTCTTAGTAGCCATTGAGAGGCTTCTAGATCGCCTCAGACTCTAGCAGAGTGCTGGGAAAGAGGCAGACAATCTCTGACCTGGTTCTGGTTCTTCTTGGACTCCAAACTTGGCACAGAGGCTTGCAGAGGTGCAGGCAGGATCTCTTGCAGATGTGCAGGGAGCACAATGTCAGTGGCACTTCTTGCCATGTCATGAGACATTTAATGCCTTCTCCTTGTACATGGAGATACTGCAAGTTTCCAGGTAGTCAAAGCTTGCACATCAAAGCTTTACTGGTCTGAAGCACAAGGCAGAGCACACTGCTTGCAACTCAGTTCAGTTTATATTATTTGCCTGAATGCAATGGCTCCTTTGTCCACAGAGATTCACCAGTCAGAATGGCACTTTGCCAAACCGACCATATTATTCACCAGGGCTTGCTTACCTTTATTTGGGCAAGACACTCACAAGTGCATAAACACCTGTGGGTACCTGTTTATCACTTTGGGAGGGGACATAATGGCCCAAGCCTTTGTTTTCGTTGGCTCTGCACTATGTAACCCCAGCCCCTGGAAACACTGCCTCTGAACAATGCTGACTACAAATAGTAGCAAAGGGCAGGGACTGCAGCACTTCATGTTTCCAGCTAAAGACAAGTCAGTGGGTTTTTCCTGAAGATCCTTCATCAGTCTCCTCTTCAGTCATTTAGATTGCGTATAGGTAGGTGTACAAGTTGTGGTGCACAAATTTCCAGTTCCCTTTTCTCCAGGCAGAGTCTAGTCATGGAGAGTCAAATTCCCTGGGTGCAGGTGGCCAAGGTTCCTGTTCACAGAATTCCTGCAAAAATGAATCAAAGAGGCTGGTCCTTGGGTCCTGCCCCACTACACAGTCACAGCATAGCATGAGGATGCTGGACTTGGATGTATGCACAGGTGCCTGAACGTTGTTATGGCTCCACTAACATGTAAACATTACAATCTCAACTACAGCTTAAATTTTACCTTGCACTGAGTATGACAACTTTTCCATTTCAAAAGCTGTCACCTGAGGAGATGCTAGTGATGTTCTGGTTAAGGTCTCATGAAAGTCTTGCAGGCTCAGCCTGCACATTACACCATGCAGAAAGGTCAGTTCAATCCACCTCTGTACTGTATCAGCAGCCTACAAGAGACAGTCCCACTGCTCTCTGTTCATCTGAAGTACTGTTTCCCAATCATACAATGAGTGGGGAAAATAAGTCCAAGTTTAAGATTTATTCTTATCTTTGCCACATTTTTTTTTCCAGAGCTCAATGAAGAATGTTATGAAAGTACTGCAGTAAATTATTTTTGGTACAGGAAAACTTTGAACATAACACCTGATGTCACTGAAAGTGGCACATTACAGTGGTGGCTCATTTTGTGCTTAGCAGCTTGCTGGGCAATTGTCTATCTCTGCACCATCCGAGGAATTGAAACCACAGGAAAGGTATGGAAAGGATAAAGTGCATTATCCCACACTTTGGATCCCGCTCCCCAGAACTGAGTTTCACCACCAAGTAAATCCTTCCCTATTTATCCCAATAACAGCATTCCTGTGCGCTTCTTGTCCGATGAAGCAGTAACAGTGGTACAGATAGCTCAAAATTACACTTTCCACTGGAATAGCTTCAGCACTACTAATGTCCCCTCCCACAGTTTTCAAAAGCAATTTTGTTACAAATACATTCTGCAAAAGCACATTTTGCTTAAAGAAGGCAATGTTCATCTGTATCGGTCCTACCCAATATTATTAGGATTGTATGTTGAAATAAATAGGCTTTGTCAATGCTATTGTCAGTAACTATCTGCCTCTCTTTTTACTTTAGGCAATTTATGTAACAGCTATATTTCCTTACCTGGTCCTAACTATATTCCTCATTCAAGGACTCACTCTACCAGGAGCCACTGATGGCCTGGCTTACCTCTTCACCCCTAATGTAAGTATTTCTGCTACAGTTAGAAATATGTTTTTCCTTCTGCTTTCATACTGCATATTGTTTTCCCTAGCAATTCTAATCTAGGTCCCTATCCAAGAGCTCAGTCAAGCTCTCTGGTATTAAGTGACTTAGTATTTTAATAGCAGTTCAGTAATAAGCACATCAAAAAATACTGGAAAATTGAGTATAAGTTTGTTATGTGTGCCTCAGTCTTCAATACATATGTGAAATTGATATACCTCATGAGCAGAATCATCTCTCTTTTACACACAATAAAAATTGAATTCCCCTGCCAATTAGATTGAATTTACATAATTTTAATCATTTAAGAATTCACATGAAAAACAACTGATGAATCACTCTGTAAAGCAATCACATACTTGTCTTTAAGGTTGAAAGCATTTTTCTCCTACTCCTGTTTCTCTTCATAGCTGAAGTTCTCCCCACTCCTGTAGCTATCCCTAAAGAGAGAACTGCTCGGCAGCAGCCCCTCTCCCAGTTTTTTCTCTTCTTAAAGGAGCAGTGAGTCCCAGATCCCTCCACATGCTATCCATTTCAGAAGGGCCTCTTTACACCTTCCCAAAGGCAAAGTCAAATCATGTCCACCCCATGGTTGCTATCATCCATAGGTTCTTCACAGCTCTGCCTTTATGCTAAAAAGCTCCAAAAAGCAGTGAGTGTGGAGAATAAAATATGGCACCCACTGACAGATGGTCTCAGATCATCCTCTGCCTCTGTAGTCACTGTGGTGCTTCTCAGCACAGCAGCACTGGCTGGTTTTCACCTGAACACTGTCAGAGCTCAAGAACAACAACCTTGGTCTTTATAGGATATGCACTTGCATTCCTATAGGACCCAGCCAGGACAGAAATGCTTGGTGCAATATCTTATGGAAAAATGCAGATTGGACAGCTCAAGCAGAACAGTGCTTGGCCTATTGTCAATTGGTTTCAGACTGGCTGTCAGGTTCCTCTGGAAGAGCTCAGGCATGCTTGGGACTTAAGATCAGTGCACAGTGAACTTAGCGCAAAACTAGATTTGTGTGTATTCACAAAGCCTGCAAGGACTGCAGCGTGGAGAGCGAGCAGATCGTCACAAAAGAGCAGCTCGATGGTTTTGTAGGCTGCCACCAGAAGTCAGAAGGAAATTCCAGCAACCATGAACCTGCAGTTAATGATTAGTTGCTCTGAGGAAGCAGATCCTGCGCACACCTTTGAAGAGTCATCTGAAGATTTTTTTTGTGATGGAACTATGTTCTTTTCTACAAATCCAGAAAAGCTGAGCAATCACCTGGTAAGTGATACTTGCTATGGGCGTTGCTATTGTATTGTAAGCTATAGCACAGGACAGAGATGGCCCTGTTAAACTAACATTCCAACTGCTATGGAGGACTTGGGCACTTTAAGGACTTCAAAAGGCATGCGACTGCAGCATTCCCTTTCTCACCTCTTCCCTTTAGCCCAAAACTGCAGTACTAGTATTGACTTTTCTGTTAGACTCATAATGAAAACTATTTCCACCACTACCTTCAGTAAATACATGTGTTTTATTGCTACACTTCCCTGCAGGTGATGTCCCAAAGTGAGCGTACAGGGTGGTTCTTGGTTTGTGGGGCTTTTTTTGACAAAGAGTTACCTGGCCCACTCAGATCACCTTAGCTTACAAAGCTCTAAAGCATATTTATAACTCTGTGCTGTTTTCTTCCTCTTTACCTATCTTTTTTTTTTTTTCAGAAAGCTTGTAAAGTTTTAGCAAAATGAAGCTAAATTTAGTTCACTTAGTGCCTGTTTCAGTTTGCTTAGAAGTAAAAAGTCATTCAATCAACTTGTGATATTCTATATTCACTGGAGGGAACTTTATCCAACTTTTTTTCCAACTTCGGAGTGCAAATAATGAATACTTTTCTTTGTTGATTTGCAGACATGAAGAAATCTGACAATTTACTCAACCACTTTAAATCCTTGACTACCCGGACAGTGAAGCTTGCCAAAAAAAGCAAAAAGATACTGAAGCTATGCCAACAGGCACTTGAGGAGAAAAGAGATGTTGTACAAAGATGAAGCAACTCAGGAGCTGGAAAGGTTCTTGGCAAAAAATAAATCATCAGAGGCAGCAGAAAAGGGATACCAGCAAGCACCAGCAACAGCCTCTACATGGTTCAGCTGCTGTGGACATTCTGTGTTGGCTCAGGAGCACAAATGCCTTTCTCCAGTCTCTTTCACATCTGAAAGAACTTCAGAGACTGTAAATATCTGTGGTTTCTCTGGCAATGAACAATACCAGTAACTTGGTTGGGCAACTGATGCCCGCAGCTTTGCAGATGATTAACGAGCGGTGAGAATAGCCAAGAAAAAGTCAACACAGGCACCAGAGCCTCTATCACAGAAGCAATTTGTATTTTTTTTCCTCTACTTTTCAGTTTAGTTTTACACTTGATATATTACTGCGAATGGACACTTACTCTTCAAAGTACTCAGTCTATGTATATTGGTTTTGGCATTAAGGACAATGAAAGCTTTACTTTAATGAAGTCTAAGTGCACTATTACTTGGCCACTTGCTCATGAAAAAAGCAACAGCTGCTTTTACACCAAAATTACACATCACAGTGATTCCTGTATTTTAAAAAACGTTTCTGTTTGTTTTTTATATGTTCAAATATTCAAACCTCACTGCCCAGAAATGAGAAATCACACTTCCTTTCCTTATCACTCCCACATTCATTAACAATCTGGTTGTCTATCTTCACCTGCATGTTTCTAGCTTCAGCACATTTCTTTCTTCTGATGCCATGCTTATGAAATCTGAATGCCATATTACTGAAAATATAAACTAACACTCAGATTTCTATTTGCTTACAACCAGACAATGACATTCTCACAGTGCACTTCCCTGCCCACTATTTCTTCCTTTGAAGACTGATTAATGTTTATTAGGGCCAAGGACAACCTCCAGTCCTTATTAGATAGAGAGGGGAATATAGTGACAAAGGATGAGGAAAAGGCAGAGGTGCTTAACACCACCTTTGCCTCAATCTTCAATAGTGGGACAGGTTGTCTCCAGGACAGCTGGACTCCTGAAGTGGCGGATGGAGTCAGGGACCACTATAGTCCCCCTCTAATCCAGTAAGGGACCTGCTGCGTCATTTGGATCCTCACAAGTCCATGGGACCAGATGGGATCCACCCTAGGGTGCTGAGAGAGCTGGCAGATGAGCTGGCCAAGCCACTCTCCATCATTTATCAACAGTCCTGGCTCACTGGAGAGGTTCCTGAAGACTGGAAGCTTGCCAATGTGATACCCATTCACAAGAAGGGTTCTAAGGAGGAGCCAGAAAACTACAGACCTGTGAGCCTGACCTCAGTGCCAGGCAAGGTCATGGAACAGGTCATCTTGAGTGCCATCACAAAGCACCTACAGGATGGCCAAGGGATCAGGCCCAGACAGCACGGGTTTAGGAAGGGCAGGTCCTGCTTGACCAACCTGATCTCCTTTTATGATCAGGTTACCTGCCTGGTGAATGTGGGGAAGGCTGTGGATGTAGTCTACTTGGACTTCAGCAAAGCCTTTGACACTGTCTGCCACAACAAGCTCCTAGCCAAGCTGGCAGCTCATGGCTTGGACAGATTCACTCTGTGCTGGATCAAGAACTGGCTGGATGGCAGAGCCCAGAGAGTGGTGGTGAATGGTGCCACATCCAGTTGGCAGCCAGTCACTAGTGGTGTTCCCCAAGGATCAGTACTGGGCCCAGTCCTGTTCAATATCTTTATTGATGATCTGGACGAGGGGATTGAGTCCAGCCTCAGTAAGTTTGCAGATGACACCAAGCTAGGAGCAGGTGTTGATCTGTTGGAGGGTAGGAGAGCCCTGCAGAGGGACCTAGACAGGCTGGATGGGTGGGCAGAGGCCAATGGGATGAGATTTAACAAGGCCAAGTGCAGGGTTCTGCACTTTGGCCACAACAACCCCAAGCAGCACTACAGGCTGGGGACAGAGTGGCTGGAAAGCATCCAGGAAGAAAGGGACCTGGGGGTACTGGTAGATAGTAGGCTGAAGATGAGCCAGCAGTGTGCCCAGGTGGCTGAGAGAGCCAATGGCATCCTGGCCTGCATCAGGAACAGTGTGGCCAGTAGGACAAGGGAGGTTATTCTTCCCCTGTACTCAGCACTGGTCAGGCCACACCTTGAGTACTGTGTCCAGTTCTGGGCTCCTCAATTCAGGAGAGATGTTGAGGTGCTGGAAGGTGTCCAGAGAAGGGCGATGAAGCTGGTGAAACGCCTGGAACACAAATCCTACAAGGAGAGGATGAGGGAGCTGGGGTTTTTAGCCTGGAGAAGAGGAGGCTCAGGGGTGACCTCATTGCTGTTTACAACTACCTGAAGGGACATTGTAGGCAGGTGGGGGGTGGTTTCTTCTCCAGGCAACCAGCAACAGAACAAGGGGACACAGTCTCAAGTTGTGCTGGGGAAAGTATAGGCTGGATGTTAGGAGGAAGTTCTTCACAGAGAGAGTGATTGGCATTGGAATGGGCTGCCCAGGGAGGTGCTCAAGAAAAGACTGGATGAGGCACTTAGTGCCATGGTCTAGTTGCCTGGATAGGGCTGGGGGATAGGTTGGACTGGATGATCGTCGAGGTCTCTTCCAACCTGGTTGATTCTATGACTATAATTACTGCATACATTTAACAGACCTATGTCTTCAGACATACCTGCTTTACTGGCAGGTTTAGTACAAATTCCCACTGTCAGTGTATTTATATGGCAACACAAATGTCGATTTCAGGAGTGAAACGTGAGCTACAAGAACTGTATAAAGCCTAATACATTCATTTATTCAAATTATTCCAGATGAACACTTTGAAAAATCCCCGTGTATGGCTTGATGCAGCTACCCAGATTTTCTTCTCTCTCTCTTTGGGTTTTGGAGGGCTTATTGCATTTTCAAGCTACAATCCACCCAAGTAAGTAGAACCACACCCTTTATAAGTTGGTTACATTCTTGATGCATTGTGCCATTTTCTAATATTTTATAATCTCTTTCCTTAGGATATTTATAAAATATCTTTTTTTAAACAGGACCTTAAGAGGTGATGTCTTTCTGAAAGGGCAAATAGATTTTCTAACAGAAAGGAGGAAAAAAAATAAACTTTGTCAAAATATCCAAGAGAATCACAGATTAAACACTGCTTTTTTTGGTCACTTTGCTTCTTGGCATGCTTCTTGTAGAAATGACTGTGAAAAGGATGCTGTGACAGTTGCAATTGTGAACAGCATGACATCCCTGTATGCTGCCATCCCAGTATTTTCTGTTTTGGGGTTTAAAGCAACCACAGGCTACTGGGACTGCCTGGACAGGTGAGAAACTTGTGTTTCCAGTGTTAATACTGTGGTTTCAACACACAAATGGACAACTTGACACTTGGGGGGGGAAAAAAAAGTATTTAGAGAATTTATTTTCACTAAAAAGGAAAAGCATCTGTATGAAGAAGTCTAATGTAAAAACAGGAAGTATTATGGCACTTAGACAAGAATGAGTGGGGGGGTCTTGTTCCTTACAAACACTACATGATAAAAAAAAATCCATTGCAAATACTGCATCAGGCATCACATTTCAATCGCAGACTGTCATCAGTAGTAAAAAAAATGCACCACCTTTTCCTATTCTACCAGAGTCACTAAATTATTGAAACCAGTGCTTGAAATGGTCCAGAGAGCTAAGCAAATAAAAATTGGAAAAGTTTTTGAGACTGCAACTGTATAAAGTACTTACAGAAGATGCTAGTAGTGAAAGAGAAGATGCTAACTAGTTTGAGTATCTTCTCCTATTTTATATGTAAGTCCTCATTTAATATTTTCCTTTATGCCATAAGAGAAGGTAACACAACTTTCTATTAACATCTGAATCCATGCCATAGCATTTCCAGCCACACCCTCTGCAAACATTATACTGATGAAGTGTTGACTTCTCTGGCAGGAACATCAACAGTATCATCAATGAGTTTGATCTTCCAGAAGAAAGCATCATGAGACAGAACTACACAGCCTGGATTAGTTTCCTAAATTCATCATATCCAGAAAAAATTGCTGGACTCAAACTGAAAAGCTGTGACCTTCAGGAATTTCTTGATCAGGTACCATAATTGCTTCCAAACTAACCCTTAAAAAAATTATGTAGAAAGACTAATATCTTGCTTTTTTTCTTTTAAAGTACTTGTACTTGGAATGAGTGCATTGAATATAATCACAAAACAGAGCAACTTTTTAAAATAACTTCTGAATTTTTCAGAGTAACTTTTCTGAAGTAACACTGCTGTGTGACAGCCTGAGCTCAAAGCTGTCTGTTAGGGCACACAAAATTACCCGTTATTATCACAAAACTGGATACTAGATTCCTGTGTTGGTTTATAGGAATAAGCACAGCAGAACAAAACATCTGGCTGAAAGACTGCAGAGAGTGCTGAATGGGAGTTTCCTAAGCCCATATTTAGGAAAATAGCACAGAATCTATGAAAATGTCCATTTTCCCCATCTTTCCATTCCCTCTTGTCCCTTCCCTTATTTTAACTCTTCTCTGCATAAGATTTCATCAATAGTTTTTTTCCTCCAACCTCACTCTCCCTCACCAAAACACATCATGATCCTCACACTTCCCTTCTTTTCCAATCCTTTTAAAACATTTCCCCTATTATTAAGCACAGATTTCTCCTCTGTGTTTACTTCTCCAACTTCATTCCACTTGCTCCAGTGACCCTACCCTGTCCCGTAACACTCATTCACTACTTACCCATTTGTACTTCCTTGTTAACAAGCCCTTACCACCTCATGACAACTGGGGCCATGTCTACAGGAGGGAATAAAATAAAAGAAAGAAACTTAAGAAAAGCTAAAACCACAAATCCTAGGACAAGAGACTAGACACATTTGTTAGTGTTGGCTATGTCACCATGATGGTGAAACAGGTTATTTCACTTGCAATAGAGAAGCTCAGAACAGCATTCCAGCCCTGTCCTAAGTTGCATTCTGCTTTGTCTGGCTTTCTCTGATGGCACCCATTACTGGTTTATGGTATAGCATATTTCAATTCCATATTAAAGCAACATTAGCATTTTTCATAGCTTAGATGTAAATACCCTTGGGAAACTGAATTCGAGTAAATTTGTCTGAAAATGTTTTGAGTTCCCTCCCATGGGCCTTTTCTGTTCTGGTAATTACAACTGAGAGTTTTGTGACCAATAATTCACCAGCTGTCTTGCTGCTAGAGAGGCAAAGATATCCTCATTTATATATTTTTCTTTCCCACAGTTACTATATCATCGATTTTTTAAAAGATAAATATAAGACAGTATTAGCAAAACCATTGCTATTTCAATTACAAGTCTCAGATCTGATTTACTCTGAACCCATTTCTCTGTGCAAACTAAAATTCTACTCTATGATGGACCATTTAAAATGAACATTTCCTCTAACACTAGTCACCACCTAGTTTTTCAGCTTCTAGCTGCCACAGGTAAACCAGCATTCCAACAAAGGAATGATAAGGGGTGATAAGAGCACACCTGAGGGATGGCAAAGAGCTCAGGTCCAGCCAGCCTGGGTTTAGGAAGGGCAGATCCTGCCTCTCCAACCTGATCTCCTTCTATGATCAGGTGACCCGCTTGGTGGATGTGGGGAGGCCTGTGGATGTAGTCTATCTGGACTTCAGCAAGGCCTTTGACACTGTCCCCCACAGCAAACTGCTGGCTAAGCTGCCAGCCCATGACTTGGATGGCAACACTCTGTGCTGGGTTAGGAACTGGCTGGAGGGCCAGACCCAGAGAGTGGTGGTGAATGGTGCCACATGCAGCTGGCGGCTGTCACTAGTGGTGTCCCTCAGGGATCAGTGCTGGGCCCCATCCTCTTTAACATCTTCATAGATGATCTGGATGAGGGCATGGAGTCAGTCATCAGCAAGTTTACAGATGACACCAAGCTGGGTGCAGATGTGACCGGGTTGGAGGGCAGGAGGGCTCTGCAGCGGGACCTTGACCGCCTGGACAGATGGGCAGAGTCCAATGGGATGGGGTTCAATAGCTCCAAGTGCTGGGTGCTGCACTTTGGCCACAGCAACCCCATGCAGAGATACAGGCTGGGGTCGGAGTGGCTGGAGAGCAGCCAGACAGAGAGGGATCTGAGGGTGCTGATTGATACCCACCTGAACATGAGCCAGCAGTGTGCCCAGGTGGCCAAGAGAGCCAGTGGCATCCTGGCCTGCATCAGGAATGGTGTGGTCAGCAGGAGCAGGGAGGTTATTCTGCCCCTGTACTCTGCACTGGTTAGACCACACCTTGAGGACTGTGCTCAGTTCTGGGCCCCCCAGTTTAGAAGGGACATTGAGATGCTTGAGCGTGTCCAGAGAAGGGCGACGAGGCTGGTGAGAGACCTTGAGCACAGCCCTACTAGGAGAGGCTGAGGGAGCTGGGATTGTTTAGCCTGGAGAAGAGGAGGCTCAGGGGTGACCTTATTGCTGTCTACAACTACCTGAGGGGTGGTTGTGGCCAGGAGGAGGTTGCTCTCTTCTCTCAGGTGGCCAGCACCAGAACGAGAGGACACAGCCTCAGGCTACGCCAGGGGAGATTTAGGCTTGAGGTGAGGAGAAAGTTCTTCACTGAAAGAGTCATTGGACACTGGAATGGGCTGCCCGGGGAGGTGGTGGAGTCGCCGTCCCTGGGGCTGTTCAAGGCAAGATTGGACGTGGCACTTGGTGCCATGGTCTAGCCTTGAGCTCTGTGGCAAAGGGTTGGACTTGATGACCTGTGAGGTCTCTTCCAATCCTAATAATACTGTGATACTGTGACATGAGTGTGTGTCTCTAAGAACAAGAAACTACACTGACACCACTCTGATGATTGTTTTTATCTGTTTGTGAATTCTGCAGAGTGTATCAGGAACTGGCTTAGCTTTCATTGTTTTCACTCAAGCCATCATTCTCATGCCAGGCTCCCAGGCCTGGGCCATCCTGTTCTTCGTAATGTTGTTCAGCTTGGGCCTTTCCTCTATGTTCGGGAACATCGAGGGAGTCTTCACTCCTCTTCTAGAGCTTCCAATTATATCTGAATCAATACCCAAAGAGCTATTATCTGGTAAGGTATTTGCTTTGTTTAAAGAATGTGGCTTCTTAATTGAAATGCAAACTATCAACTGCTTACTAAGTATCACATCAGGACTAAGAATTTGTAATGTTCTTAGTTATCTCATATGATTAGTAAGGGCAGTGGATCACGTTTGCAGAAGATAAGTACACGGATAAGGTAGCAGTTATGTCAGAAGCTGCCAGATGACAATCATAGAAGCAACCAGGTTGGAAGAGACCTCCAAGATCACCTAGTCCAACCTATCACCCAGCCCTATCCTACATTATATTGCCCTTGTCAGCTTTTTCCTTAGCTTGGAAGAGCTGTTTGACTAAACTGTTAAATTGCTATTCCTAGAGTCAGGTTCATTCTGAGCTGTTATAGACATCAGGAAAAGCCTTATCTTCACTTAAGCCTTTGGCACCTAAACAAATCACTTTAAGGCAACCAGTGACATCAGCTGATCTGCCATAACCATATGCACATGAGTTCACCACTGTCACAATTGCAAGACAGGTCATTAACCTCAGTTTCATTCAGGTTGCTAAAAAGTATTTTGCATTTACTGTGAACACACCTGAGTAGAGAATAGCCACTTTGAAAGTAAGGAATAAGTAATCAAATCTTGTTCTTGCACCAAAACTAGAATAGTTGAATGAGAGACAGGTACTGAATTGAACCTGCTCCTCAAGAACCAGACACAGTTAAAGTCTGAGAGATCCAACGGTAAAATAGCTCTAGAAAGTTTTCTGCCAGTTTGAAGTAATGGATTAACAGTTTCACAATGTACCCTTTTTAAACTCCTATTGGGAATTTACTACTTACCCTTAAAATACTTCTTACATAGAAACACATTATTTACGACAGCCTGGGCTGTCTGTTGAAAGTGCTGACTGCTAAAGGATGCTGCAAGTCACAAAAGCACATTCCTCCTGTAACAAAGTGTTGCCTCTTGGCCTATACACAGGAGAAAACTGAGTTTACAAAGTGGTGTTAGCTCCACTAAAGGAAAAGCAGCTTCTTGTAGTTCCGGAAAGGGAGACAGAATGAAACATCCCCATGACAAGAGTGAGAACAATTTAGAACAAAAATACACTGCCTAAGTTCAGTTGACTATTGCAGTAACAAAACCACATTTTTTCCTTCAGGTATAATATGTCTAGTTTGCTTCCTCATTGCTCTCTGTTTTACACTGGGCTCAGGGAGTTACTGGATTGACATTTTTGACAGCTATGCAAGTTCCTTGCCTCTTCTGGTCATCGCTTTCTTTGAAGTGATTGGGGTTGTGTACATCTATAAAATTAAAAGGTATGTTGGAAACCAATGCATTTTTTTCCTCATATGAGAAAAATTAATTTTCCTCTCAATATTACATACCTGTATGTAACATCCAAGGATTAACTTATTTCTGTAGCACTGTGGTGGTAAGGTGTGAGGCAAAACAAAAAAAATTGTTTATTAATTTTGATATTCAGAACTTGCTACTGGCCACGATTTTAGTAACAATAGGTTCTTTGCAACAGTCATGAAAAGTATTAGACTGAAGGAAAACAGAGCCTAGAACATTTAAAGAATAACTAGCATTAAGACAACAAACATTACACTGTCAGAACCGAAAAAAGAGGCTCTTGCAGTCAATTATACTGCTTGCCCAGTAGAGGGACTCAAGAAACCCCTTTCTGCTTAAGGCAGAAGGCATTCAACACTTAAAGAGTTTACAGAGTTTTGCAGAAGAGGCTTTTGAGTATTTACTCACAAAAATTTTCTCTGAACTCCTAGAACTAACTACAGTTTCCAGACAGTACCCAAACACTTGCAGGAGTTCCACTGATGTCTTGAGCTTCTGATTCTTCCCAGGCTCTAACAAGAGTGCCGGGAGAAAGGCAGACAATCTCTGACCTGATCCTGGATCTTCTTGGACTTGATTTGGCTTGGAGGTTTGCAGACGTGCTGGCAGGATGTCTTGAAGATGTGCAGAGAGCACAGTGTCATGCTAGCTAAGCAAGCCTATCACATGAAGGCACTTAAACTGGTAAACTCGAGGCACAACAGGTTTCCAGGTAGACAAACCCAAAGCATCAGGCTTGTAATTATGTAGCTGTCAGGATGCTTCGGCAGAAAGCAATGAGGCAGAAGTCCAATGAGGCAGAGTAACAGCAGAAGCACGTTGAGGCAGAGCATGTTGTCTTTTCCTGCTCTTCTCTTTTTATCAATACACCCCAAGACTAATGGCTCTCTGCCCACATGTCAGCCAATCAGAATGGCAGTTTGCCAACTTATATTAGGTAAAGTCAGGGCTTACTTTTACCTTTTTAGGGCAGAACGCAAACAAGTGTATAAACATGTGCAGATACCCTGTAAACAAGTTTAGAAGGGGACATGGAGAAGACTCAAAAGCATCAGGCCTTTTGTTTTTCTTTCCCACAGTTGCTTCTCCCAACAACGGGATTGAGACCAGAAAACGTGTCTGGGCAAGCCAGGGCATGTTTAGGCCTAATTTGGCCTATTTTGGCCTGTGACAAGCACTTGCTAGTTCTGTGAATGTAGTTATTCCTTGGTTCAAGTCTCCTATATTTGTAGGATAGGATGGATTATCTCTGCAGAGCCCTCATAGAAGGTGTTAGCAGGGGAGAGGAGGCTGTTCTAAGTATAAAGTTAAAAAGTCAACAGCCATTAAATTCATTCTTTAGTGTAAAAGATTTCCTATATCCTCTGTCAATTGTAAACGCCAGAAACTTTATCTCATTTTAACTTAAGAGTATTACTTGGCTTCTCCAGTCAGGGCCCTTCCAGTCCAGACATCTCCCCAATTCTGAGTAAGGATTAATATTTCCCCTCCCTCTGTAATTTACTCAATCACACATTGGGACTTCAACTTTCTAATTCTTACTCTGACACTAGAATCATGAAGGTCCTGATATTTTTTGTGGATGAGTTTGTATATTATACAGGTGATGAACTCACATTTGACCATGGCTGTTTGCAATTTCAAGGTGTTTCAGTATCATTGAACATTAAATCCTACCACAAGCTGTAACTGTAAAACTAACAAACAAAATTAAAACATATCTTCCCCAAGTCCCAGCATTAAAATTTTTAGATCCACTGGTTAGGTCCTTGGAGCATTTCCCTTGTTAAATGGTGATAACTCCAGGGCTATACTATCATACACTATTTCAAACATCCTTCTTGCTGCCTATTACAGCTAGCAATAAAAGCAATAAAATCTAGTTTCACATGCCATATCAGGCTCTGGATTCCACAGAACTTGCAGTTTCTCTGTTGTGCTAGTAGACACATACCTTTTCCCTTTATTACTATGGGCTATGAGTATGGTAGCAACATTTTCCTAGTTTTCAGGAGAAGTTCCAGTATTTTCAGTGAGATTAACAGAATTGAAGACATATCTGGTATATGAACACCCCTGCCCCCAATTCCTATTCCAGATTACAAGTTTTTTTCTAACTTGAAATTACCAAATTCAGAACTGTATCTCTACTCCTTATTGTTGTGGAGGCAGCAATTAATGTGTGGCTGAGTCAGGAATTTTGTACAAAAATAGTTATTTTATTTTCCCAAAACCCACCCTCAAAACTATATATACAAAGATTAATTTAGTTTAATTAGCAGATTCAGTCACATGAGAATTACCTACAGGGATACTATCAATAATCTGACTATTTTGGAAGTCAGAAGTTGGAAAAGGCTTTAGCTATTAATTAATAGCGGTTTCTTACTAAAGTTGAGCCCAACTAACTCATGATTAGGCTGACTTGCTCGCGGTCTGTCTCTCTTTCTCGCTCCCTTTTCAGTGGCTGTAGGTGGACCATTAAGAGTCGTTAAGTTCTTACAAAGGCGTCAATAGGAAAGCAATCCTTTTGAAGATCTCTCTGCAGCCAAGGGAGGGAAGAGTGGGGGAGCTCAGGCAGACACATACGTCCAGGCACAGGCAAACTCCAAAGCAGGAACTCCAAAGGCGGGAAGACCCCCAATATTTATAACCTTCGCTAGACAAAGGGCAGAGTTACCACACCTTAGGTGCGAAAGTGCGCAGCCAATCCCAGCCTGATTCCAGCGCGGGAACTCGTGGGGCAGTTCTTGTGTGGGCAGGACCCCTTTGCTCACCCTTCACGGCTACAGGGCAGGCGAGGACTTTAGGGGTACAGGACTCCAGGACTCTTATTCAATGTACAAAACTATAAAAGTTACATGTCCAAACAACTGCCACTACTAACTGCAGAAGAAGTTGGCCCAGGCTGCAGTAATTTTGTCTCTGACCTGTTATGATTTATTTGGTGCTGGTTACTTCAGAATTTTGCCTAACAACCTGCATTTGTTCCCTTGGTGATTGTCTCTTTTACAATATTTGAACAGTTCTGCAGAACTGCTGTAATAATTTCATCATATATTTGTGCTTAGAAACCTTAGACTAGGTGCTCAGGTAATGTAAATTGACAATGTAATGCAATTATTGACCCCGATTGATATTACTATTTTCTTAAGTCTATATTAAGTTATTGAAGAAGGGTACGGAACAGAAAGATTTAGAGAGTTGCACCATATGTTTAAAATTTACAGAAAAATATGAAAAGTGAAACCATTACTAGTTAAAAGGTTCGGTAGATTTGAAATGGGTGACTGGACAAAAAACTCAATCTTTGTCTCCTCTCAAAAGGTTCAGTAAAGATTTGAAACGGATGACTGGAAGGAAACCCAATCTCTACTGGCAGATCACATGGAGGTTTATAAGCCCTCTGCTCCTGCTAATTGTCTTCATAGCCTTTGTTACACTTCAGATACAGAAGTCACCAACCTATGCAGCCTGGAACCCTAAATATGTAAGTTCTTGAACATTTTCAGAACTTGTAACAAAAGCAAGAGCTGAATACTTTTCTGCCTTACTATATCCTTTTAAATCCTTGCCATCTACAACTTACCTGCATAATGTACCTTGAAATGATGCAATGCTGGGAATGAGAAGTCTCCAGTGTGCACAGAGGTTGCACAATTATAGTTTGTTCCTGCTAACAGAGCCTCTTCTTGAGGAGTCCTGCATAGTCTGCATTCATATTTCTAACAGATGTGTGTCATGCAGAAAACTGCTGAAGTGAATTGTCTCACAGTCCAGATCTAAAGGGTGTTCAAAGGTGGAAAGAATGGGTAAGCAGAGCTCTAGAGCTGCATGGCAGATTCCAGGGACGAAAATATTTCTCTGTAAGAACTACCAATATCTCTGGGATCCTGATAAGTATACAAACACGTACTTCTGACAAGCAGACAGGGAGAGAGGCAGTGGTGCTGTAACAGCATTGCTTAACTGGACACCAAAGATATGTCAATGCTGGCAACACTGGATCTGAATATTACCTGTCTCACATTGGTTCTTGGATCTCACTCAAATACACTCTGCATAGAGATCTGAAGGTTTTGGTCTTAAACTGCATGAGGACTATACAGTATCAGTGTCTCTTCCAAATCACATCAAGCATCTATCACCTCAAACAAAACTCAGCTACAGACCTGCAGAAATTGCATTATCATCACTCCCTTGAAATCCCCCATATAAGTCTTCCCTATTTGGCAAAAAGTAGGCTTGGTAATTGCTGACACCAGTTCAGATTTTAGTACTAAGATAAAAAAAAAAAAAATCAGAACTTAACCAAAGATGAAAGTTTGGCAACTCTTTGGGCTACCCCTGCATCCCTAGGAATGTGTCACACCTCTAGCTATAAATCTTTGAAACTGTCAAATATTTACAACCATCTTCAGACCCACAAAAAGGGTATAAAGAGGTCACAGCCACTGAAAACTGTTGTAGAACAAGAATAAAACCTTTTCTGTCTTTGTTATAACAGCTCAAGAAAATACAAATAGAAATCATACAAAAAATTTAAGTGTATCAACCAATTATTTCTTTTGTTTGCCTTTTTATCTCCATAGGAAGGCTTCCCTATGAAAGAGGAGAAAGTTTATGCACCTTGGGTACTGGCCATCTGTGTGCTGTTAGCACTCCTTCCTTGTGTGTTTGTACCTCTGACAGCACTCTTCCATCTGATCAAACGAACGTACAGCAGCAAGGACCCAAGCTTAGTACAACCAGAAGTGTTTTCCTGTCAGGGGTCCAATAGCAACTTCTCTCATGCAAAAGAATAAATACTCATTGCAATGGTCTGTAAGTAAAAATGAGACAGCCTTTATTAGACATGATTAGCTGTAGTAAGGCATCATCCAACCAACCTGCTATATGCAGTTCATATGTTTAGTCATTCATTAATAGTCTATAAGCAATGCTGCTTTGTTTCTTTTGTTTTCAAACAATTTCACAACAGTTACATTAATCTTGACTCTCATACACCCTGTCCTGCTGACTGAAAAATGGCCCCATCGCTTTTAACTCTTTCTTGCATTGCAAACTTCATGTGTCTTCACAGGCCAGATTAAACTTGGGAAGCCTGCTAATCATTGTTAGTGCTCTGTCTTCCTTCATTTCTTTCCATAAAAGCACCAATCTGTCTTAAGGATCAGCAACATAGAAGTGGAGCACAAGCACTTACAGTTTTGTTCACCAATTCCTCTCTGACAGATGTAGAATGGAAGCTCTTAAAGAGTAAGAACTCCTCTTGTCCTTTATACTGTACTTCCTGTAAATCTCTATACACCTTTAAATAGCAATTAGCTGTCATTATTTCATATTCTCAAGCATTGAAATGACCAAAAATAAAGCACTGGAAGTGAAAAGAATGCACATTAAGCAAATCTGAGTAATTAATTTTGCATAAACCTATTACCTTAGCAGATTCCAGAACTTACTGTGGTGTAAAATTGCAATGGAAACAAGTGTCTCCAATTTATTCCCCTTAATTGCTGAACACAGTAACTGAATAGTGTAATGAAAGTGGAGATGTATGGAAGCCTCTCAGTGCCTGCAAACTTACATGACATGATAATAAAGTTAATCTTTACTTAAAAACATTTTCCTTTACTTGACTGCAGAGCCTGGCCACTTCACAGTGATAGGAAATGAGAATTCTTTTCACAGAAATAATTAAGCAACCAGCAGTCTCTGCAAAAATATAAGGACAGTATGTGAGGGTAAGGTGCAGCAAAGCTTTTAGCCCAAGTAATTCATAGCCAAGAAAACAAGAAGATTAAGGAAAATGGAAGCAATTTTGGTATTTAGCCTTGTCTGTCAACACAGCAGTAAGGTTTCATAAAAGGTAACTGGTATTTGGCCATGCAGTGAAGATGAACTACAGAATGGTTTGTGTTGGAAGGAACTTTAGAGGCTATCTAGTCCACTCCATCCTGCTATGGGGGCAGGGACAACTTCCACTAGACCAGGTTGCTCAAAGCCACACTGGTATTGAACCCTTCCAGGAAGGGGGGGCATCCACAATCTCTGGGCAACCAGAGATTCCAGAGTCTCAACATCCTCATAGTAAATAATTTCTTGAGACTAACTCAAACTGGGCAGGGCAAAGGCAGTTTCCTGACTCCTTGAAATACATGCAAAGGAAACAGCAAGCCTGGGAGGGAGATGTTTGAAAAATTTCCCTTGTGATTTCTGCTTTGTATTTCCACCTGTTTACAGACAGCCTTCAGCAACAGCAGTTACTGTTTCAAATTGACGACTTGGCAAGTAGTGATGGAGAAAAGCAAACATCAAGTCAGAAAAATGCAAGCACTGCACTTAATAGAGCTTATTTCATGAGAGTGTTCATTGAGATATCAAGGAATAAAGGGCTAATCCAATACATTGATGAAGTTTACATTCTTCATGCTAGAGCATCCTGTGGAAGACACATAAATGAGCAACGACACTGGAAACAGTCCCATTCTTTTCCAGGAGGGTGCACACATTTGTATCATTGAATGATACAAACCCCTTTTGTCTTTCAACACTTAAACTTGAAATAATAAAATACTTTGTCTCGCATGGAACCCGTTTTAATGTTTAGAAGCAATTCCACCCATGATGTTTTCTAGTCCTCTCAAACCCTTATATGCAATGCTTTCTGAAACACAAGACCAATGCAGCACAGTTCTTGATCCTGTTTTCTACTCCACTTACAGAGAACACTCTTTTGAACACTCTGTAAGTTTGTCTTGGGACAACTTCTACCTGCAAAAAAGCTCCCTGCTCTTCCCAGGTGCCCATCCTCCCCATATGGATTTGTGCTGCAGGATCCTGTCTCACAAGGTATCCTTTCAGGCCACCCAATCCCTCTTCAAAACCATCTTTTCAAACAGGCATGCTCGCTGGCACTCAGGAGATGACTGAGCTCTTCTGCCTCAACCTTCTCTGAAGGTGCATGCAGAACACAATGATCAGCACAAAGTATGCATTCGTTCCTACTGCTGCCCACCAGCTTGGCCTTCAATGTGGCACACAACTGTACAGCCCCTGAACATTTTAAGTGGTAAAGAATCAACAGCTGTAAGTAGTAACAGCTCCAGCCAAAGTGCAGGAAGTTCCACATGTGGTTAAGTCTCATCCCTGCCAAGGCCCACACTAGAGTATCTCACTGCCTTTTCTTGCCACATGATCCAAATGAAGGCTCACCAGACCTCTCTTAGGCAACACTGTCCGCAGTAGTGTTCCTTCACACCAGTATCACTGTGCAACACTATGAGGTATGAGGTTTTTTAAGTGTTGGAGCTGCTGTCTGGGGAGCAATTAGGATGTTCTTAATCCACTCTGCTCTCTACTTCAGTAGGAACAACTGCTGTATGTCATTGTTGGGGTTTTGTGTTTTTTATTTTAACAGTACTCCTTCACAGAAAGGAAAAAGTAAACAAGTGTATGACCAACTGTACATTTGGAACTGAGTTATGGTATTACTGGACAGATGCAATACTGCAAATCAATGTCTAGAAATTGTTTGGTGGTGTCTGTCAGTCCTTTGGAAACATCTGCTGAGTAACACTACCTGCACTATGTTTCACTCCCACAAGGTATCTTCCATTTGCCTTGAGAAAACTTCCTAGCAGCTGCTACTCAGTCTACAACAGAGACAGAAAAATTCTAGTAAAACAAAACAAAACATAAACCACAACAATAACAACAACAAGCCAAAACAACAACAAGCATTAAAGCAATACAAATCCAACATACAAGATTGGAAGAGAAAAAAGACCTCATACTTATCAGAGCAGTCACAGGGTAAAATTCAGCTGTGTACAACATGCTAACACCAAGGGCTATGCAGTATTTTGGTAACATGACAGAGCCAAAGATAATCCTAAATAAAGAACAGAAAAAACAAACAGAGGAGTAGCCTACTCAGTATCTTATTTAATCAAGAACCTTTGTTTTGTAGGTATAAATGCAGCACCATTGTTCTGCATATCACGGTATCAACTAGTATTCAAAATATATAAAATGCACACTAAACATAAACAGCTTTAATGCTGAAATTTTGGCATGTATTAGTTGTGTTCTCTGAAGCACAGAATTTCTAATCTATCCATCCTGCTAGGCAGTGCCATGAAATGCACTTACCCTGTGCAGGTAACTGTCTTTCAGAATGGGACAACATTACTATAAAACAAAGGTATTGAAGACAAGTACTGCAATTCAAACAATTTATTATTACAAAATGGTCTGGCACACAGAGAAGCAAAGACCAATTCTTCAGAAACAACACACTGAAACAAAAAATGTACATCTGTTCATACAGCACATAGTTGAATGCCTTCATCAAGAAGCCAGGAATTATTTAACAAAATCAAGTCAGTTATTTCAAATGTCCTGTGAATTTACAAACACAAACAAGAGTGCATTAACAAAGCTGTCTGTTCTTTAAGTCCTTGTGTCATATCTGGGAAACAAACATGAGAAACTTCCTGACTGAAACTGGTTTTGGTCCACTCTACCAAAATAAATTACAGAGAAAAGCATCTAAGCATATAGCAAAATTTTAAATGAAATAAACTTCAATCAGTCCATGATACTAGTGAAATCTTTACAAAGAGATGGTTCTGTCACTGTCTTCAGTAGTGCCACAGTATCCTTTGGGATCCTCCTTAAAAGCTGCCTTTTACCTATAATAATAACAGAAAATACTCATTACTACTCCGAGTACCTAACAATTCTGTTTCAGAGATGATGTTAACGAAGTAATGAAATCAGTAGTAGCTGAATCCAGTTAAAAGGTTGGAATATCTGGAGTATGGTGATTAAAGAACTATAATAAAAAATGCTGTATTTCTTTCACCTTTAAATTAGACTAAGAAATAAAAAGGTTAAAAGTCATATGTTTAAATATGACAAATTAAAAACACCAAGGAGGGAATTCCTCATAATAGGCCCTTGTAACACTCTGCTTGGATTTAAGAATTTCAAAGTATTTTTGAAAACTGTTAAGACCCTTTATTCAATAACTATATCCACCCAAAAAGGTCTTCTGTCAAACCACAGTTACTTGGAAGATCTTATTTTATACAGTACTAAGCATAAGGGACAGGTCCTTATCTGGTTGCTAATGTTTACCTACAGCAGGAAGGTATTCCCAAACTTGGCTTTTTTTCCCCCCTCCTCTGCTTTCAGACATGACACCAAAGAAGTCCATGCTTGGAACTGACGTACAAAGAGATTTAAAAAAAAAAAATACCAGGAAAATGCCCCTTTCACCGTAACAGTGGGAACAGAAAATCTCTCTGCTGTGCGTCATTGTAAGAGAAGAAAGGCTAACAGTTTTGAAACACATGAAAGTCACTGAGTACATGGTCAACAGAATTACAGACAATAAAAAGACTTTTAACAGATTAGAAAGAACCTGCAGAATCCTAGCAACAGTTTAAGTCTGTTACCCAAACAGAAGTGGCAAAATTGTCAATGGTGCAGAAAGGCAGCGGCACACATTCAATATTTGTTCTGTATTTGGAAAGGAGACAAATGATTTATTCATTTCTTATCACGATAAGGAAAGACTTGTTCCTATTCCCACTGTTAATAATAGGAGAGACATCCAACAGTAACAGTGTTTTAATACTTAACTTTGAGGAATGACAACTTATACTGAGAAACCCCTAACTGTTGATATTTAACAGATTTTCAAACAGAGGGAAGAAACTCCTCCTCATAGCCTATGAGCTTGTTATTGATTCCCATGGAGAGAAAGGAAAGGCACATTCAGGGACACATGAAAATAAAGGTTTATATCAATTCCTGGTTTTGCTCTATAAAAACTACAAACTCCAAAACCATAACTATCTTTTTTGTTGTTAAGTCAACACAGGCACTACTAGCAGCCTCGGTACAACAACCTGAAGCACAGGGAGAGCCGTATAGAGATACTGAGCTAACCTTCCACAAGCACACCTGAGAAACAGTAAATTCCCAGTCACAGCTACTCTGATATGTACACATGCTACTTGATTTCCAGTAGCAAGACAAAAACTAGCATTTAAAATGAGCTCTGGTATTTTTACATAACGCTCATCTCTGCACTAACCTGCTCTACAGCATGCTGTTCTGATGACAATTACTACCCAGGAATAAGTCTGACTCAGGCCAAACAATACTAATTTACAAGACTGAGCAGAAGACTATCAGTGTCTCTTTAAATGGATTTAAGCATGTTCCCACAGGATTGGGAGACTTTGTATTTTTCTCCAGATTAAGATACTAATACAAACACTATATACAGTCAGATGACTGAAAATAGCCTCTTCCTATGATCAGAGATCTTGAAGACAGTGATGCATGGTATAATGACAAAGATATATATGCATGACTTATCACTAGAGATCACAAGATGTCTTTCTATAGCTTTACAGTACCAGCACACTGATGCCTCACCTCAACCAACTCTTAAATTGTCTATGTTTAATTTACAGAGCAGACAGATTTGATTCTTTTGCTTTTTTAAAAAGGCAGTAAAATAACAACATTCCTACTGAATTGGAGAGGAATACAGTAAAGTGCATTTAAAGATGTACAGGAAGAAAAAAATACAGAATACACAAATCTTTAACCCTAATACAGATACAGGATAGATGAGAATTCCCCCAAAACCTTCCCCCCAACCAAGCTAAACCACCAAACCCCAGTGCTCATTTTCTTACCCTCTACTGGCTCTCATTTAGGGCCAAGCAGGCCTGATTGCACAGCGTGAAATTCACTGCAGCCTTGGAGGCCACAGGCAGGTTACTCTCCTATTACCCAGATAAGGCTCCCTCCAGAGAGCCAAAAGGAAGGGAGAGAAAAGAGCAAGATTTGACTTTGCTGCTCACTTATAAAGTGCTAGCAGGATTATAGGATTGAATAACAAAATGATGATATCCAGGGATGATCAGGTCCGTCCCCTGAGACAGGACCTCGTCTCTGTGATCTTCTTAAGGAAAGCTGGGACCCCAAAACTACCACATAAAGGAAAGTCAGGTGGAAAATCAAATACACACGCATGCAAAGCACCTTTCAGAATTAGTCACGCAGGCTGACCTCAAACAGCTACACTTCTGCCAAACGACCCTGTAGGTATTTAGGGAGCTTTTCATAAAGAGTAGAAGTACTTAAGTGTCAACACTTGCAGCAGAGGAAAAACAGGGCTAGTGGAAGCACAGGTAAGGTTTCAGGGGGCTATAAACAAACTGAGATCTCTCAGAGATGGCATCAGTTACTTGAGCACCAGTGATCTGTTGACCAGTCACAGTAAATTCTTCCATTTTCAGTTTCATAACAAAAAGGAATCAACAACCTGCTAGGTTCAGACAGCCATTAAGCAAAAACCTCTGAACACTTCATCTTTCTGTAGCATATTTGGAAGTGCCACGTATTTTCAAAAGAAATTAGGCCTTATATATAGAAAGAGAGAGTTGTCTTGATGCTGTGGATGTGAAGAAGGGATTCTGCCTTAGAGAAAGTTAAGATTCATGAAAGTTTAACTGTCAATTACTCTTTTCAAGAGATTGTTACCACCTATTTTCTTGCTTTTGGACTTTTCCGGCTCAACCCAGAGCCGGTATGTAGCAAATGCATCAATAGCTCTCCCCAGGAGTTCAGGAATCAAAGTTATTCCACTTCTGCAAGGACAATGCTTACTGTCAGAGAAGCCAAGTGATGGTCAGCTTTCCCTTCTTGGGTTGGAAACTGTGCATACAGAGCTAGACTTGGCCCACACAAGTTCTATGTTCAGCATTGTGGTTATGAAAAAAAGCTGTACAGGTACAGCAGAAGGAACCCAGTCACAATCATTATTCAGACCAGGAAAATACCACCTCCATTTCCCAGCCTATTTCCTCTGGTATCTGTGGTGGTGTGATTTTATGGACAGCAGAGATCACTTTGATAGCACATGCACACATCCACACGTGGAGAATGAGATTCTGCTGAACAATAAAGCCACCTCTGGCTGCACCTCCAACCTGAGTGTACTGCCAGATTCAATAGCGAAGCATGCATAGAGCAGGAAGACAGAGCTCTGGCTTAGAATGTGGCTTACCAGTCAAGGATCCTACAAGTCAAATCTTCATCATTAAGAAATGAAAACTCAGATGTGCCCTGTATGGATCTTAGAGAAGTGACACAGGTCCCTGAGAAGCAATTATCTTACAAGGTTGCAACTTCTGCATTCATTCTCTGCTCAGTTCTTCCATTTCTGATGGCAAGCAGCTATCTCTTCCCTTCACAGAGGCAGACCTGCTTCCCCTGGTACTTCAGAAGTGCTGAACAGAACAAGCTTCTCAGCAGCAGTGATATGACACAGGTCTGGTCTAATTAATTCTGAAAGGGTTATCTGGAAGATGCTGCTGGAGTTCTGCTTGGTACAAAAAGTCCGTAGCTGTCAGGACCACAACTGGTGCAATACCAGCCAGCCACCTGTTTCCTGTAAACGTAGTGTATCTTTGATACAGTCACACTGCACCACCAGAAATCAGACTGCCTGCCCCAAGGCACGGCTGCAAGCAAATATTTCCAAACACATGGACCTGCTCTCTGGGGCACTGGGCCTCAAGACTGGTGTCAAGGGAAGCTCACAGCTTATTTATAATTAAATAAGGGTTATTCTAGAAAGAGACTGAAGAATTTCTCAGTGTTGTATAATAAAACCACCCAACTAATGATTCATTCAGAGTGCAAATTACAGATTTAGTGTTGAGAGACAGGTCTTAACTGCAGCTAATCTCAACTGTACTGACAGCTTCAGCGAAGTCTACTGCTGTTCACTTTTGACATTCTCAGAACTGAAAATTCTATTCTTTCTGTGGCTGGCCAAGGAACAGATCACACTAGTGGTCAAAGAGAGCTCCTCCCAGGCCAGGTGCACACACAGCTTCTTTCACCAAATAGAAGACTAAGAGATTGGCCATCACTACTCAACTCTACTGCAATACAGCATACAGAGCACACCAAGTGCTTCAGTGACCCTGGTGACATGGTTTTTGGTACAAGTTTACATTGCAGGAGGAACTCATTTATTTTTAAAAACAGGAAATTGAGCATTCATATTTAATTTAGTTAAACCTGCTGAGAGTGCTTCTATAATAAAACCAATCTTAATTAAGCTTTCTGCACTGTACAAACTTACTGACTGCCAAGTATCAATAGCCGTGTCTTGAGAACAAGACTTTAGAACATGCAGTAATGAAAAACAATTTTAATTTGACTACTTAGTAAATTTAAATTAAGCTTATTTGTGTACATGCTAGAATAATTTAGGATGAGAAAACTTTAAAAATCCATTAGATTCCATTTTTCATTACAATTAACTATATTTCAACCTGTGAAAATAATTGAATACTTACAAATTTTCAGGGGCTTTAGCAGGCATTTGTAAATAATCGTGTGGTTTGACAGTTTGACGGTGAAGGCATGGTAGCAGAGCCATTCTGCTGCCTCAGAAGGGAACATATCAGAGACATCTCTGTTACTTAAAGCAACACCTGGAGGCAGAATAGGAAAATAACATCATTGAAAATTATGATCATTAAGAATTATGGCTAACCTTTCTTCTCTTTCTATAAATTCACTCCAAGACTTTTACTAAAAGCCTATACAGTCAATTAAGTCTTTTATGCCAGCTGAGGACTTAAAACTAAAACCCAAAACATTTTGGTACTTTCAGGAAACTGAGTCTAAGTTGCCCAAGATGGTCACGAATGCCCCCTCCCTGAAGGTATTAAAGGCCAGGCTGGACAACCTTGCAAACTGGGAGATGGAATTACATGACTTCAAGGTCCTTTCCAACCTAAACCATTTCATGAGTCTATGAATTCCTGTACTTCTCACTATTGATCTTTCATTCAGAATGACACGATCTGACCACACATTCAAGACATTTTTTCTAAACCAACTCAACAAACCTAACATAATATACCTGCATTTTTTGCTTTCAGGGCAGAATAGCAGCATGACGCATTCTCAGAGATGATCCTTAGAAAGAAGTCAGGATTGTTTCTAACTTTCTGGTTGAATGGAAGTTGGAGGACACAGGCGTGGAACCTGTTCACAAAAACAGTCTATTTAATTACAAGTAATTTGCAGTTTCAAGTGAAACTATGATTACATACCTTAGGCATTACACAACCTTTAAAAGAACCCATCAGTCTTTGGCTGTATCAACAAAGCTGGCATACAACACTCCTCTTATATACAGATGTCCCTGGAGTGTCAGACACATACACGTTTGTTTGTAAATTTGTCTGTAAAGGTCTTGGAGCCATCTGCCTCGGTAACAGAATTCTCTCGTGAAGACAACTGTCTTATGTGCAGGGAAAGTTAAACTACACTTCCTCACCAATTCCATACCACACATCATTCAGCCAGAAAACATTCACATGAGAGCAAGAGAAAAAAAAAAAACAAACCAATAACCCCAAGACTGCAACAAGAAAAAATAATCCCAGCACCTAGTATGCTTAGGAATCCCAGAAAACAGGCTTCCAGAGTCCTGGATCCAAACAGACTTTTGTCTACTTGGAAGCCAATTTTATGGAAATCACTTGGATTGTATGTTCCCTTACACTTTGTTTAGACAGATTTTAAAACCTTTTTTGCTTTTTTGTTCTTCAGACTCTGACATTATAATCCTGCTTATGCTGAATATAGTCAACAATGTATATACTTGTTTATTAAATTAACCCAGTGTAAGCAGAGTAATTTCAAGAAGTTATGGAATTTCAGAAATATTTAAAAGGATAAACATAATTGCCAGAGTTCATCAGGGAGCTCTGGCTGAATTAACATGACATGCTGCTAGCTTGGTGGGCAGATTTTCAGAAGTAATCCAGTCTTTGTTAGAATGTTACCATAAAAGCAAACAAAAGAAACTCAGTAATCGTGCTCAATATCAGAGGAAAACCCTAAGCTGCTCACAACACAAAGTGTAAGAGTTTGAAATATCAGTGTTGTGCAGTTACATTTCTTGGGACATAAATATGACATAAAGTCATTGTAGACTGTCCTGGAGTCCTGTACCCCTAAATTCCTCTCCTGCCCGGACTTCGGGGGGAAAGGGGAAAAGCCGCCTGGTTTCCCCCCCCCTCGCCTGCCCTGCAGCCGAGAAGGGGGCGGCGACTGCCCCGTGAGTTCCCGCGCTGGAGCCAGGCCGGGATTGGCCGTGCGCTTTCGCGCCTAAAGTGTGGTAACTCTGCCCTTTGTCTAGCGAAGGGTATAAATATTGGGGGTCTTCCCGCCTTTGGGGTTCCCGCTTTGGATTTTGCGTGTGCCTGGACGAGTTCGCTCACTCTCCTGTGCCTGCACTGCAGAGAGACCAAAGGACTTGCCTTGGTGTTAGACACACCTTTGTCTGCCTAACGACCCTTAACGACTCTTAACGACTCCTGTAGCCGCTGGAGGAGGAAGACCGACTGCACGAGCCAGCCTGAGTGAGTTATTTGGCTTAGCTTAATTTAGTAAGAAACCGCTATTAATTAATAGCAGACTCCTTTTCCAAAAACTGACTTCCAAATATATATAGTCAGATTATTAATGGTATCCTCGTAGAATTCTCATGCAACTGAACCTGTTTATCAAACGAAATTAATCTTTGTATATATAGTTGTGGGGGCGGGTTTTGTAAAAATAAAAAATATCTATTTTTGATAAATTTTCTTCTCGGCCACGTATTTCTGCCCTCCGCAACATTATGGCGCAGTGTATGCAGGGTAGTTCAATCATAGAATTTCTACAAGAAAAGGGATGCCTAATCACAGGTCTTGATTTAATTTGGGCTCAGAAAAATTGTAAAAATCCGGAGAAAATCCTGGAGAAATTAGCTGAGCGCTCAGACCCTGTGATTTCTGAGTCTCCAACGGAGCATTTCTCTGTTGTTCTGGGGTCAGTCGTGACCCAGACTCTGGCCGAATTTGAAAATTATGAAAAAAGAATTCAGGCCTTGGAAAAGGATTTATTAGCCGAAAAAGCTAAATGCCAAAGTATCTGGGAAAGCATGCTGGCGCAGACAAAGAGCCTGACCGCGGCACTGACTGCCCGGATGAAAGAAAGGCTTGTAACGCCTGCAGACACCACCTCTTCGGTCTCCGTGTCTGAATTTGAATGGAGTGATTCGCGGGAATCGGGGAGAAAAGCAGAGAATGCCCCGAGGGGCTCTTCGGGGGAGAGAAGTTCCCCGAAACCAGGCACAAAAGACTCTGCCAGAGACGCAGAGAATTCCTCTGCACATGCCTCTGCGCGGCAGAAAGCCTCAAAGCCACGCAGAAAGCGCAGGTCCCGACCGGACTCTCCCGTAGCTAGCGGAGAAGAGAGCTCCGGTGAGGAGGGCGCCGCGGTGCACAGGCACGTGTTGCCTGTGATCAGGACTGAGTCCGTGAAGGGCAGGAAAGGAGCTGCAGGGACCTCCGTGATCAAAAAACAGTTCACAGACGCACAGCTCAGTGACTTACAAGTCAAATATGCGAGAGATCCTGGAGACTCAGTCGCTGACTATGTGTATCGAGTGTCCCGAGCCGGTGGGGACCGGGTCCTTCTAGACTCGCAGGAAGCTGCTGGAGACTGGGGGGACGATGTGTTCCTGACACGTGAACCCGAGGGGACACACAGCCTCACCGCTCGGATAGCTTACTGGGCAAGCAGTGTCCGTCCAGCCTACCGGGGGGAGCCGACGGAACTAAAGGTCACCAGCTCCTCTGAGCTCATCACTGCTCTCCGCAGACTTGCCTGTGTCCAGGCTATCTATGATAAGGGACATTATGATTGCCCATTTTATGCCCCTGTGGACCCGGAGAGACTGCACCCTATTATGAAGGGTTTGCCAGCAACTCTGCAAATCCAAGTAATGAAGAACGTTGAGAAAATTGAACGTGTGCTTGGAGAAAATGCAGAGAACGATGGTGCTAAAGAGCACGTAATGACTTGGGCTGAACTGTTAACTGACTTGAATGCCCACGGGCTGCAGTTTGGGTTTGGGTCTCCTGAAGGAAAAGGGGCTGGGGAGAGACAGTCTCGTGCTTCTCCCCCAGAAAATCCCAGGACTCTGCGCAGGCAGGTCCGGCCAGTGCAGGACTGCCCCCCCAGGGGGACCGGTCCTTCAGGCTTCTCCCCGAGGGAAAGGGGCAGAGACCAACAGAGTGACTGGAGACCCAGAGAAAAGAACAGCTGGTATAGACAAGCCCTGACTTTAGGGGTACCAAAAACTGTTTTAAGGCAGCTGGCAGACTGGCAGCTGAAGGATCTAATGCGGTGCCTTCAGAAATCGGCTGCAAAATCCAGAGGCAGCCGCGAGAAGCCCAGCGGTGGCTCCCGAAGTGGCTCGCCCAGAAGCGGCAGCCCCCCCGCTGGGAACTGCAGCTCGTCCCCAGACAGAAAGGTTAACCCTTTCTCGTCTCCCACACGGGAGGCTAAACACTGAATTACTGTAATAGTGGCTCGGCAGCTTTTAATGGTCAGCAGTCACGGGGAGAGCTACAGAAGCCCCCAGAATAAAGACCTGCTGCCTAGGTGAGCCACGTGGTCACTGACCACCTGCCCCAGTACAAAAGGCCACCGGATCAGTGCACGGTGGATCGTCCCCAACTATTAATTGCTAAGCCTGGCCTTTATAGGCCGAGGCAGATTTTGTCTCCTTACAGGTTAAGGTCGAGGCAGAGGACCAGTTCCTGACCACCTGACCAGCACCTGGGAAAGGAGAACCAGCTACACGAGAGATGGAGTCATATCACCGGGGTGGCCAGTGGATGATGGCATCCGGACCCACGGACTGTGACCTCCAGCCATGGACTCAGAGCATCTAAGGCTCTGCCATGAACTTGGTTGCTCTACCAGGAACAGAGCAATCTTCAAATTGACTGTGTAGCTTTATTTAATACTGTTTGGGCTATTGTTAAGCCTTGTTAAGTATTGTTAAATATTGTTGGGGCGATTAATATATTACCTATTGTTAATGTTGGAAAAGGCTAAGCCATATATATATATTAATAGGTTCCTAAATTGAAGGGGGATCACCTCTCACTCAAGTTCTAGACAAAGATGCTCATTACCACCGGGGTGGGATGTCCTGGAGTCCTGTACCCCTAAATTCCTCTCCTGCCCGGACTTCGGGGGGAAAGGGGAAAAGCCGCCTGGTTTCCCCCCCCCCTCGCCTGCCCTGCAGCCGAGAAGGGGGCGGCGACTGCCCCGTGAGTTCCCGCGCTGGAGCCAGGCCGGGATTGGCCGTGCGCTTTCGCGCCTAAAGTGTGGTAACTCTGCCCTTTGTCTAGCGAAGGGTATAAATATTGGGGGTCTTCCCGCCTTTGGGGTTCCCGCTTTGGATTTTGCGTGTGCCTGGACGAGTTCGCTCACTCTCCTGTGCCTGCACTGCAGAGAGACCAAAGGACTTGCCTTGGTGTTAGGCACACCTTTGTCTGCCTAACGACCCTTAACGACTCTTAACGACTCCTGTAGCCGCTGGAGGAGGAAGACCGACTGCACGAGCCAGCCTGAGTGAGTTATTTGGCTTAGCTTAATTTAGTAAGAAACCGCTATTAATTAATAGCAGACTCCTTTTCCAAAAACTGACTTCCAAATATATATAGTCAGATTATTAATGGTATCCTCGTAGAATTCTCATGCAACTGAACCTGTTTATCAAACGAAATTAATCTTTGTATATATAGTTGTGGGGGCGGGTTTTGTAAAAATAAAAAATATCTATTTTTGATAAATTTTCTTCTCGGCCACGTATTTCTGCCCTCCGCAACATAGACCAAGCTAAGTTTAAAAAAGAGAACTAAAATGTCAGTCTCTATGAAGTATGAGCCTACAAAAAGCACATCTATCATCTGTAAAAAAGGAAGCACCTCTTAGACTTTTTAGCATTATAACAACAAACAACTGATTTCTGTTAACAAATGTTACCAATCCTTTACAATTTTTAAATGCATAGTGATCAGTATTTTCTTCCAAACTGCTTACTAGTTCTAATTTCTTTCCTTCTTCTAGGTTTAAAACATTCACTTCCTCTGCTGGTCAAAAACAGATTATAAAGCCCAAGATATTACCAGCTAAGAAGCAATTAAGAGATTTTTGGCAGCTAAGAAAGTCAGCATTAACTGGAATAAAGAAACCTCACTTTAGGTGAAATGACACAGGTCAAAGTTCTATATGATTTTAATAGTTGCAAAGTTCTAAATATAAACTGGTTAATGACCAATAAGGCTGCTTCTTATGCTCCTGAAGCAAAACAGGCTGCTTTTCTTTATGTCAGCTGTTGGTACCAAGACATTCTGAAAATCCATTTAGTGGATATACATCAGTATAGTCCTGTACCCTTAATCTAACAATGTTATGCAAGAACAGCGTTGAAACAATGTGACTTACATGAACATTTACCACTACACATTTACACAGCACACTTTTTTGCTTATGTGTAGCTCCTCCATGTGTCAAGGAAGAGTAATGAAATATTCAGAGTTGCAGCAGAAGATAGGGACCTACCTGTAAGCCTGAAGTAAAAAAATCTTGTAAACATTGAGAAGAACTGTTTGAAGGCTGTTGATCTACAACAGAAGAGAAACAGAGCTTTAGGAATATTTTAGTATCATGATGGGACTTGTTCAACAGCATAAGATGATTTAGGATCTAGAGAAAAAAACGTTTTATACTGAACTTGAAACATTTTTATTATGTACCTAAATTAACAATATTGTGAAGACAGCTCTAAAAGGTGCTGCAACCCCACATTTTAGTTGCTAGCAATGCTTCCAATTATGTGGACTACCTCTCAAAATCAACTCTTTAGAACTCAAAGTAGCTTTAATGTTCTTTATCACTAACCACATTATTTCCAAATATCCATTTCCATATTCCCACCTGTAAATCAAGAAGTAAGCCATGGCATTTCAGTTTGAGGACTGTAATCAATTTGTATTTCATGTTTTTCCCAGCTGTTGTGCTTGCATTGAAGGAAAGACTTGCTCTGATAGAAGTACGGCTATAACTATGAAAGATAAAAAAGTAGTTATACTCCATGGGCTAACAGACTAAACTACATTCTGTACAGTAAGCTTCATTCATCTTCACGTTATAGAGACTGCCTGCTAATCAATGAGCCAGTAGCTAAAAGACAACTATCATTTCAATTTAGAGAGAAACTAGACACGGTGGTATTGAAGCTAATAGCTATGGAACAACTTCAGTATCTCAGGGCTGACTTGCTAAGAAAACTAAACCAATTACTCTAAACAAAAACTAGTTGTATTTCTAAAAATCATTGTCTAGCCAGACCATTACAAATGACTCCAATGACAATTAGGCTATACTTTGTGATCCATGTAATGCAGGAGCTTAGGCTGGAAGCCATCTGAGTTCACCTTGGCGTTCCAGTAACCCAAGTCAAGCCCTCATAAATACATTAAGGATTCTAATTACAAAAAAAATGAGAATTTCGGAACAATAAGTGAGGTTATATGGCATCAGGTACAATACAGTTCATAATGGTGAAAGCAGTTGAACTAAGGTGATTGAATAAACTTTCTCAGAACCATATAGCAACCATGACTTTGATTCACTAGTCACCTGTGCTACTCCCAATGGTGTTAAAACTCAGAATCACAAAATGATAGGGATAGGAAGGGACCTCCAAAGGTCATCTTATTCAAGCCCCTCTGCAGTAAGCAGGAGTATCCTCAACCAGATCAGGCTGCTCAGAGCCCTGTCAAGTCTCACTTGAGTATCTCCAGGGATGGGACCGCAACCACCTCCCTGGGCAACCTGTTCCAGTGTTCCACCACCCTCATGATAAAGAACTTGCTCCTAACATCCAATATAAATCTGCTCTTCTCTAGTTTGAAGCCATTGCCCCTTGTCCTAACACTGCAGTCCTTTGTAAACAGCCTCTCTCCATCCTTCTTGTAGACCCTCTTCAGGTACTGGAAGGCTGCTATTAGGTCTCCCCAGAGCCTCCTCTTCTCTAGACTCAACAACCCCAGTTCCCTCAGCCTGTTGGAACACCTAGCAGAGGTGTTCCAACACCCAATAATTTTCGTGACCCTCCTCTGGAATTGCTCCATCAGATCCCTGTCCTTCCTTTACTGAGGGCTCCAGAGTTGGAAGCAGTATTCCAGGCGAGGTCTGAGCAGAGTAAAGTGGCAGAATCAACATTCTGAGTCTGCTGGCCATGCTCCTTTTGATGCAGTCTAGGGTGTGATTTGCCTTCTGGGCTGCAAGCTCACACTGCTCACGTCCAGCTTCTTGCCCAACAGCACCACCAAGTCCTTTTCCACAGGGCTGCTTTCTGTCACCTCATGCCCCAGCCTGTATTTATGGTGAGAATTGTTCTGGCTCAGGTGCAGAACCCTGCACTTGATCTTGTTGAACCTTACGAGGTTCACCGGGGGCCAGCTCTCCAGCTTGTCCAGGTCCTTCTGGAAGACCTCCTATCCCTCTGACATATTCACAGCCACCACTCAGCTTGGTGTCATCTGCAAACCTGCTGATGGTGCCCTTGATCCCACTGTCTACATCACTGATAAAAATACTAAACAGTACAGGTCTCAGTATGGACCCCTGAGGGACACCACTTGACATCTAGTCTAACCCCTCTGCTAAAGGAGGTTTGCCTGGAGCAGGCTGCACAGGACTGGGTCCAGGCAGGTTCTTAATATCTTCAGAGAAGGAGACCTCCACAACCTCTCTGGGCAGACCATTTCAGTGCTTCATCACCTTCAGATCATAGCTTAACAGTGTGTACATTCCACCAGGATGGGACAAAGTAAGTAGCAGTTAATTCAACTACACCATTCCTGAGACACCCTTGCGCTTCTCACACTATGTACTATCTACTGTGAATCTGACACTGGAGTATACAACTCTACTTACCTGGAGTAATCACAGGAGACCTCAAGTGTCCGTATATCCAACGATAACCCGCACCATAAGATGCAATGATCATCTGGCACCTGTTTAAATTTGGAACATCCTTGGATATCATCAACAGGAAAATTCACAACTGTCTTTTGGGGGTTTATTGAAAAGCCATAATCAGCAATACCCATTGCCAGAGTCCTGAAACAGATATAAGCAGTTAGTCTAACTCCCACCACCACAACAGCAAACAAAAAACCCACAACAGCAAACAAAAAACACCACCAAGGTGCAAGACACATGATTGTGCATAAAGCAACAGAAACCAAAGAACAAAGGAAATCACAGCAAACACTTTAGGTTAAAGAATGCAGTCAGAAATAAACAGAAATGAAGGTATTTGAGCGAGGTAAATAAATATGTTTATGGAGAAAAAATTCTACTACAAATTAAAGAATTTAGCCACAAAATGTTCAGTCTGCATAAACTGCTCTCACAGAAACCACTAGCTCAGGAAAGACATGGAAAAGTTATTAATTTTGAAAGTTAACAAAACCAAGGAGAATCCATGCAACAGAAATCTCAATGTATCTGATGGAAAATTTTGAGCTTTCTCCACAAAGTTTTCCCTAAGGATGTTTTCATTACTCAAACACCTGCAGATTACCCACTACATATTGGATCAGCAGTGTCATCTCATCGACAAGCAGCAGCTTGCCCTAGTTGGCAAGCTTTATCCTTCTGAAGACTGAGAGGAAGAGGCAGGGTCTTATTTTTGGGGAACAACAATCATAACACTGCCTTCTCAAAACTAATTTCTTGAGTTCCCCAGTTGTAATACTAGAGTACGGAGCATAGAGTCTTCTGGTTGGAAAAAAAACACTTAAGACTATTGAGTCCAACCATAACTTAAAATCAGAAAAAAAAGTATTTCTACTTCATTTGTGGCAGACAGTTCACAAATCTATAAGCAGTTCTGAAAAACTCCATAGAAAAGTCTACTTGTATACAGAAGATCAACAAAGCTAGTTCAGAAGTTCATATAGAATAAAGAACTTCAAAGGGTAAGTACTTATCTGCACTGCTGCTGCAGGTGACATTGTGCTGAAAAGATGTTACAGAGACTAGTAACTTGAGGCATTCCCAGTTACTTAGTTTGACTTGGCATTTCCAGAACTATTAAATGTGTACATCCCTGAACACCTCTCTCTGCTCTAATAAGGAAATGAGGACAAATGAAGTCTTCCAAGTACACTGTACACTATTTGGTACAATTTATATTTCAATTTGTGCTTAATTGCTTTCCCCATCAGATTTCACATTTGCAACAGAGCTGCATCTTGAAAAGCACAAATGTGACTGACTGCATTGCAGATGCTAGGGTTTTCTTCAAGACCTCTCTCCTTTGGATCTCTGAAAGTGGCTCTGGCATCAGCAGAATTCTTCTTGGATACTGACCGTGCATTCCTATCCACAGTAACCAAGAACCTCTCTGGAGGCCCATTTTTAGAAAAAAGATTAGTTCTAAAGAATTTGTAAAGAATTACTGCTTGAAAATATCATTGTGAGCTGCATGTTAGCATGATATCAGTATCTTTAAATAGCCACCGCAGAATATTAACGACCAGACAATTCTCAGCAGTATTATACCAGTGGAGAGCTGCATTCTCTCCCTGCGGATAGGAAGAAGCAGAACATCTGCCCATAGAAATATTTTTAAGAATGCAGTTAACACATCTTAAAAACAGAGGGGAAATGGTTTTAAAAGAAAACAGTCAGCTGCTTTGGTTCGTCTCACTACTAATTGCTGCTGGAAACTTCATCAAGATCAGCAGCTAGATCTTTAAACTGAAAATCAGCAGGAATCCTCTAGCATCTGGGCTGCAATGGACTGTTAGTTTGCCATGGAGAATGTAGTTACTAGCAAGCACAGACTACTAAAGCAGCCCTTAATTATTAACCTATAAACCAAATACAGTTATATATAGAAGGATCTGTAAGGATGTAAAATATTACCTAAAAGGTGTTAATGTTTATTACTGTGAAGATTGTGTCTCCAATAACATACCTTAGGAAAGTTCTTGCCTGTGTTAAATGTGGTGTAACCAACAAGAAGTCATCAATGAGACGTATGAGGACTCTAATGAAGAAAAAACTGATGTTAGATTTTTTTATCTGTAATCTTTTCACATTTTTGTCATACTCTTCAGAGCAACAACATGCCCATTATAATTCACAACAAGATAGAACACAAGATGATATCAAAATTAAGTCTCATTAAGACATTCTCAGTTCTGCTTCTTTTCTAAAAAGAACTGAAAATAAAAAATAAGAAAAGAAAGGGGCTGGCAGGAATTTAGAGCACACAAGCTATTCCACAGCAGCTTCCTGGATGCAGGGTTTCAGACCTTTTTCAAAGGAGAATCTGCAGTATCTAATCCACATTACAAGCAAAGGAGGTATAATACCAGGTAGGCAAGCAGATACCAAATTATTCATGTGCACTAAGTCTGTATCTCAGCTTACTATGTAACAAATTCTTTGTGAAGTTGTAACTTGAATGTAACCAGACTACTGGCTACCACCATCAAGGATGGAATTTTATTCTCCAACAGACCCCAGGCCCCACACCCATACTTTTCTGACAAATCTTGTCTATCAGGTCATAAGAGAGGAAGTGCTGGAAATGACGTTGTCCAGTCTCCTCTTCAAAGCAAGAGTACTGCCATCACTATGATCACATCAGCTGAACCTCTGCCTCATTAAGTCAATAACCAGGTTATTTTATGATTTAAAGGCCAGTGAAGTTATCAACAGACACCTAAATAACATTCTAAAACCTGTCCTCTACACAAATGGCGGCTCCATTAAACAGTGCACTCTTCTGAATCTGTTTTGTGATTCTTCTAAATCAGCATGTATAGACAATATCCTTTGAAAGCCAAAGACAGCTGTTGAGATTCACAATATCACAGCATCCTAAGGTCCATGAGAACTCTAGTACTTGTGTATGGAAATCTTTAACATTCTGAGACTTTTCATTATCCAACAAGCCTCCCAAGAAGAGACACCAGGCAGATGCACATATCTAGACTACTCTGACACACTTCTTAGTTTCTTCTTTCTTTCTCGGGACAGAACTCAGCAATGGAGGTAGATGTGCAAACACAAGCTTCAAAGTTCAGCTTATGCCTAAAAAAACCTAACTGGGGATTCAGCTGAGTATCAGCCCATATGGAGGTAAGAGACCCCAAAGTTTCTACAGTTAATAAAGAGGTACAGCTTTCTGTCAAGCTCCTAAGCAGCAAGCATAAGAAGGGAAGAAAGACTCTGAAGACGTATCAAGAATCCTACAGAGCTTCAAACGAGAACCAACAAGCATTGTAAAAAATCTGCAGTAAAGCTGTTAAGAGAGTGGATTCTAAATCCCTTAGGCAGAAGCCTAGAGTATCAGAGAGCCTGTAATAAACATCCCATCTTGTCTGAGGACAAAAGATCACAGATGTTATGGGAATGAGTGTGGGAGAACCACAAACTTCTTAGATACACACAAAGAGCTTGTTAGACTTTTTGCAATATCCCTCAATATGGAGCTGTTTGTAAGAACAGTAATGGATCTGGGAAAGCTTTTCAGCATTTTTCTTCCAGATCTTTTGACAAACAGGGAAATTTCCCACACTGACACATATGTCGCTGAAGTTGCAAAGATGCTTGTGTGCAACATACTCCTGTGCTAGTTTGAAGCAAGCTGGAACGTTTTGGTAAAAGAACTAGATAATGGGCAGTGAAAAGGTAAACATGGTTGGGTCTCCTTCCCTTCTCCTTCCTCTCAGTCTCGCTGAGAGTTCTGGGAAGAAGAAGGAAAACATTTGATAACATTCTCCATTTTGTCTTTCATTCTGCCTGTCTTCAGACCTAGCCACATCTCCTTAACCCCACTGCCACTAACCTTCCTTCTTAACCTCTTGGCTGCACCTCTATTCTTCCTGGGAACTGAGGTAAGGTTGAGAGGGGCCGGGGAAGGTGTTGGGTGGTTTGAGAGCCCCTCCTGGGGACTCAGGTTTCTGGGAGGGGAGTTGTGCTTCTGTATTGTTTATCCTTTGTATATTTCTGTATATAACTGTATATACTGTAAATAGCTGCTTGTATATTTGCTGCTGTAAAATAAATAGCTTCATTTATATTCCCAGAGGCCTTCTGAGTTAGCTGGGGCAATTCCAGAAGTGTGGGGGGGTGGATAAGATCCAAACCATCACAACTCCTAATGACAGCTTTGAAATCCTTGAAACTAAATATTAAACTGTGGAGAAAAATGCCTAAACATATACACTCTGCATTAAACATTACTATAACAGAGCACAGGATGAGGCATCCCTACCCATCCTGCTGCACTCCACAGAGCAATTTGTTTTCCATGTCTCCATAGCATAAGTTGCAAAGCAAGGTTGACAAAATGGATCCCTGTGGAATTCCACAGCACTGTACGTAGTACCTAGTAAAAAATTAAAAATCAAAACACAGAAGAAAAAGACTGCAATGGCCATTAAACATTTAGAGTTTTCTTTTCAAGTATAACATGTGTTTCAATGAGCAATATGCTCCATGCTTTTGCTTAGCTTCATAGAATAACCTGTTGGAAAAGGCCTTTCAGATCGAGTCCAACCATTACCTAACTCTGCCAAACCTGGTGCTAACCCCATGTCCCTTAGGACCACACTTATGTGTCTTTTAAATACCTCCAGAAGAAACTTCTTCTAATATCCAATCTAAATGTCACCTAGTACAACTTGGGGCCATTTTCTCTTGTCTTAGCACTTATTACTAGGGAGAAGAGACCAATATTCACCCCACTACAACTTCCTTTCAGGTAGCTGTAGAGAGTAATTAAGTCTCTGCTCAACCTCCTTTTCTCCAGACTAAACAACCCCAGTTCCCTCATCTGCTCCTCACCAGCTCTGTTCTCCAGATCCTTCATTAGCATCATTTTCCTTTTCTGGACCCACTGCAGCACTTCTATGTCTTGGAAGTGACAAACCCAAAGCTGAACACAGTACTCAAGGAGTGGCCTCACCAATGCTAAATCCAGGGGAATAATCACTTCCCCAGTCCTGCTTGTCACACTATTCCTGATACAAGCCAGGATGCTGTTGGCCCACATGGCCTCCTGGGCACACTGTTGGCTCATGTTTGGTGGGCTGATGGGATAAACTCCTCCACTTCTCCACTGACTACAAAGGAAACCAAGGAGCTAAAGTTAGGTAGGAGAGATGCATCCTGAGGTCCTGTGTTCTTTGTTTCTAGTCATAACTTAATCAAAGGTTGGCAGTTTGACTTTTCAGAGTCCATATGTTCTTTGTCAGAGCCTTGGGAAAGTATTGCATGATAAAAAAAACATAGCCTGGCCTTTTTAACAAAATCCTGTGAAAAGGAGTGCAGCACATTTTCACACTGAAAAGCCTCACTGAAGTTTTTGTCCTTGCCTCTAAGAAGTTAAATATGGCTCCAGAAGTTTAAACAGAAGAAAACACAATGGACACATATTCCTTTCTTATAACTAACTCTGGTAGATGATTCTCATTGAACAAAAGAAATTTTATAACTGATCTCAAACTGCAATGTTTCCTTCCTCCTTCAGCTGCAGAGCCATCCTTTGTTTAAGCTTTGTAATTCTTTATGTTACATCGTGCATAGCTTTCAAATGAGTGTTGTTTCATGTACAAGAAAGTGCACTGGACAAATGTTTCAAGCTACTATTTATTTTAATTACTGCTGAGGTGTTTATTTCTTGTTTATACTTGGACAGAGTGACCTAGCCGAGGAAAAATATTTTCTTGGAATTGGGAGGGTTTTTGGGGAGCATTGGTTTTTCTGCTTGTTTTTATGTTTTTTTCCAAGACCAGGAAGCTGTTCATGCTAATACACCTCACTTGTATTTGCAAACCAAGACCATGTTTTTTAGACATATTTGCTACTTAGAGGAAATACAAAATGCCAGATAAGTACCTGAAGCAACACAAGGAGAAATCTGCATCACTAACCTCTGTAACAGCTGACATCTAATTTGGAGTTGCCAATAATTTTAATGCCAATTGTTATCACCTTATTTCAATTGCTGCATGCCAGAGCAAAGCTATGCAGAAGAGATTTAATTTTACACTACAGGGGAAAAGACTAACAAGACTTTTCCTCATTGCTTGGATGCTTTTTGCTTGCTACTATGGATTGCAACATTTTAAAGTATTTTGACATTTGCAGTCTTAAATGAAGGTTACATGTTTATAGAATAATGCATTCTGTGAATAGTTACCATCATCCAGGTAAGAAAGAGAAATCTTACTCAATATAATTTTGAATCCAAATTCCTCATGCCTTTATGTAGCTTAAACTACTAAATATTTCAAATTAACAGGAAATAAAAATCTTTAAGAGACAGCTATCAAAAACTCCTTCAGACAATTAAGTATCCTGCTTAACAGAAAAAAAAAGCAAACAATATATGAAGAAAAGTTAATTTTTTACCTTTTCTTAATCTCCAGAATACTGTTATGTAGCATGTGAAGAAAAAAGGCAAACAGAGTGGAACTTGTTTCATTAAAAGTTAGGCTCTAGAAACAGAACAAAACAATATTTGCACTTCAGAAACGTACAGCTAAATTAAAAGTCCAGTATAAACTGAAGAGACAGAGACCTTCACAAAAAGGTTATGACTGTAATAGTCCAAACCCCTAAGGTAAGAAAAAAACCCAAACACCAAAACTCAAGATCTGAATACACACTCTAAAAAAGCTGCTCACAAGGAACAAGTGAACAGTGGTCTTTTTGTTTGTTTGTCTGGCCTCAGGAGAAAGGCCATTTTAAATCGGTGTTACATGGGAAACTGTTTTGGCCATTTTTTATCCTGTAAGACAATTTCTCCAACTGTCATGGGTCTTATGCTACCTGAAGCATATATACCCTCACTTGTCAGTTCTGCTTCCAAACATATTCTTTGCCATGTATTACCAACAATTCCATACATTATTGCCCACCCAATATTTACAAAGCTTATTATGTTAAAAACTGTTTAACAAACTTAGAGCAGTTTAAATCCCTTTCACAGAATCACAAAACTAACCAGGTTGGAAAAGACCTCTAGGATCATTGAGTCCAACCTATCCCCTAACCCTATCCAATTAAATAAACCATGGCACTAAGTGCTTCATCCAGCCTCCTCTCAACAGGTCCAGGGATAGTCACTCCAACACCTCCCTGGGCAGTCCATTCCAATGACAATCACTCTTGCTGTGTAGAACTTCTTCCTAACATCCAGCCAAAGCCTGCCCTGGCACAGTTTGGGACTGTGTCCTCTTGTTCTGTCAGTGGGTGCCTGAGAGAAGAGACCAACTCCACCTGGCTACAACCTGAGCCTTCTCTTCTCCATGCTGAACACCCCCAGCTCCCTCAGCCTCTCCTCACAGGGCTGTGCTCCAGTCCCCTCACCAACCTTGGTGCCCTTCTCTGGACACATTCAAGCATCTCAGCATCCTTCTTAAATTGAGGGGCTCAGAATAGGACACAGTACTCAAGGTGTAGCCTGACCAGTGCTGAGTACAGGAACAGAGCAACCTCCCTAGTCCTACTGGCCACACTATTCCTCATACAGGCCAGGATGCCATTGGCCTTCTTGGCCACCTGCACACACTGTTGGCTTATGTTCAGCTGCTGTCAACCAGTACCCCCAGGTCTCTCTCTGTCTGGATGCTCTCCAGCCACTCTGTCCCCAGCCTGTAGCACTACATGGGGTTGCTGTGGTGAAAGTGCAGAACATGGCACTTGGACTTGTTAGAACTCATGGTGACGGATTGTGCACATCTGTCCAGCCTACCCAGGCCCCTCTGCAGAGCTCTCCTACTCTCCATCAAATCCACACTTGCTCCTGTCTTAGTGTCTTCAGCAAACTTACTGATGCTGGACTCAATCCCCTCATCCAGAGATATCTGTTATCTGTACCAAAAAGACAACATTCTTCAGTCACTCAGCCTGGCAAAATACTTTTCTCAGAATATATTTTCTTAAAGCAATGACATACATACCATGCAAATTGCTTTCAAATATAAACCAGTTTTAAACAGAATGCTGCCTTTTATGTAATTATCTAGCAGTTACCTACACTGGATGTCCACTGGAAAAAAGAACAAAACAAAACCTACACACATGGCCCCAGAGATCCAGACAGTTTTCATTCTCATCTGTGTTCTCACTAGGCTTTCTGCACTTTGCAGGATTTTGGAATTATGTACCACCCCCACTCTATATTCTACTCCTACATTCACAGATATACAAGATCATTTTACTTAAAAGCATGAATTACTCTGTCAAAATTTTCCAGCATCAAGTTTTGAAAGGAAGCAGCCTGTGAGAAACCACCTGTCTGGTCAATCTGATGCTCTGAAACTTGTAGACTGTTATTATGGAACACCTTGAAGTTAAATAACAAAACATATTAAGCAAGTGACTGAGCATTCCACCCACTCCTAAACCTTTCTCTTGCACAGGGATTGAGAACAAATATTTGGAATTAGTACAGTTCTCTGGAGTACAACAATTAAAACAACAGAAGGATGTTTCCTTCTTGTAACTGTCGGAGTAAATTTAAAATACAATATCTAATGTTTCATTGTAATTTGATTCATTTAAATATCTTTAAATAAAAAAGCAAAGACCTGATCTTAGTTTGTGTTGCATTTTAACTCCTGAAGAGTTCCTTTTGATCAACCCTGGCAGGCAATCATTAAAATTAGCTTTTTCTTAAAAAAAAACCAAAACAAAACCAAACCAACAAACAACTCATGACCAAAAAAGCCTCCACCACACCAAAACCTGCACAAAAAATACTCTAACAGCCACACAGAAGCAAGCCCACAAAACAAATACCCCAACCATCCAAACACAACAGAAATTTCTGAGCTCTGTGCAGTTTGCTATTCATGACACTACATCTATTTCCTTAGCTACTTTGCTTAAAATCTATTTAGCTCATTCTTACTTCCTTAAGTTTTAAGGACAGCAAGTGTCAGAAGTCCTTCATTGTTAGATATTTTCTCCCTTGAGAACTCTTGCAACAAACAGTGGAGTAAGGAACAGAAAAAGAAAACACTGCTTAAAATGAAAGTTTGGGACAACAGTGAGAAAATCTGTGGTAAGTGTAGAGGTATATTTTGTCATATTTCTTTCCTGCTGCACTCCACCCACTGAACATTGAGGGCCTCTTATAAACATCAAAGAAGAGATGACAAAAATTCTTCCACGGAAGGTGCCACATAACTAGAAGATTAACGATATCACCACATAACATGTACACTCAATTAAAATCCCCAATCTTACTCCAATTCTTCCACAGGTTGCTTTTTCAGTTCAGAAGAAACCTCCCAATACTTACCTGTTCAACCACTATTGCATTTTGCAATGAGGTATTCTCCTGAAGATGGGACAAAAACTGCTCCATGTCTGGCAAAAAATCCTCAAAAGTAGAAACCTGTATGTGGAATGTAAATAATTAAGTTTAAAAAGCAGTAGAAAATTCAGCACCAGATTTTATCAGTGAAGATCAAAGGGATACCATTATTGCATTATTTTAATCCAACAATTCTGCTACTGTTAAAATTAAGTATCTCCTACATGTATTTCTATTATCTATACTACATTTATCTTTATTCTAACTAACATTAAGTAAAAAGCATAAAAAGTGCAGAGTAAAAAGCTTTGCTTTGAAAAACATCCAACACTTTAAAAGGTTTTAGGAAGTCATTGCCTAATTCAAAGGAAAGCTACTAAAGGAAAGCTATAAACAAAAGTACTCCTCGGACTGAAATAGATCTACAGCAGCAAATAGAAATCAGCAAGCCATACATGTCTCCTATAGAGCTTCCTGGCTTTTCCACTTGTGGTTATCATAATCACTGCGTAGCGCCGTATGCAGTAGACGGTTTGTTTCTCGGGTTTTAAGATCTGTGAAATCACTTCCACAAGTTTTTTGTGAGGAATGGTATCAAAAGCCCTCGACACATCAGTCTGAAATAGAATAAATATCTTCCATTCATCAGGATTAGTAAAAACACTGTGGTAATATGAAAAAAAAGTATTGTTGTAGTATGCAATCAAGGCTCAAGGCAAAACAGCACATAGGACTGCAATTTTCATACCAAATTTGTAACAAAAAAACCCTCACTGCTTACCTGCAAAATCTGTCCTTGTTCAGTGAATTTTCTCTTAGAAGGGAAAAGCATAACTCTGTTATTACTAGAATATACCATATATACTAGAATATACCATATATACTAGAATATACCATATGCAAACTTGAAATGAACATTCATAAACCTTCAACCATTTAACTGATGTTCACTGCTGATATTTTTTTTTTATAAAACCTTGCTCTCTGTGAGATCATGGAGGTGACATTTTAGGCTTTGGAAAGCAGAAAACCCAGATGTTTAACCTTTCATGAATACTATAGTGCAATCTTATCTCTGAATTTACATGTCAGTCAAAGTCTAAAACTTTCTGAAGAAGCAACAATCTTAGGAGAACCCTTTAAATGACCTCATTCTTTGCCTTCAAAGACAATAACTGAAAGTAATTTCAAGATAGAATGACAACTGACTCAAGAGAGCATAGAAGATGAGCTCCACTATAATATATATACCAAAGTGTGCAATTTACATACATCTGTATAAAGGCTATGAATCAAGCTCAAACAGAAAGGTTTTCTGCTAAACTGAAAAAACAGTGTTAAAGACAAGCACTCATTTTTTGCAAGTCAGAGAAGAACTTTGTTGCAGTGACACTAGAGTTCTTCTTCAGCAAAAAATGATGATACTGAGGATAAGAATAACAAATTCAGCACCTATTTCTAAAAAGGTGCCGAATTTATCCAAGTGTGCTTTTCCTTGTTTCCCTCTGGGAAAGGCATATCTGAATTTATACTTATGTCACACTTTTACACCCAAGTAAACTGAACTGAAAAAAATCAGCACATATGAAAAAGCAGGAGCTGCTACATAAGAAAAAGACAGAACAATATCCAAGTGAAAGAAATGCTAGTGCTGGGACACTCCCCCTGAAAAACATAACCAACCCCACACCCCAAAAAAAAAAAATAATCAACCAGAGTCTGTTAGGTACACACAAAACTTTATTTTGAAGAAAAAAATTTATACAGTTAGACCACAACTATTACAACTCTAAAAGTATCTGCACAAGCTGACTTTGAGAAGTTAGTCTGAACACAGAATTAAAAAGACATACCTTTACATAGTAGAAATGAGGGATTTCACCACCTGACTCACGAACCTTTGTAACAAACTTCTTCCATGACCTGTAGATATCATCCTTCCCAAACGCCGAAGAGCCAATAATGCTGGTGTTTATAGTCCGTTCATAATTCAACACACTAAACAGATTTTTCAGTTGAGTATTGTAGTGATGAATCTAAAAAGACCAAAAAGAACCACCTTGAAGTATGCCATATATTTACTCAATTATTTTGGTCAACTGCAGTTTTTAGAAAGCCTGAATACAGCTGCAGTAACTACCTGGAAGTGATAAAGCAGCCTCATACATGTTCTGGGTTTTTTTGTACACTTAAATTCTATGAAAAAATAAGTTTGTTTTTTGTTGGTTGGGAGTTGTTTGGGTTTGACTCCTGAAAATCAAGTTCTAATAGTTAAGCAGATAAATAAATGAACCCTAATAATTAAAACTGCCACCAACTAGGAGGCAACTTTGCAAGTATCATTGATGGAGATTATCATCACAAAAAGAACATGTGCCCTAAGACTTTAGACTAATTCTGGCTGCATCATCCATTCAGCCTCTGGATGTACTTTATGCATGCACATCAGTAGAGATTTTACTCTCAGTTTTGCAGCAGTAAGATACACCAGAGTGGCAGTGACATAGCGTAGGCTGCTAAGCTCTGTAAGCACCTTGCGGAAAGAAGTACTGACAGACGTGAAACAAAAGAAAGGGCAAACCATACTACTGAACAAACAAACTGCACATGTAGCACACTTATCAATCAGTTAAGTTCAGAGAAATCCTTGAAAATGTAGGACATAAATGCCTTCTTACTCTCAATGGCAGTATTGTTATCATGATATGGACACAGTGAAACTCCTAATTACCAAAACATTCCAGATCAGGTGAAAACATTTATTTTTGCACTGAAACAAACTGAGTAGAGGTTTCAGTGAAAAGCTGACAAAATTAAAGCACATCAAAAATGTTTAGTGTACTACCACCACTGCTTCCAAAACTGCTTGATCCAACCTCACCATTTTACGTAAGGTAAGCAATTATGTTCATTCATTGGCTGATCACTGGGGCTCTTTAGCTTGGAGGAGACTGAGAGGAAACCTCATCAATATTAAAAATACATAAAGGTGAGTGCCAGGAAGCTGGAGCCAGGCTCTGCTGGGTGATGCCCAATGACAGAACAAGGGGCAATGGGTGGAAGCTGAGGCATAGGAGGTTTCATTTAAATGTGAGGAGGAATTTTTCTCCTGTGAGGGTGACAGAACACTGGAACAGGCTGCCCAGGGGGGTTGTGGAATCTCCTTCTCTGGAGATTCTCAAAACCTGACTTGGCATGTTCCAGTGTGATCTGGTATAGGAGATCCTGCTCTGGCAGGGGGGTTGGACTGGATGAGCTTTCGAGGTCCTTCCAGCCCCTGACATTGCGATTCTGTGATCTTGGAAAATGTTTTTGAACAGTTTATACAACAAAGACTTCTGGAAATGAATACGTTTTTGTGAATTACTGCAGTAGTATCTTCTCTGATATAGGGTATGTGTCTAAGAAAAGCAGCCAAAAACATAGAGATGTAACTCAAAAGTAAACAAGCAGCAAGGTCAAAGTACTCATCACTAGAAAAACTCCTTACCTTCTTAATGAGTGTATCTCAAGATGGCTGCTTTTTCACAAAGCTGATAGCCATGAGTACTAGCAGGCGAGTCAAAAAAAACCCACCCCACTATTGAGACTCATTTCAAACCCATATGAACTAGACCTGAGACACATGGGAGCTGCAGTAATCACAGTAGCTCCTTGTTTTTATGTTATAAGGAATTCCCTTGAGCCTCTTAATTCCACAGAACATTTCTAACCTATGAAAGATTATGAAAAAATAACACTTCCCAATAGCTTTTAGTTGATGTCTTGTAAATATGGTCCAGGATCACATACTTAATAGTCCATACTAAGAAGCCATTGACCTCTTCCTGTTTGGAAGCACATTTTATCTTGTGCACTGCATGGGACTCAGTCTTAAGGAAAAACAATTAATACATCAATTTAAGGCAGTGAAACTGGATGCCCACAGTGTATTGTGGTTAACTGGCTTGTTAAACAGATTCTTCTGTGACCTGTGTTCCGTCCCTGCACATGGAAATTGCTGTAGTGTGGGAGACACTACAGCTTCCTTCCCATTTCCCTGCTACATCTGACCCAGGTTCCTCACCTTTCTTAGACCTTCCTCTGTAACGCGCTCAATTCACCCATGTGTGGTCCCCAGGGTTGACCTGCCACAACCAACCAACATGCAATATGTACTCAGCTGAATAGCAACATATCCAACCCTCACCCTCTGGTGCGCCAAAAAAAAATTAGATGTTAGTTCACAACGCCGAATATTTTTGAGATTTCCATCCTTCTACTGCCACAGACGACCAATGCCTACCACAACTGGATGCCATTAGCAAGCCCGAGGAAAACGAACGGAAAAAGAAAAGAAAGCAAGCATGATTACTTGACAGGCCATGCCATTCTGTTGGACTTGTCTCTTTAAGACAGGCTTGCAAACAGAAGTATGTGATTCTGGAACTGGAGGCTAATAGCAGTTAAGTATTGAGAAGGCAGAGGCTAAACTGAAACTGGCAGACCCAACGAGACAGTCCAATTTTAATGTTCCAGTTCATCACATTAAAACTACTTTTATATAAAACTACTATTCACTTTATTACCTGCCTACATCACACCCTCATAAAACAATAAATAAGATACAAACCTTCTTTTCTCTGCTCTCCTTGCTGAGTGCTTGCGCTTCAACAACACTGGTCACTTTTACAATGGGTCTTAACCCATGTGTTTTGGGGATGAACCGGAGCCTCGATGCCACAAGACTGGTCTTCTTCTGACGGATAGCTTCAATCTCCTCCGAAGACAAAGCACGTAGCTTTACCTTGGCAAAATGGTTTCTAAAATACAAATACACATTTAGTGTAAGCAAAAGGAAAGGCAGAGCTAAAACATTTCATCTGTTTATGATAAGTGAAGCCAAGTTATTTTTCTAAAGAAATAAATATGAATAATACCCTCTGCAGAAAGCAACATGAAAATCTGAATTTCAGAATAATGTCATGGTATCTGAATGGGAATGTAATAAAATAACAAGTGAGAACACATTTCTGCTTGAAGCAAGTAATTAAAACACAGCTTAAGACAAATGACAATTTAAGCACAGATTAGCTAAGTCCATTTGAACATTATAAGGCATTTTTTATGCAAGAAAACAGGAAGCTGGATATTTCTCATGCTTTCAGAGATTTGAATTCATTAACAAAGCCGAATTCTGCAAATTACATCAAGAAAGATCCAGGGAAGGAAGTATATAGTGCAAAGCACTGTTCAACTTCCAACATGCAGGGCACCTACTAGTTATTAAAAGTTGCAGTGAATGGAGACTTAAGGACATTTAAGTATCCAGTAACACAATTCAAAAGAAGTGATATGATGAGCAGGTGTCTAATAAAATGAACAGCAGAAAATAATAAAGAAGGTCCCCTAGTCACAGGTTCTGAGCTTTGTAAGTTCATCTTACTAGGAAATGTGTCTCCCTGTCAGGATTTACAGTTCAGTGTTGCTTAGTTTAAATCAACACTTGCCCAAGCAACGAGGCAGGAAAAGGTGGTGGAATCCTTGCTTTTGCTTAAGATGTACTGCTAACATAAAAGACTTGGATCAGTCTCCTGCAGTGCTTGTATTGTTCAGAAGGACAAGATGAGACATTTCAAAACACCCCACAGCCTAGTGGTTAAGATACTTCCCTGGGAAGTGAAGCAAGAGAATTCAAATCCCTACTAACAAAGGGACATGAATCTAGACTTGCATACGTATTTTTTACGTCCCACACAAACCGACAACCTGGTTTAGCAACAATGGATGTGGAAACCTGGTAAGACATCTGGAGAAGCCAATCACACAGGTAAGAGAGGTACACAAATACTTCTCTTCCGTATGTCATGCAACTCACATATGAGCTAATGATCCAGTTGCTGGTGCTGTCAGGATGTGAGTGATATAAGTGCATGACACTTGAACGGTACAGAGGCATCTGGGGCCTACAAGTTAAGCTACTACTGAATGAGTGCTATGAGGATTTATACTCACGTAGAATTAAATTCCTAGTACAGATGCTGCCCAAACTAACACAAAAAGAACAAGTGATCTCTTACACAGCTGGAGATTGCTATTATGTATTATGACAAATTCTTCCCTGAACCCATAAAACTTCATCATGTGCAACAGACTGGAGGGAAAAAAAACCCTCAACCACTATATAAAGCTATATGATTTCCTTTCAAAGTGAAGACAAAGGCAAATTATTGGCAGATCTGACACTGAAAATTCAGAACTTCTGCAGCATTTTCAATCCTCAGCCACCATTGCATGCGTCAGGGACAGGAAGGATGCAGTCCTTAGGAAAATAGCCGCTGACACCACAACTTGGAAGACATTGCTTTTAAAACATCACCTAACATTCTGCAGGCCACGTAACATGAAGCAGTTGTTATCATGAAACACTGAATTTTTCTTATTAAAGTGCTAGTTCCAATTTAGAGTATGAAGTTTGGTATAGCTTCAAAAATTAAAAGAAAGTTGTCTGTGTGGCAAGATCATCACATTTTCACCTCTACCCATACAGCAAGATAAATACAGACTCAAGTCCCCTTTCAGAACCACTGTCTGTATCCTTGAGTGGAATTCTGCACAAGAATAAAGACAGTTCTTTAGGATGGGAATTTACTCCATAATTACAATGGAGAAAATAGAAATAAAATGGAGCAAAGGCAAGCTCATGCATAAAGTCCAGATCCACTTAGTACAGCCTGTTCCATCTGTTTCTCTTCTTAGAGAAATGACCATGAGCAGCAACAACCAAAGAAGAGAAAGAACCAGTGCAGTCACAGAACAGCTAATAACTTCCTCCAGGGGAGATAGAAGCAGCTCAACACTATTTGAATATACTAGCTGGATAAGAGAAGGCAATACCTGATGAGTGTCAAAATGGCCAAGGTAGCCCTCAACAGCTGTTCCTCAGTATCTCTAAACCTCTGTTTCTCTGAGTGTAAAGTAGGCCACCTGTATGTATGCAGCAAACTAGATTAATAGCTCCCACGTTACAGTGCACACCTGGAAAAGCAGTGCTTGAAAACCCTAGCCTCGTGAGTGATGCTTAACTGCAGCTGCCTGGATCAGACTAAAAGTCTACTTGGCTATATACCCTGCAGCCAACAGCAAAGACTTTGTCCTTATGGCACACCCTCAGCAAGCATGCAGCACTACTTTCTTGAGATCTTTCCCCAGCTTGCAGTAACCTGCAATTCAGAGAATTCCCAAGCCAAAGCCAGAAAGGGATTCCTGCATTGCAAGGGAATATGTGGGAAATGACACAGCAAGAGGAAACAGCCTCAGGTTGAGCCAAGGGAGATTCAGGTTGGATATTACACAGAACAGGTTATTTTGCATTGGAATAGGCTGCCCAGTGAGGTGGCAATGTCACCATCCCAGGAGATAATTAAAAGATACGTGGATACAGTACCTAGGGACACGGTTTAGTGATAGTGGTTTAGCAGTAGTCATAGGATGCAAGCTCTAGACAAGTGATTGTACTTGATCACCTTACAGGTCTCTCCTCACAGTTCTATGAAAACAGGATGAGCTGAGACTAGAGTCTTGTCACAGTGGGTTTCTGTAGGAAACTGACTAGGGATAAAAGGGCTAAAGCAATAAAAACCAGTTGTTCTCTTCTAATCACAGATCTCACATCTAACATAGACACAACTCTAGACCTAATATTGAAATAGACTGCACTGTACCCAAGATGATCCTTTATGCCAAAAGTAGCCTTTGAAGTAGGTTAAAACTATGTAAAATGCTAATTGTAATACAAGGCTGTTAGTTTGAAGGCAAACAGAGTAAGGAGTCTGAAAATTATATTCCACTACTTCTACTTATATTGCATATGTGCCACAACTGCAGATAAGACAGAGGCCCAACAAAATGCAAACACAAACAGTAATGCTGCACTGGAGATCCCAGTGTTGAAATCAGGGAGTGGCCGGAAAGGAAGGGGTAAACTACATATATAACCATGCCAACCAACAGACTACTGTGAATGCAGAAGGTTCACCATATGAAATGACCATTAAAACACAAATCATCAAGCATGTCTGGTTTCAAAGCTCTCTCAGACACTGACAATTTAAAATGAAAAACTCAGACTATGGAGATAAATGCACAATACTACTTATTAAAACTGCCTTCAAATCTTTACTATTTTCTCACTTCATTGTTTAAACTTTGGTCACTAAAATAATACTCTAATTACATGCCTGTATTTTTTAAGATATAAGAAGCAGCATGGGATTACATATCTGCACTAAGAGATGCTGCAGCTTTTAAATCCCTCAACCTTCAAAAAACCCCACAAACACACAAGTTTGAATTTATGACTAGAGTTATTACATAATCTCAGCAGAGGTCTGTATTTTAAATTAAAGAAGCTGAAGCAAAAATCAGTAATTTTAAAGTTAACTTTCCCAAGGTTACTTTGGGATTCTACCACTACTTTTACTCGTTGTTAAAAGGTATAAAAAAATAGTTAAAACAAAATCAATCTTTTGTTACTGCAACAGTTTCTCCTCTACTACAGAATTTTAAATTGCAATCTGTTTTCTCACACAAAAATATTTCTGAATTTTCTTTTGGAAAATTAAGCCAATAAATGGGCAGTAAATGAAAGCAGAATTGTAGCTTTACACTACAAAGCACAAGACTTCCACATATTCCATTAATATTTGAATAGTTTTCTAATGTTACCTAATTCCGATGTTCTGTAACTTGCCCCAGACAAGCTTTCGGTAGTAGGAAAGGTTGTTCTTCTTGGACATGGTCTCGGTGATATAGAAAAATGATCTGAGCAACTCAACGACATAGGTACCCATCACCCAGTACAGGAATTTAGCCAAAATCTCTTCACGGAGACAATGTTCTGAGGCCGGAACAAAGTGATCACCTTCAATAAACAAAGGTAGTCATAGTAAATATTAGCTCTTTGCACTTGGAAAATAAAATAAACAGAAAACCCCACACATAACACTCTTCTTAGGTTGAGGTCAACGGAAAAAAAACCTGCAAATACCAACAACTGCATAGATGACACTTCAAATTTTCACTGACATAGAACAATGTGACAAGCCCAAGCTTAAAGTACAAACATAAAAACTCTCTGCAGTGACAAACTGACATATAGCATACAAATACACGCCATTAATAGCCCAAAGGCTGTCCTTCTCCTGACATCAGCTGTGCAAGACACTTAATGCACACTGGCAAGATTGTTGTGCAGCAAAAGATAACATGGAAATAAGCCAAATACAATACAGTAAGCTACAACCCAAAATTTTAAAAATGGGGGGGAAAGGCAATACAATGCAAATACTAAGGTGTACTGCAAAAATAATGGAATTAAACTGGGTTGACTTAGACATGAGAACGTTGTCCAGATTTTCAAACTACATGAAAGTTAATTTCAAGGTTAGCTTTTATTTCAGACATCCTATATAAAACTCACTGCTGCAGTAAGTTTAAAAAAAAAATAATAAAGGCACACTAAATCCATCAGTACTTACAGCATTTTTAGATGGCATAAAAATTATGAACCCAGAACATTCCTAGCTAACGTCAAATTTAAGGCCACACGTATTTGCAGTGATGTCTGAGTATGGGCAAGAAGTAAACAAAAGTCTGTGCTACAAAACCGAATTTCTGCCAACTTCCAGTACTTTCTCTAATTAAATTTAAAAGCAGAATTCAGAAAAAATATACCGGATGATTTAAACAAATCACACATAAATGTTTAACTGCAAAGCACAAACCATGATGAGAGCATGATAAGGGCATGTTAAAACCAGCAATTTTGCCATAACAGAGCCAAGAGTTAAAAGTGAAACACATAAAGTGGGAGTAAGTTTCCAGTTCTTCACATGTTTTGTGTGCTTCAGGGTGGAGGCATTTTCATGTATTTTAGCACTTAAGAAAAGATTACCATAAAAGTTAAGTGCTCACTTTAAGAGAAGACAGGCAACATAAATGACAAAATCTCCTAGCTTTTAGAGAATTCTCTAACTGAAGAGTTACAATATGCAGATCTAATACACAAATTACATTAGGATGTTTCAATTAACTGTGGACTGGATCATTTGTTTTCAAAGTTCTTGACAACAGATGTAAATGACGAGTACAACTCAGGGAGCCAAAAAGAAAGCATTATTACTGCTTCTGGAGGAAAAAAAAAGACAGGTAAATGGCAATTAGACCCTACAGTAATCAACCACAGAACTACCTTTTCAGCCTAGATTTAAGAATTAGGACAGTGTTTGAAGAAAGACTTCTTCAGAGAATCAAGCTTTACCTGTCATCATCTGAAAAGAAGATTGAAGAGAAAGGATTCGTATAGGACTTGGAGCAATCAGCTGATGTTCTCAGGACAGCTCTGAAGGACCACAACCTGTCACAACAGTCTCACAACCTCTGCACCACCAACTACTCATCCTTAAGAGGCGATCAGTAAGGGTCTCTTGTTCCTAGAGAAGGGCTCTAGAAAGAGGCAACCCCCATATTGCACTGAATAGGTTCCAGACTGATGTCTTTCTCACAGGATTCATGTGAAGGGGGAAAAAAATCAACACCTGTGGAATGAAAATTCACTCTAATAGCAGAGGAACACAAGTGTCTCAGTTTACCTTAAGTTCTTCCTGAAAACTCAGGGTACCCAGCAAGTAGACTGCATTTGTTCATTACATGCTTAGGTCATACTTCATGATTTTTCAGTTATTGTCATTTGGAAGGTAGGGGTGAAAGGGCGTTTTGTTGAAAAGCTCAGGTTTTAAGCTCATGTTTGTGAAAATGTTATTACACAAAAAACATGAATGAGAATGATGAAAACTGCGGTTTTGGAAGAAACACAGGCTTAAGCATTCTTCCATCACTAATTACAGGCACTACCAGGTTTGCTGTCTTGGCTAAGGTTATCATCCAACAACTCTGAGCCCCCATTCAATATTCTCCCTATCTCACCTTGAACATGAACACCAGTCACCTGACACTCCCATCACTTAGTTGTTTAATGAAAGAAGTACCTTTGCCTAGACGAAGCCACAAGCAGTCATTCACTCTCATCTTCCACATCAACTCTTGCAACGAAAGCTTAGCAAACATCCCCATGGAAATGAACACTTTCACATTTTTAAAGAACCGGCACTTGTTATGATTTGAACCCCAAAGCTCAGCAGGGATGACCTTCTCCAGACACTGTCTCACAAACATGTACACCTGCCAGTGCCGGCTGCACTGTTTGATGAGGTGCCTGAGGTCTGAATCACTTGCCTCTCGTGGGTTTTGCTCCTCGTTCTGCAACTCCTTATGCAGAGATTTTGAGAGAGAAGCATTTAAGTTATCTGGCACATCAGTGTTACTGCTGCTTGTCATACATGTAACAGGCTCCTTTCCAAACTGTTCTGCTTTGTTGTGAACCTCTACCTCCCCAGGCAAGCCTGCCTGACAAGGTAGCTCTGGTTTTTTTGCATTGGTTTCAAATATCCGAACAGGGCAAGTGTTTTTTAAGAGACTTAAGTAAGGACACTTTCCATGCTTCCTTAACAGTGCCTGAAATATGCATCTCATTTGCCAGTAGCGTTTGGGCAACCTCTTCCTTCTCCACTTGTGACGTGGCAGACTTTGGTGGTGCTTTTGCTCCAACACATTTTGGCTTAAGAATATAGCTTCTACAAGCAGTCTTCCACCTGCCTCACAGCCCTGCAAGCGATTCAATAAAAAAGATTCAGGAAAACATTCTTTGAAACCCCTACGAGAATACAGAAGCAACTTCCTGTCAATGTATACTGTAGACCATGAGAGCCTATTTGGTGACTTCTTGGCCAAGTGAGCTGCGGGACTTTCCCACCTTCTGTATTTTGAAGAAATACCTTCCAAAGGTTTGCTTTGTACAGAATCCAACTTTGATTCATACATATTCATCTCTACTCTTTTCCTACGAGATTCTGCTTGCTTTTCGGTGAGGGACTTGGAACACTTGTTACTCTGAACTCCCTGCAGAAGAGAGCTTTCACCTGCCACACTCTTCTTCCCATCATGAGATGCGTGAACTAAGGAAGGACCAAACATATCACTTTTACTTCTTTGAGAAATGTGCTCTTTTTTAATGAGGCATACAGAATGTGATGCTACACAACCAGCTTCACAGCTCTTGCAACTACTTTGCTTTACATCAGCAGTGACACTATTAACATTTCTGTCTCTTGCTTTCTCCTCTACTTTTGCTCTTTTAGCTGGAATTTCAAGTTGCTCCCTATCACACTTCCTTTTTAAAGATTGTGCTGTAGCTGACAAACGTAAACTGGAGCTACTCTGTTTTTCCAGATGCTCGGTAATCATTCTGATCTGTTCATCTGCTTTAGAAACATCTTTTGCAGAGTAGTGGTAACTGGACATTAAGCTTTGCATCTTGTCATTTTTTGTATTTCTGACACTGGAGACATTAGCTTCAAGTCTTTGTCTGCATTTCCACCCACGTGACTTTGAAAGATATTGTCTATGAAACATAAGTCTTTTTTGCATATAGTCAAGCAAACTACTACGCTTACGCTTTGAAAACCTTTGTTTAACAAATACTGGGGATGAGTCTGCATTATGCGTAATAAGTTCATAAACTGGCTGCCCACAAACCTGGTAACAACTACTAGGGGGAACCAGCATAAAGATTGCACAATGTTCTAACAAATACATTGTCACATCATCCCCTATCCTGCTCAGCAGTGTTTCCCAGAGGCCACTGATACGCATAGTTTCTGTTACAGTATTGGGTAGGTAGCTGTATACACGTGAACATGGCATGATTGGGAAATAAGAACTGTTCTCATCCAGTAAGGAGTATCCATATGCGAGGATATTCTTCTTTCTCTTTTCACACAGTCTCTGAATAACTCTTGCAATGACTTCATTCTGACCAGATAACTGAAGATAGAAAGATAAAAAGATAATTAGCTTTCATCATTAACTTTTCCATACACCACAATATACATTCTAAATGCACAGACATGCAAGTTACACAGTGTTGGCTTTAGATGAAGCCTTTCACAAACACCATATCCGAACAGAAAGTTTTTCAATCGTACATGATGCTTACACACAGCGATATGGGGCCACATCTTTAAGGAAGCCTTTTTAACGTTTATCCTTTTGATCCTGGTTTTCATGCTCAGGAAACATCCTACACAACTACCTTCAAAAACCAAGACTCCAAGGCCTTCAAGGTCACGCTGCCTGTCGATACCTCCTCAGGTAGACACTAACCTCCAGGCATGCACACTAATTCTCTTGAAGACTCAATTTCCTTTACATACAGAAAAGTAATTAAATAATTCAGTGCACAATTCTAAACCTTGTTCAACAAGCTTGCGAAGTTTGTTTCCTACAGTAACAGTTTCGGTCACACACGCTGTAGCTTCGAGAGAAAGGCAGCGTTTCCTCTCCCAAAAAGTTTCTTCCGCTTAATCACCAACCTGCAAGCAGTTTCCCCACACCGTTCTCTAGCCTCTCAAAAACTGGAAAGTGGTATAGTTCATTTCCAGTCGCTCCCCGGCAGTATTCGGGTCAAGAGGAGCGAGGGCGGCCCGAGCACGCAGTCCTTTTGCGAGATAACCAGTCCTGCACTGGCACCAGGACTCTGCTCGCCCATCGCCCCCCCCTCAGAAGAAAGGGATGGTCCCCTACTCCTTCCAGCTGGCTTAGGCCGACAGCCGGGCGGGCCGCTGCGGCGAGGCCCGGCCGGCAGCAGCCACGAGGGGCGGCACCACCGCCGCGCACACATGGAGGCTGCCAAGCACGCTGCCATCCGCCCGGCGCCGGCCCCGCTGCCCCACCGCGGGCCGGCAGCTGCCCTTCCCGCTAGCGCCAGCTAAGCTCCGCGCCCACACTGGCGGCCCCAGGGGTCTCGGCAGAGCTTGCTGCTTGATGGCGGCTCTGCAGCTGCGGTCGCCCCGTGCTCCATGTAGGTGCAAGTGGACCATCACTTGCGCCCTGCCTCCTACCTGCTGGAAGGTGAAGGGCCGGGGGATGGCGCGGGCCCCGCAGGGGACGCATACCACACACTGGCCGACGAACGTCCGGTAGCACGAGGCGTCGTCGCCCCGCAGTAACTCGGCCTCCCCAGCACTGCTTTCCCGCAGCTGCCGGATGAAGGTCTCCAGCGGGGTAACCTCAGAGTAGCAGCCGCGCAGGGCACCCAACACCGCGGCAAAGGGCTCCGCGCCCGCCATGTTGTGGAGACGGAGCACGCCGCGCCGCTCCCCTCCGTTTCGCACCACTCCGCTCCCCTGCTGCAGCCGCCGAGCGAGAGGAAACTGACGAATTTCAAAACAGTGTGGGATTGTTTGCTTGCTTTTTTCTTTCTTTCTTCTGGTTTTTTTTTCCGCTTTAAATAAGAGCTGCCCCACCGAACCTCCTCTCAGGTGACGCTGGGACCCAACGTGGTCTCAGAGGGGCGAGGCGGGGCGGGGCGGAGCCGGGGGCCCGGTGCCGCTGTCCAGCTCCACTTTCCATCAGCCCGGCGGTGACCGGTGAGGCAGCGGGACGGGGCTGGGCGAGGGGCGAAGGCACGGCTGGGGGTCTGCGAGGCAGAGGAGCAGCACTGGCTATTACACGTGTGGCACTGCTTCTGACCGGACATACAGGCTGTTATTTCCAGACTGCTTTGTAGCATACTGACAGTGAATAATTCGTGCTGTGTATTTCAGGTTGCTTGGGATAGCACGACCTACAGCCAACAAAATAGCTGAAGAAAGAGTAGAATCATACAATCATAAAATTATAGGGGTTGGAAGGGACCTCTGGAGATCATCGAATACAAACCTCTCCCCAAAGTAGGATCACTTAGAAACACAGAAACAGGTTGGAAGAGACCTACAAGAACATCCAGTCCAACCTATCACACAGCCCTATCCAATCAACTAGACCACAGAAGCACAGAATCGTACAATCAATTAGGTTGGAAGAGACCTCCAAGATCATCCAGTCCAACCTATCACCCAGCCCTGGTGGTGATAGGTCTAGTTAAACCATGGCACTAAGTGCCTCATCCAGTCTTTTTTTTTAATACCTCCAGGGACAGCAACCCCACGGTCTCCCTGGGCAGCCCATTCCAATGCCAATCACTCTCTCTGGCAAAAACTTCCTCCTAATATCTAGCCTACACCTCCCCTGGCACAACTTGAGATTGTGTCCCCTTGTTCTGTTGCTGACTGCCTGGAAGAAGAAACCAACCCCACCTGCCTCAGGGCAGGTCATAAAGGAATATATCCAGTGTGATGGTTTGGGTGTTACCTGCTCCCTCACACTCTAGAAATACCCAACTAGACTCAGCCGGCTCTGGGAATATAAATGAAGCTATTTATTTACAGCTAGCACAATATACAAGCAGCTATTGACAGTATATACAGTTATATACAGAAACATACAAGGTGAAAGTAATACAGAAACACAACTCCCCTCCCAGAAACCTGAGTCCCCAGGAGGGGCTCTCAACCACCCCTGCACCTCCCCCCTGCCCCTCTCAACCTTACCCCAGTCCTAAGGAAGAATAGAGGTTCAGCCAAGAGGTTAAGAAGCAAAGGTGAGCGGAAGGTGAGGTTAGGGAGATGCAGCTCAGCCAGAGCCCAGCCAGAGAGTGGCAAAGATGGAGAGTGTTATCTAATGTTTTTAATTTTTCCTTCAGCAAGACTCTGAGGGAAGGAGACATCACCATTGTTTTCCTTTCACAGCCTATGATCTAGTTCTTCTCACCAAAACATTCTTCAAACTAGCACAATCCACCCCTGTCTACTTCACTCAGAGTATTGCTAAGAACTATCTGATCTAATCTAAACCAGTATTTACACTAACGGATATTACAAGTTCAGTTCACACTTCATTCCCGTTATCTCAGACGTAGGTGATTCAAAAGCTCAGAACAGTTTGTCTCCTCACAGATGAGATGAGAACAGGGACTCCCAAGTGACATTGGGTTCGTGCTCACGTACTGTAGATTCTCTTGTAGATTTCTTTCATTGTTGGACGCTGATGATACCTAGAACTGAAAACTCCTAAGAGCTTGTATTATACACTCTGAATTTAGACTCTCTCAGCTAAGGTTAGATTTATCTGTGGAATACATTGGATTTCACCATTCTCTTGCATTACCCAGTAGGTATGACCAGGACCTTCAGCAGACACCACCCCTCGGACAGGTTTCCCTTCGCCTGAAGGAGAAAATACCCAAACAGTTTTCCCTAACAGATTCTTTTCACGTACAACAGGAACTTTATCACCGTCTACTGTTTGGACCAAATCTGATTGTGCAGGTCCTGCTCTGTTTACTGAACCTCTACTATTTACCAACCAGGTAGCTTCTGCTAAATGTTTGTCCCAGTTTTTCAGAGTTCCACCCCCCATGGCTTTTAGGGTGGTTTTCAGCAAACTGTTGTAGCACTCAATCTTCCCTGAAGCTGGAGCATAGTAGGGTATGTGATAGATCCATTCAATACCATGCTCTTTGACACAGTTTTTTACAAGATAGTTCTTGAAATGAGTGCCGTTGTCTGACTCGATTCTCTCTGGAGTTCCATGTCTCCACATGATTTGTCTCTTCAAGCCAAGAATGGTGTTATGTGCAGTAGCATGTGGAACTGGATAGGTTTCCAGCCATCCGGTGCTGGCCTCTACCATCGTCAGCACATACTGCTTGCCAGAACGAGATCAAGGTAAAGTGATGTAGTCAATCTGCCAGGCTTCACCATACTTGTACTTTGACCATCTCTCACCATACCATAAGGGCTTGAATGGCTTAGCCTGCTTAATAGCAGCACAAATGTCACAGTCATAGATGACTTGGGTGATAGCGTCCATGGACAAGTCAACTGACCTATCACGAGCCCATTGGTATGTTCCATCTCTACCTTGATGTCCAGATGAGTCATGGGCCCACCGAGCTAAAAACAGGTCACCTTGGTGTTTCCAACCAAGGTCAAGATCAGAGTTGGAATCAACTTGAGAAATCTTAGCAGCTTGGTCTGCCTGCTGGTTGTGTTGATGTTCCTCAGTAGCTCTGCTCTTAGGCATGTGTGCGTCTACGTGCCGCACCTTCACTGGAGTTCTCTCCAGCCGTGCATCAATGTCCTGCCATAGATCAGCACATCAAATAGGCTGTCCTTTCCTCTGCCAACCATGCTTCTTCCAGTCCTTTAGCCAACCCCACAGAGCATTGGCTACCATCCACGAGTCGGTGTAGAGGTAAAGGATAGGCCAATTTTCATGTTCAGCCACATCAAGACCAAGTTGGACAGCTTTTACCTCAGCGAACTGACTGGATTCTCCTTCTCCATCTCTTGCTTCGGTAACTCTCCTGGTAGGACTCCAGACTGCTGACTTCCATCTTCTCTTGTTCCTAACAAGACGACAGGAACCATCTGTGAACAAAGCATGGTTCTTTTTCTGATCAGAGAGATCACCATAGGGAGAGTTTCTTCAGCATGAGTTATTTTCTCCACTGGATGTTTGGTACAGTCTGTGCTTTCCAGCCAGTTGGTGATCACCTCCACCAGACCAGGTCGATCAAGATTACCCATTCGTGCTCGTTGGGTTATCAAAGCCATCCATTTAGACCAGGTTGCATCTCTGGCATGATGCGGTGATGAACCTTTGTCCTTGAACATCCAATTTAGCACCGGAAGTCTAGGAGCTAAAAGCAATTGTGACTCAGTTCCAATCACTTCAGAAGCTGCCTTCACTCCTTCATAAGCTGCTAGTATCTCTTTCTCTGTTGGAGTGTAATTTGCCTCTGAACCTCTGTAGCTACGACCCCAGAAACCAAGTGGACGACCACGTGTCTCATCTGGAGCTCTCTGCCAAAGACTCCAAGTTGGACCATTGTCACTGGCAGCCGTGTACAGAATGTTTTTAATGTCCAGACCAGATTGCACAGGTCTCAAGCCCACTGCATGGACTACTTCTCGCTTGATCTGATCAAAGACTGCTTGTTGTTCAGGTCCCCACTCGAAATTGTTTCTCTTACGAGTCACATTGTGCAGAGGTTTGACAATTTGACTGAAACGAGGAATGTGTAGTCTCCAAAATCCCACTGCACCCAAGAAAGATACAGTGTCCTTCTTATTGGTGGGAACTGCCATGGTGGAGACTCTGTTGATCACATCCTGAGGAATGTGACGGCGATCATCCTGCCACCACACTCCCAGAAACTGAATTTCTCTGGCAGGTCCTTTGACCTTGTCTCTCTTAATGGCAAAACCTGCTTGCAACAGAATGTCAATGATTTTGTTACCTTTCTCGAAGACTTCCTCAGCAGTATGGCCCCCACACACAACGATGTCATCAATGAATTGGATGTGCTCTGGAGCTTTACCTTTCTCCAGTGCATTGTGGATGACTGAGTGACAGATGGTTGAGCTGTGTTTCCACTCCTGAGGCAAAGGGTTGAACTGGTACTGGATTCCTCTCCAGGTGAATGCAAACTTAAGCCTGCACTCCTTTGCTATGGGAATAGAGAAGAAAGCATTAACAATGTCTATGGTAGCATATCATTTAGCCTCCTTTGATTCCAGATTGTACTGGAGTTCCAACATGTCTGGCACAGCTGCACTCATGGGTAGAGTCACCTCATTGAGGGCACGAAAATCAACTGTCAGTCTCCAGTCTCCGTTAGGTTTACACACGGGCCAGATGGGACTGTTGAAAGGTGAATGAGCTTTCTCGATGACAGCCTGACTCTCCAGTTGACGAATCAGCTGATGAATGGGCAACAAAGAGTCACGGTTAGTTCTGTACTGCCTGTGGTGAACAGTTTGAGTAGCAATTGGCACTTCCAGATCTTCTATGTCATGATGTCCCACAACTGCAGAGTCATCTGAAAGTTCAGGTCTAATGGACAATTTCAATTTACCATCCTCAATCTCTACAGATGCTATTCCAAAAGCCCATTCGTGACCCTTAGGACAAACAACCTTGTCTCAAAAAGTCAATTTCCAGAATGCAAGGTGCATCAGGACCAGTTACAATAGCATGTTTCTTCCACTCTACCAGTTAAACTAATTTCAGCCTGCAACTTAGTTAACTCTTGAGATGCACCAGTGATTCCAAAAATAGATATGGACTCTGTCCCTTTGCAATTGGATGGCAATAAAGTACATTGAGCACCTGTGTCAACTCAAGCCCTGTATTTCCAAACTTTTGAACTGCCAGGCCACCTAATGAATACATTCCAATAGATTCGGTTCTCTCCACTATCCCTTTCCTCCTCCTGGCTGGAGGCAGGGCACCCCTAATGCTGAACATGGCATGTAGGGTGTACACAGTGATTGGTGTTGTGAGAGAAATTGCAATTGTTGGAATAATTGCAATTGCTCTGGGGAGCTGAAGAAGTGACAGCTACGTTTCTGGCATTGCTGCCTCTGTTTCTGCTACTCTGCAGTTCCCTGACTCTCTTTGAAAGAGCTGAAGTAGGTTGACCATCCTACTTGTTCATGTTCTCACCATATTTGTCACGCAGAATTATCCACAGTGACGCACGTGATTGCTGATGTCTGGGTGGAATTTGTCTCCTTCTGGGCTGGAATTGCCTTGCAGGAGGTGGGCGTCTGTTCCTGACTGCAGAAACATGCACCCATTCAGATGATGCAGGAATGGTATCCTTTACCAGGTTGGAAATGTTTCTGTGATCCTCCTTCAGTTCTTTCATGCCATTCCTAATGCCATTCTCAATGCTATCTTTCATCCCCTTTATTTCTGTAGTCATGGTATTTATGGCAGAGACTAGGGCAGAATGTGACAAGCTGTCCTCTACCTGCCTGAGCTGGTCAGTGAATTCACCAACAGTGAAAGACCTTCCATTATCAGTCCCTGATAGAAACTTGATGGCCAAGATATTAGCATAGGATGAAGGAGCAAGCTTAATAAGCTTCTTCATGAGACCTGTTCCAAGAGGAATGTCATCAGGCTCATGTGTGCCATGATCTCCATAAAGTACTTCCTTCACAGCAAACTCCTTCAGAAGCTTAACTCCCTACTCAATGGTGTTCCACTTCTTGGCAGCCCATGGTAGATCATCTCGGGAAGAGAGCCAGTGGCATCCTGGCCTGCATCAGGAATGGTGTGGTCAGCAGGAGCAGGGAGGTCATTCTGCCCCTGTACTCTGCACTGGTTAGACCACACCTTGAGTATTGTGTTCAGTTCTGGGCTCCCCAGTTTAAAAGGGACGTTGAGATGCTTGAGCGTGTCCAGAGAAGGGCGACGAGGCTGGTGAGAGGCCTTGAGCACAAGCCCTATGAGGAGAGGCTGAGGGAGCTGGGATTGTTTGGCCTGGAGAAGAGGAGGCTCAGGGGTGACCTTATTGTTGTCTACAACTACCTGAGGGGTGGTTGTGGCCAGGAGGAGGTTGCTCTCTTCTCTCAGGTGGCCAGCGCCAGAACAAGAGGACACAGCCTCAGGCTGCGCCAGGGGAGATTTAGGCTTGAGGTGAGGAGAAAGTTCTTCCCTGAGAGAGTCATTGGACACTGGAATGGGCTGCCCGGGGAGGTGGTGGAGTCGCCGTCCCTGGGACACTTTAAGGCAAGGTTGGACGTGGCACTTGGTGCCATGGTCTAGCCTTGAGCTCTGTGGTAAAGGGTTGGACTCGATGATCTGTGAGGTCTCTTCCAACCCTGATGATACTATGATACTATGATCTCATAGCCACAGCCAACAGAAGGCGTGTCCACAAGCTAATCTTAGCAAGAGGACTTGCTACGTATTTGTCCACTCCACTCTCCTTGGTGAGTGGTCCCAGCTGCTTGGCAGACTTGTCTCCTACCTGCAGGGCATTGGCACCAATCATAGAATCATGGAATCATAGAATCAACCAGGTTGGAAGAGACCTCCAAGATCATCCAGTCCAACCTAGCACCCAGCCCTAGCCAGTCAACTAGACCATGGCACTAAGTGCCTCATCCAGTCTTTTCTTGAAGACCCCCAGGGACGGTGCCTCCATCACCTCCCTGGGCAGCCCATTCCAATGGGAAATCACTCTCTCTGTGAAGAACTTCCTCCCAACATCCAGCCTATACCTACCCTGGCACAACTTGAGACTGTGTCCCCTTGTTCTATTGCTGGTTACCTGGGAGAAGAGGCCACTCCCCACCTGGCTACAATGTCCCTTCAGGCAGTTGTAAACAGCAATGAGGTCACCCCTGAGCCTCCTCTTCTCCAGGCTAAACAGGCCCAGCTCCCTCAGCCTTTCCTCATAAGATTTGTGTTCCAGGCCCCTCACCAGCTTTGTTGCCCTTCTCTGGACACATTCCAGCACCTCAACATCTTTCTTGAATTGAGGAGCCCAGAACTGGACACAGTACTCAAGGTGTGGTCTGATCAGTGCTGAGTACAGGGGAAGAATAACCTCCCTTGTCCTACTGGCCACACTGTTCCTGATGCAGGCCAGGATGCCATTGGCTCTCTTGGCCACCTGGGCACATTGCTGGCTCATCTTCAGCTACTATCTACCAGTACCCCCAGGTCCCTTTCTTCCTGGCTGCTCTCCAGTGACTCAGTCCCCAGCCTGTATTGCTGCTTGGGGTTGTTGTGGCCAAAGTGCAGAACCCTGCATTTGGCCTTGTTAAATCTCATCCCATTGGCCTGTGCCCACCCATCCAGCCTGTCTAGGTCCCTCTGTGTGGGAAGCTTTCTCCTGCAACAAGGTATGAAATGTAAACATCAGGCCCTGTGATGGGAAGTGTCCTTGGGCCTTGCAAGTTCCCAGGGACCTAGACTGAGAACAAGTGAGCAACCCACACACAGCTGCCAGGGGGTGGGATTTGTCCGCCCCCTGAGGCAGGCACTGCCCCAGGGGGCTGACCCCTTGGGTGGTACTCACAGGTTGTTTACCACAGGTAACCTATCTCTGCCTTACACATAACTTGGGGCCAATCTGTACTGTCCACTTCTGCCAGCCCCAGGCTGGTTGTGCACACCTCCTCTGAGGGCTATATAAACCGCTGTATTGGCTTAATAAATTGTACTGATGCACAGATGCTTAGAAGCTGCTGTCTCGAGTCGTCAGTACCCCAATCTCGCCTCTCTCCAGCCTCCTTACCCCGACACCTCTGCAGGGCTCTCCTACCTTCCAACAGATCAACACCTGCTACCAGCTTGGTGTCATCTGCAAACTTACTGATGCAGGACTCAATCCCCTCATCCAGGTCATCAATAAAGATATTGAACAGGACTGGGCCCAGTACTGATCCTTGGGGAACACCACTAGTGACTGGCTGCCAACTGGATGTGGCACCATTCACCACCACTCTCTGGGCTCTGCCATCCAGCCAGTTCTTGATCCAGCACAGAGTGAATCTGTCCAAACCATGAGCTGCCAGCTTGGCTAGGAGCTTGTTGTGGCAAACAGTGTCAAAGGCTTTGCTGAAGTCCAGGTAGTCTACATCCACAGCCTTCCCCAATTTTACCAGGCAGGTAACCTGATCATAAAAGGAGATCAAGTTGGTCACGCAGGACCTGCCCTTCCTAAACCCATGCTGGCTGGGCCTGATCACTTGGCGATCCTGTAGGTGCTTTGTGATGACACCCAAGATGACCTGTTCCATGACCTTGCCTGGCACTGAGGTCAGGCTCACAGGTCTGTAGTTTTCTGGCTCCTCCTTACGACCCTTCTTGTGAATGGGTATCACATTGGCCAGCTTCCAGTCTTCAGGGACCTCTCCAGTGAGCCAGGACTGCTGATAAATGATGGAGAGTGGCTTGGCCAGCTCATCTGCCAGCTCTCTCAGCACCCTAGGGTGGATCCCATCTGGTCCCATGGACTTGTGAGGATCCAAATGACGCAGCAGGTCCCTTACTGCTTCCTCATGGATTAGAGGGGGACTATACTGGTCTCTGACTCCATCCGCCACTTCAGGAGTCCAGCTGTCCTGGAGACAACCTGTCCCACTATTGAAGATTGAGACAAAGAAGGTGTTAAGCACCTCTGCCTTTTCCTCATCCTTTGTCAGTATATTCCCCTCTCTATCTAATAAGGACTGGAGGTTGTCCTTGGCCCTTCTCTTGCCATTCATATATTTAAAGAAACATTTTTTATTTTCCTTGACAGCTGTGGCCAGCCTGAGCTCCAAGTGGGCTTTTGCCTTTCTAATTTTTCCTCTACAAGATCTAGCAACTTCCTTGAACTTCTCCTGGGACACCTCCCCCCTTTTCCAAAGGTGATACACTCTCTTTTTAATCTTTAATTCCTTCAGTAGCTCCATGCCCATCCAGTCTGGCTGCCTCCCTCATTGGCTCATCTTCCGGCTCAATGGCACTGCCTTCTCCTGTGCCTTCAGGAGTTCTTTCTTGAAGTAGGTCCAACCTTCCTGGAGCCCTTTGTTTTCAAGGGCTTTTTCCCAAGGAACTTTCTGAATTAGTTCCTTAAATAGGCTGAAGTCTGCCCTTCGGAAGTCCAGTGTAGAGGTTCTGTTAATGCCCCTCCTGGTTTCTCCACGTATTGAAAACTCTATAATTTCATGGTCACTGGACCCCAGACAGCCTCCAACCACCACATTCCCTACCAGCCCCTCTCTATTTGTGAGCAGCAGCTCAAGCAGGGCTGCCCCCCTGGTAGGCTACCATAACAGCTGGGAAGCTACAGCATCTCACTAGCCAGCTTAGGATTGGCTCACCTGATTCCCTTGAGTATTCCTTTCTAACTTCCCTGACATCTCTGATTGGATCGTTGGAGTCCTGGATGTCATCCTCTTCCTCTTGTTGATCTGGTTGTCCCTGGCCTAGAAACAGAACCTTCCTCATAGCACTCTTAAACTCATTGGAACCATCCTCTTTTGTGGCAGCCAACCTCACAGCACTCTTCTCATCCGAGTACTGGGATCTGAGCATGTTCGCCAGGTCCCAAAGACTAAATGCCTCCTCTTCCTCCTCTTGCTTACCAGAGGTCCCCTTTCTTACATCCTCCTTTGAATCACACTTTGTCAAATGCTGTGTCTTGGCTTTTGCTTTAGCAGGTGCCAAAAAGGCATTCTGTGCAGTGACAGACTTTGACGTGTCTACTGGAAGTTTTGAATCATCGGGGGTCTGACCTGAGGTCTGTGAGTTCAGATCTGCCTTAGAGCTAACAGGGTTCTGGTCTGTTGGCTGGGGATTCGAACTGACTGGGTTAGTGTTGCTAGCATTATTAGTATTATTTACCTGTGCTCCTGGGATGCCTGCCAATCCTGCCGCGTTATCTTTGTTATCATTCCAGCTAGAAGTGTTGGCAGCGTTCCCAGAATCTGAAGAGGGAGGTGTAGGGACTGTTGTCCCTTGTTGTGCCCCTGAATTTTGCTGTGAGAGAGATGGTGTTCCTGAGTTATCTTTGTTTTGGTTTGGATCACTTTGTTTTTGCAACACTTTTGGTTTGGACACAGAGACCTTCCTTGTTCTTACAGGCATGGCACTCAAATTTTTCTTACAAAATGCCAGAATTAATATGAAAATCAAAATTATAAGACCCAAAATGACACCCACCAGACATGCCACAGTTTACCTTGAGTAAAATTCTAAACAAGGGTCTGGCATCTCAGTTCGGGGGTAAATTACTTTCATCAATGCGGTAGTTAAAGCAGTATTTTGATTGGATGTAATATTATTGGTAAATTCCCCTGTAATGTTACTGGTAAGATTTTCAGTGACATTAAAACCAGCATACCCAAGAATGAGATCACCCCAGGACCAGAAAATGCTTGTGAGTTTAGCTTTAACCTTCTTAAAAACAACATTAAGCAAGAAATAACCAATTTGGGCTTTGATCCAATTGTACACAAGAAAACAGAAAACAGGCCCCATAATAGATGCCCCCCCCCCGCTCCCCCAAGTAAAATAGCTGCTTCATTAGCTTCATTCTGATTCTCAGAGTTAATTAACAGTCACTCAAATGAAATTGCCCCACGTTGGGGAAAGCCAAATAAAAGTATGTGATGGTTTGGGTGTTACCTGCTCCCCCCCACTTTAGAAATACCCAACTAGACTCAGCCGGCTCTGGGAATATAAATGAAGCTATTTATTTACAGCTAGCATAATATACGAGCAGATATTTACAGTATATGCAGTTATATACAGAAATATACAAGGTGAAAGTAATACAGAAACACAACTCCCCTCCCAGAAACCTGAGTCCCCAGGAGGGGCTCTCATCCACCCCTGCACCTTCCCCCTGCCCCTCTCAACCTTACCCCAGTCCTAAGGAAGAATAGAGGTTCAGCCAAGAGGTTAAGAAGCAAAGGTGAGTGGAAGGTGAGGTTAGGGAGATGCAGCTCAGCCAGAGCCCAGCCAGAGAGTGGCAAAGATGGCAAGAGTGTTCTCTAATGTTTTTCATTTCTCCTTCAGCAAGACTCTGAGAGAAGGAGACATCACCATTGTTTTCCTTTCACAGCCTATGATCCAGTTCTTCTCACCAAAACATTCTACCCTGCCTCAAACTAGCACAATCCAGGCAGGTCTTAAGGGTACACGTGAACCAAATAGGTATTGAGTTCAGCAACAGTCAAAAGCAAATTGCATGTTAAGAGTGACTGGAGAAAGAATAAAGAGGATGTCATTACACTGTTTCATAAATTCACGGTTTGCATACACCTTGAGTGCTGTTCTAATCTCTGCAGCTCAAAATATGATGTACTAGACATTGAAACAGTTTATAGAGAGGAACAACAAAATATATGGGACAGTCCTGTTTGAGCAATGATGTGATATACTGGAACTGGAAAAGAGTAACTTGGTGGGGAAGGACAAATGCTGCATACAATGATCCATCTCCTGAAACAGTTGTACTTGTGTTCTAGGGCCTGGCCATCCTCCAGATCAGTCAAATCATGCTGCAAAGGTGTGCATCATCAAGTTTTTCTCCAAAACCAGTTCTTTTCCAGCTGCTCTGTCCTGCTGATCTCTCATGCAGTCACAGCAAAAGACTCTGGGGCTCTGGCTACCAAGACACGTCTGTTGATATGGTTGCACTCCTGGCCCAGAGGGCCGTAGATATTAAAGATTAAGAATAAAGATTAAGAAGAGAGAAAGGTATGACATGCCCCATGGCATAAATTTAACAAACACAGGACCTTTATATAATGGTCCAGGAAAAGATGGAGTCACCACTCTACCAGGGGTGTTAGTGAGATATCTGTCTTCTAGCTAGGCTTCCTAGTTAGATTGCTAAATCTTCTGCAGCATTCTCTCCTTCTGAGAGATTAGAGAGTGCTTTATTTTTATGAGTCATCATCCAACAGCTCACATCATGGAGAAGGACTTTTTAAAGTGTGTCTCGTCCCTGGTAATGATGGTGCCATGTAACAAGTAATTCTCTCCAGGGGTGGAGACAGAGGTGTAGAAGTGGGTCTGCCGAGACAGAGCAACATGTACTTTCCCCTTCCTCTTGTGAAGCCTTGGAGACTAAGGACTGAGATCAGCATCCCATTGCTCATTGAGGACTGACCTAACTTCCTTCTAAAACAATTAATCTCTTCCAGGGAGCAAAGCAGCTCATCTCCTAACATCAGCATGGCTGACTTAAATCCTTGGCACTTTATGGCGCTTAGCATGAAGCATTCCGACATTCCCTCTTCATCATTCTTCCTAGGCTTCTTTACCCCCTGACATAGGTGACAATCCCAGAGGAAGTGTGCTAGTTTGAAGCTAGCTAGAATGTTTTGGTGAGAAGAACTAGATTACAGGCCTGTTGTGGAGAGGAGTCTTGGGGAATTATATGCGAGGCCGATTTTTATGAAAGTTTAAATGATTTATTACTAAAACACTAGAAATCCCCTTCCCCAAACTTATTTATAACTATCCCACGAAAGCTCTTGGTTCGCAGTTGTGAATTAAAATACAGAATGACTAAAATGAAGAGAGTCTATGATTTAAGAGCGTTCATTGGAGTCTTGAGAGATTATTCAGTCTTTAGATTAAGTTTTGTTAGTTACTCACTGTCCAAATGCAGTTCTGAGAAGTCGTAGAGTATTATGGATTTAAGGCGCATTGTCCGAGCCTCCGCGGGTCCGGGCCGAGCTGAACGCTGGCTTCCGAAGGCTGGCGGGGATCGGGACGCTGCCTGGAACGGTGCTGTCTCGAGCCGGTTGTAATTTTTGTTGCTGCAAATGCTGAGCGAATGCTGGTCTGTGCCAATGCGTGTGTGTGAGCGTGTGTGAGGGTATCAGCCAGAAGAGAGAGAGCAGTTCAGGGTAACAAGCAAAAAAGGGGTGCAAGGGGCAAGGGGGTGCCCAATTAAGGCAAATGCAGCATTTTTATAGTGTCCAGAAGAGGTGTTTCTTACCAGACTGATGCTAATACAAGCGTACAATACTGATTGGTTTAAAGTTATAATCAATTCATACATTTGGTAATTTTTACCAAAACAACCTGTGGTACCACCCAGGGGTCAGCCCCCAGCAGATGTTTACAGGGTGGTCACAATGTCTGGAAACCCAAGGTCCCTTTTCCAAAACAACAGCCTATATTTACATTTTTGCCCCTCTGGGGGAGAGATCTTCCCAGAGGCTGTACGGCTGCTGGGACAGCAGCTGCTGGCTGGCCTTTGAGCCACGAAAGCTCTGCAAGAGGCTTTGCAACCTCCATAACAAGGCTGTGAGAAGGAAACAGTGGTGATGTCTACTTCACTCATAGGCTTGCTGAGATGTATAAGAAATAGAGTGTAAATACAGATAAGGGAGACACTCTCTGTCCGGGCTGTGGGCTGCATTTCTCTCTCTAGCCTAACCTGCCATCTCTCTGATTAATCCACCTGCTCCCTAACCTCCCTGGCCAACCCTCCAATCTTCCTTGGACACAAGGCAACGTCTGGGGTATGGTAGAGAGGGGTGGGAGAAGGTGGAAGAGTGGTTGAGAGGCCCTCCTGGGGACTCAGGTTTCTGGGAGGGCTGTTGTGTTTCTGTATTACTTTTTAACTTGTATATTTCTGTATATAACTGTATATATATTGTAAATATCTGCTTGTATATTGAACTAAGCTGTAAATACAAAGCTGAGTCTAGTCTGGGTGATTTTATAAAGTGCGGGCGGGGTGGAGAACACCCAAACCATCACAGGAAGGAAAGTGATAATACCAAAAGTCTTCATGGAACCTCAGCAATGCTGTAACATTACAGAAGGACTTGGGATTTGGACACAGACAGGATTCATCAGCCGTGTCTAACCAGGTTTTGAATACACCCAAGGATGGAAACTTCACAACCTTTCTGGTAAATGTGCTCCAGTCTTTTATCCCCTTCAGAGTAAAAAAATTTAAGTAGAATTTCCTGTGTTTTAATTTGTGTCTGCTGCCCCTTGTCCTGTTACTGGGCACTACTGAGAAGCATTTGGATCCATCTTGTTTGCATCAGTTATTTATACACTTTGATATCATTATAGAATCATAGAATCAGTCAGGGTTGGAAGAGACCACAAAGATCATTTAGTTCCAACCCCCCTGCCATAGGCAGGGACACCCTACTCTAGATCAGGCTGCCTAGACGTCCATCCAGCCTGGCCTTAAACACCTCCAGGGATGAGGCTTCCACTGCCTCCCTGGGCAACCCCTTCCAGGCTCTCACCACCCTCATGCTGAAGAATTTCTTCCTAACATCCAGTCTGAATCTACCCATTTCTAGTTTTGCTCCATTCCCCCCAGTCCTATCACTACCTGACATTCTAAAAAGTCTCTCCTCAGCTTTCCTGTAGGCCCCCTTAAGATACTGAAAGGTCACAATAAGGTTACCTCGGAGCCTTCTCCTCTCCAGACTGAACAGCCTCAGCTCCTCACAGGAGAGATGATGTGATCCCCACCAAGGCTTTCCTTCTTGGGGCTAAACAATTCAATCTGCCTCAGCATCTCCTCACATGTTAGATGATCCAGCTTCTTAACCATCTTAGTTGCCCTAAGTGGCAAGTTTGCTGGGCTAGCTACAGTATATCCAGTATATCCATGTAATTTTCATACTGGAAACCTGGATAAAGTGTGAGGTTGCTGTTATTCTCAACAAAATATATTCAAGGCACTTAATCATATCCACATTCTGCTCAGTGCAAAGGAGTTACACTGGGAATGCATGATAATAAGGCAATGATAGAAAAAAAAGCCATTTTTACAGTCCAAATACTGGAGTGAATGGAAATGTTGTCTTTAGGTCTAGCTTCAGTAAAAGATGCAAGCTTCCTGCAGATGTGTCTTGCTTTTTAAAGCTCCCTTTGAAGAGGCTGAAAGGAAACTGTTACGAGAATTGTCACAAGAAGAATAAAGGCGTCCTTCAAAAACCTGAAGCTGTGTTCGGACAAGTAAAAAAGTAATAAAACAATGTCAGAATAATTTGATGGGAAACTTCCTAAATCCAAAAGAATCATCAAACATCAGAAGTAGGACAGCTTGCCAGGAAGAGCAGGAGCACTGTGGGCAATCGCTGGCAATGCCCAGGAAATTACATGAGGAACCTGAGGAAAGTCCTGTGTCAGGTCTTTACACGCAGCATGGTCTGTCTCAAGCGTGACTTGTACAAATCATGTCGTTCATCAGGGAGAAAAAGCGTGTTAAAAAAATGACAAATCTCCATGATCAGATGGCATTTACCAGTGAGTTTAAAGGGAATTAAGTTGAGCAACTGAGCTAGATCATATTTTAATATCACAAGCCATGAAAATGCATAATGACATCAAGGATCCCAAAGGAGATCATTGAGACTACCTAGCAATATGTCTGAGGGCTCTGCTGCACAAGTTGACTAACTCCGTAAGAGAGAATGGATTTAGTGCACACATCAATAACTGTGGCACATTGGAGGAGTCAATATTACATTTGCTGAGGATGAGGTTATATGATATGCAATATCCCTTTGGTCAGTTCATGTCAGCTGTCCCAGCCATGTCCCCTCCCAGCTTCTTGCCCACCCCAGTCTACTTACTGTGAGGGCAGAATGGGAAAAAAAAAGACATCTCAACATTGAAAGCACTGCTTAGCAACAGACAGAGCACTGGTGTTGTCAGCACTGCTAGATCCAAAATACAACACTCTGCAGGCTGCTATGAAGGAAAATCCCTCGTAGCCAGACCCAACACAGTTTGCCAGTCTAAGGTTCTTTAATGACCCATCACAGTCATCAGTCTGAGTCATCAATGACTAGAGGATCTTCAGCCAGAGTGGCTGATCTCGGTCCCAGTCTTACCCTGTGGCTGCTGCTTGAGCTAGATCCATACAGTCACATATGCGGTTAACCAAGGACACCCCTCCCGTTTAACCAGCTATTCTGTAATCAGTTTTTAGGGCACTCATCACCTGTCATAGCTTCCACCTGCTGAGGAATGAAGCTTGTTGTAACAGTGACTTGCTGGGCTGCATCTGCAGCCTCTGTTGTCTTTACAATGCTCTTGATAGCAAAGTGCCATTCGTGTCTCTGGCCAGCTTCCTATGTCACACAGCTCATTTTGCAGCAGGGCCTGTGGAGTGTGGGAGTTAGCCCTTTTGAAGACCATTATTATTACCAGAGTTAGATGGGTCTGGTTCTTCCCATGTGTCTATCCCAGTCCTCTGGGTAGGGACTGTTAAACGAGCCTACCAGGGGTCAAGCTCAGCTTGACCTGCTGCTCTCCAACAGAGAAGGGCTGGTAGGAGATGTGATAGTGGGAGGCTGCCTGGGGTGTAGCGACCACGAGTTAGTGGAGTTTTCAATATACAGGGAGGTAGGGAGGCACTTCAACAAAACCTACACCTTGGACTTTAGGAGGGCAAACTTCAATTTGCTCAAGGAACTTATTTCCAATGTCCCCTGGGCAGCAGTTCTTGAGAACAAAGGGGTCCAGGATGGTTGGACTTACTTTAAACAGGAGCTCTTGAAGGCACAGGAACTGGCAGTTCCCACGTGCCGAAAGATGAGCCGCAGGGGGAGGCGACCAGCCTGGATGAGCAAAGAGCTCCTGAAGGAAGTGGGGGAGAAAAAGAGGGTGTATCGCCTCTGGAAGGAGGGGAAGGCTTCTCCTGATGTGTTTAAGGAGGTAGCCAGACTATGTAGGAGAAAAATTAGAGAGGCTAAGGCTCAGCTAGAACTTAGGCTGGCCACTTCCGTGAAAGTTAACAAAAAACACTTTTATAAATTTATCAATGCTAAAAGGAAGGGCAAGAAGACCCTCCACTCCTTACTGGACCAGGAGGGGAACACTATAACTGATGATGAAGCAAAGGCAGAGGTCCTGAATGCCTTCTTCGCCTCAGTTTTCAACAGTAAGGAGAGAGGAGGAGGAGGCAAATGGACTCTTAAACTGGGGGATGGGGTCGGGGAGCAGTGTGTTCCCCTGGAAATTCATGAGGAATTAGTGCAGGACCTGCTGAGCCACCTGGACACCCACAAGTCCATGGGACCAGATGGGATCCATCCCAGGGTGCTGTGAGAGCTGGCAGCTGAGCTGGCCAAGCCACTCTCCATCATTTTCCAGCAGTCCTGGCTCACCGGAGAGGTCCCAGGAGACTGGAAAATGGCCAACGTGGTCCCCATCCACAAAAAGGGTCGGATGGAGGAACCTGGGAACTACAGACCCGTCAGCCTGACCTCAGTGCCAGGGAAACTGATGGAGCAGGTTCTCTTGGGGCCAATAACTGCGCACCTGAGGGATGGCAAAGATCTCAGGTCCAGCCAGCATGGGTTTAGGAAGGGCAGATCCTGCCTTTCTAACCTGATCTCCTTCTATGATCAGGTGACCCGCTTGGTGGATGTGGGGAGGCCTGTGGATGTAGTCTATCTGGACTTCAGCAAGGCCTTTGACACTGTCCCCCACAGCAAACTGCTGGCTAAGCTGTCAGCCCGCGGCTTGAATGGTAACACTCTGTGCTGGGTTAGGAACTGGCTGGAGGGCCGAGCCCAGAGAGTGGTGGTGAATGGTGCCACATCCAGCTGGCGGCCAGTCACTAGTGGTGTCCCTCAGGGATCAGTGCTGGGCCCCATCCTCTTTAACATCTTCATAGATGATCTGGATGAGGGCATCGAGTCAGTCATCAGCAAGTTTGCAGATGACACTAAGCTGGGGGCAGATGTGACTGAGCTGGAGGGCAGAAGGGCTCTGCAGCGGGACCTTGACCGCCTGTACAGATGGGCAGAGGCCAATGGGATGGGGTTCAATAGCTCCAAGTGCAGGGTGCTGCACTTTGGCCACAACAACCCCATGCAGAGATACAGGCTGGGGTCGGAGTGGCTGGAGAGCAGCCAGACAGAGAGGGATCTGGGGGTACTGATTGATACCCGCCTGAACATGAGCCAGCAGTGTGCCCAGGTGGCCAAGAGAGCCAGTGGCATCCTGGCCTGCATCAGGAGTGGTGTGGTCAGCAGGAGCAGGGAGGTCATTCTGCCCCTGTACTCTGCACTGGTCAGACCACACCTCGAGTACTGCGTTCAGTTCTGGGCCCCCCAGTTTAGGAAGGACACTGAGATGCTTGAGCGTGTCCAGAGAAGGGCGACGAGGCTGGTGAGAGGCCTCGAGCACAAGCCCTGCGAGGAGAGGCTGAGGGAGCTGGGGTTGTTTAGCCTGGAGAAGAGGAGGCTCAGGAGTGACCTTATTGCTGTCTACAACTACCTGAAGGGTGGTTGTGGCCAGGAGGAGGTTGCTCTCTTCTCTCAGGTGGCCAGCTCCAGAACAAGAGGACACAGCCTCAGGCTGCGCCAGGGGAAATTTCGGCTCGAGGTGAGGAGAAAGTTCTTCACTGAGAGAGTCATTAGGCACTGGAATGGGCTGCCTGGGGAGGTGGTGGAGTTGTCGTCCCTGGGGCAGTTCAAGGCAAGGTTGGATGTGGCACTTGGTGCCATGGTCTAGCCTTGGGCACTGTGGTAAAGGGTTGGACTTGATGATCTGTGAGGTCTCTTCCAACCTTGGTGATACTGTGATACTGTGATACTGTGACTTGCCTTGAGAGTTGGAGCGGCATCTTCTCCGCTCTTTTACTTGCTTTTTCCAGGCTGCGCTGTGTGTGGTGGTCCCTGAATGGTATGTCTCTCTTCTCACAACTGCCCCAGCCTTTTTTTGATTCAATTTCTCCTTATTTGTCTATTTCTCCTTCAAACAGATGTTTAACTCATCCTTCTACTCCCATATTTGCCTGCTCAGTCATGGTATTCATTGCATCAGATACACCCTCTGACAGTCAAACTTTGAACTTTTGTCTTCAACTCAGTGTTAATCGATCTTCAGTGCTACTTTTTACCCTTCAGTTGCAATATTTCCACCACAGATTCTTTGATCTGTTTCTCAACATCTTGCCTGATGGCCAGCCACACTCAAGTCACGCTTCACTCTCTCTCAGGCACACTCTTCCTCACTGATTCATCCTGCTTTTCACTGTTAGAGAGTTTGAGCAGAAATTAATTTTCCATTGTGAGCTGGGTTTGAGTAGGACCGAGTTAATTTTCTTCACAATAGCTATTATGGGGCTGTGGTTTGGATTTGTGCAGAAAAAGGATATTGCAATGTCATACTCAGCATACAAACTGGGAGGTGGTCAACAGGAAGTTAAAAAGGAAAAGTTTAACAATAACTTAGAAAAGGTATTGGAGGTAGGGGAGTTTACAAAGGATAAGGAAGGGAAAACAGCAAAATACAAACAGGGATGGATACAACCCGAGTGTGTGATGGTGTCTCTGCCTCGTGGCTGCCACGTGGTGTGCTGGTATGCAGTATGGGTGTGTGGTCATGGGTGAACACAGGTAAAAGAGAAAAAGGGAAGAGACAGGAAACTCCTGTCTCTTTTATAGCACAGGAAGTGGGGGGAGTGGGCTAACCATCACCTGGAGTGTGGCCCACCCCTGGGGAGGGGCCAAGACCCCTAGGGTCAGGTTCAGGGTCACTCCCCCAGGAGTGTTAACCCTATACAACCCCACAACGTACTGCTGATCTGTGCACATTTGTCATAGCTAAAGAGGATCAGAGGTAGTCTGTATAATACTGCAAAGCAGTCCTTACTGCACTCCAAGGATAACGGAATTATTTCAGATTGCATGGCCCTCTGACACTGATGTGAGATTCTGAAGTTTACAAAATCAGAGTTGGCTTGAAAGAACAGAAATTCCTAGTTCAAGGTGTGCGGGTTTTTTTCTCCAGTGTATCTTTGTAACAACTTCTGAGGTGGCAGAGAGAGGGTGAGGCTAACCAGCTGTTTATTTAAGCAAGTTGGTGAAGGGTTTGCTGATTTTACCAAACGAAACACTTCTTACTCCTTTATGTTCTCATGGTCATCATCTCTAAACAAAAGAAACACCTGCTTGCGATAGAGGCTAAACAGCAGAGGCAGCAAAAGCTGTGATTTTCAGTGTAGGAAATGTAAATTGTGAGATGCAATTGGAAAAGTAGATGTTCTCGTGGAAATCAGTCCAAACTAGGCATCTATGACAACTCTTAGAGCTGAAGCTTGCAAAGCGATGCAGATGGGAGGAAAAGCATGCTGGATATCCACTGCTGGCTGGCCATGAGCCAGGCACTGAGCTGGGCAGAACTTAACTGGTGCTTTACTAGCCCCTGGGTTCTCAGTGGAGTGGAGAGTCTAGGATTCCCAAGCATAAGCTTAAAGGATCTTGCATCACTGTCAAGGTAGTTAGCTGGAACAAAGCACGCAGACGAGCCACAGCAATGACACATCCACTTAGCTTTCGGCTGCTCAACACAGACTGACTTGTTGCCAGAGACTGCTAGGGGCTATTAATGAGTGAATGCTTCAAAGCCCAGAGTAAGAGTAAGATAACCCATCAATCTTCTCAGGCTTGCAAGGCTAGAAGGAGAACAAATCATAATGACAACCGTCGGAGATCTCCGTTGTGAGTTAACAAGGGTGGTGGAGGTGTGGATGACTAATGAGAACACTAATGGCCAGAAACTAGGAGGCTGGTACATACTGTATCCCAAAGAGCTTGCAGAAGTTTTATGGCAAGGACTGAAATGGCAGAATGCTGCCAAATAGAAAGCTGGAGGAAGAACTTATCCTATTCTTTTAGGAAAATAAAGGCAGATAACACTAGCCAAAATTCCTCAGGGTCAAAATGTTTGTCTTTTGAATCTGAGGTATTTCAAACCGTTTGATGCAGGTATACTTATCAGGGCGTGGTGGAAGGTCCAAATTATACCTAGAATACATATTCATCACATGCCCTAAACAGCTGCCTGAATACCCACCTTGGCGTCCCCGTCCCCCCGCCCCCCCCCCCCCCCCCCCCCCCCCCCCCCCCCCCCCGCCCTTCTTCCCGAGCGGAAGAAGGCAGGAGAGTAGACAAAAGCGTTGGCGTGTCTCGGTCTGTCACACACACCCTATTTGGCCTTGTTTGGCAGCCTGCTCTGTTTGTGGCAAACACAGATCACCAGTGCTAGGCATGTGCCACTCCCTGTTTAGGAGAAATAACTGAGGGCTGGTTCTGAGGGTGGGTTTATCTGTTGCTATTGGTCAAAGACGCCCGCCAAAATGCTTAAAACCCTAGCAAACTTGTTTGTTTGTTTGCTGCTGCTGCTGCCTTTGTTCTGTGTGCTACCCGTTTGCCTTGCGTGCCTCTGCGGGCCACGACACTCCAGCTTGCACCGCGCGTAGCTGGGCACTTGCCTCCCTTACGGCAGCAGCCCTGACCCTGCTTGTACCCCACACTGCGCCAAGGGACTGAAACGGCTGCCCCACGCTGGGGTGCAACTGCCCGCCTGAGCTCAGCCGAACTCGAGTCTGGGCAACGACATAGCAACGGCCTAGCAACGAGTTGCGACACCGACACTGGCCCGCCCGTCTAGCCCGAGGGTCGACTCATTGCTATTCGCAGAACTCGATTGACTGCTCCAGCCCGCAAACCTGCATCCTGCTTTACCCAGGTGGCTGCTGACCACTCTGATGACTTCCTGAGAGCCACGGAGGGCTTGCTTCGTGCCCGTGGGCCTTCTCGGAACGTGCTCAAGCTGAACTGCACAAGCAGCAACGCCTCACCGCACCATCACCACGTAGAAGGCCACCACATGGCCGGGACTAGATTTTCCCCGTGTATGGTTTTTTTTTGTTGCAAATATTGAGATTCTTAACCAGTGAGTAACCTAACTCTCTTCACTCAAGTTGGTGAAAGTTTATGCTTAACCTTTCGGCGGCAGTTTGTGCTGCAAGACTCGCCAGTTATAAGTATTTTCTAAAACCTTTCCTAAATCATTTAATCTGACTGTATTTATACATTCTGCAAATTTAGTTTTACCAGCCGCGTAATAGCATCTGTGTGTGTTAACTGTAAATAAGTTTGGGCACATTTTCTGTAATAGTTAATTGTAATTGTTTAATAAAGAAACATTTTAATAGTGTTAAGTATGCCTGGCCGCAAATGGCAGCGTAGGTACAGCTGTTGCAAATCAGGAAATATGCCTAACTGCAGAGGTCATGCTAGATATGGTAATGTGCAAAGAATAAGCTAGCTAATTGCTAAAAATTTCAAGGACTAAGCTTTAGGTACATCCTTAATTTTGAGATAAGAGAGAACATGCCGCATATGGGACTCGGGACAATAATCAGTCATATTTCAAGGACTAAGCTTTAGGTGCATCCTTAATTTTGAGAAAACATGCCACATATGGGATTTGGGACGTTAACCAGCCAAAGGAAGCCCATATTTGGAGACGGGTTAACCAGAGGACACCTGAGGAGGACTGCTTACTTCATCCTCGACGACCACCAGAAGGGAAGGAAGACCCTAACCCAAAAGAAGGAACATGCGCAGAAAGGATGGATTTATGTAATTTGCAGGGCGGAACAACGCAGACAATGTGGTATAAATATAGGCTAATTAAGAAACTTGACACGGCAGTTGGCGGAGCGGTGACTCCCCTGTCGTCCAGCGCTGCAACTTTGCTCATATTTTACTTGCCTAATATTATGAAGAAATTTGTAATCTGGAAACTTTGAGTCATTCTCAATTTATAACAATTGGTGCCGTGACTCGTATCAGGAGAGTGGTCTCTTATTCTGTGGGAAGGCACCTCTTGGGCTTAACCCGAGGTCCCACTAGAAGGGAGAGAACCTGACCGACGAACCTAAAAATGGAATATAGAGCAAAGTGGAAAACCGGTCAATCCCATAAATTTTTGTGCACAAAAGTCCGGACGAAGACGCAGGACGCGTGAGTATACTGCGCAGGGGTCGCAGGGGTGCCGTTTGGGCGGGATTGTGTGTTCCCGGAGTACAGCAACTGAGAGGGGGGCCGGTAGCTCAGCACTAACCCAAGCGAAGTGCGGACCCTTTAGTACTGCGGTTCCCATATCCCGCGAGGGACTGGGCCAGGAATAAGGGGAGCGAGTGTGTGTGTGACTGTTGGTACTCTGGAAGATGGGAGCAAGGGGGGGGGCAAGTCCTCTGATCCCATGGGCTTGCTGCCCGTTATACCCAAGGAAACCCCCTTATCGGTAATGTTAAATAACTGGAACAATTACCCTGGGACGAGGGGTAAGACTAAACATCAAATGATATTTTATTGTACAAGGATATGGGGGGGGAAAGAGATTAGTAAGAATGTGTTCTGGCCAACTTTTGGGTACTCAGAGGATTGGGTCAGACAAAAATTGAATATTTGGGTCAATAATAAATGACCCTTTAATCCAGAAGAAAGTCAGTATGCAGAAGTTTGGATAAAAACACCAGGACCAACTGCCTCATTATTCCCCTTAAAGGAAACAGGCAGTAAAAAGGAGGAAAAGAAAGAGAAAAGAAAAAGGAGGAAGACATTTTGTTAATACCACCACCCTATATCCCTCCTGAACCACCTACTCCACCCCCAGTAGTAATAACCTCACCAGATCCCGTGCCTGTACCTAATCTACCGCAGACGGGAAAAGAAAGCTCTGGCTCCACATCAACAATTGAGTTAACTGAAACTCCTACTCCTCCCAGACAATGAACTAGAAGCCAGAAAGATGCCTTGCAATACCCTTTAAGGGAAATGCCTATGGGAGGACCTCAACCAACAATAGGGTACATTTCTGTACCTCTGAATTCAGGAGACCTGAGAGATTTTAAGAGAAATGAAATGGGTAAACTAATTGAAGACCCATTAGGAGTAGCAGAGAGATTGGATCAATTCCTAGGTCCTAATCTTTATACTTGGGATGAGATGCAGTCTATAATTAGTCAGTTATTTACAACAGAAGAAAAAGACATGATCAGAAGAACTGGTATGAGGTTCTGGGATGCCCAACATGCCCAGGGACCTCAAGCAGACATTAAGTGGCCACTACAACGGCCAAATTGGAATAACCAGGATCCATTACATCGGACCCACATGCAAGATTTAAGAACTATTATAATCCAGGGAATTAGGGAAGCTGTGCCGTGGGGCCAAAATATTAATAAAGCATTCAATGAAAGACAGAAGAAAGATGAAAGTCCAACCAAATGGTTGGAAAGATTAAGAAAAGCATTGCAGTTGTATTCAGGAGTGGATCCTGATAATCCAATTGGACAAGCCCTGCTGAAAACTCAGTTCGTAGCTAAATCATGGGAAGATATTAGGAGAAAAATTGAGAAGTTAGAAGATTGGCAGGATAAAGGTTTAGATGAACTTTTGAGGGAAGCACAGAAAGTGTACGTTAGGAGAGAAGAAGAAAGTCAGAAAAGACAGGTTAAGTTAATGGCAGCTGCAGTCAGAGAAGGAAATAGGGGCAATAAAACCCCTGAGCGAAAAACGGTAGGAGCCAGGATGAGAAATTCAGATGAGGAAGTGAAGAAAAGAGAACCAATAACTTGTTATTACTGTAACAAGAAAGGGCATATTAAGAGAAACTGCAGAGAAAGGATTAAAGATGAGGAGATACAGAAAATAGAATAGAGGAGTCAGAGGCTCTATCTTTTAGGGGACCGGAGTTATCGGGAGCCCTTGATAAAGATCAAAATAGGTCCTCAAAAGCAAGAATTTACATTCTTAGTAGATACTGGAGCTGAAAAATCAACAATTCAAACCCTCCCCCGGGGATGTGAAATTTCTAATGAAACCGTAAGGGTAATTGGAGCAAAAGGAGAACCCTTTCGGGTTAATAAAATCAAGAATGTGATATTTGAAACAGAAAATAAATTTGGGCTCGGAGATTTGCTTTTGGTCCCTGAAGCAGAATATAATCTACTGGGACGTGACATGATTGTAGAATTGAAACTAGAAATTAGAGAAAAGGGAGGTTACGGTATTAAATTATCCGTTAACAATTAAAGATGAAGAACAAATAAATTCTGAAGTATGGTATGATCCAGAAACCATAAGTAGACTGAACATACAAATTTCTAACCCACAAATACCTGTCAGAATCAAACAATATCCCATCCCATTAGAAGGAAGGAAAGGATTAAAACCAGAGGTAGACTGACTTTTAAAACAAGGAATTTTGGAACCTTGCATGTCTCCTTTTAATACACCTATTTTACCAGTAAAGAAAACAAATGGGAAATATAGGTTGGTGCATGATTTAAGAGAAATTAATAAAAGGACAATTACTAGGTTCCCTGTGGTAGCAAATCCATATACACTTTTGAGTAAATTAGAGCCAGATAATTCCTGGTATAGTGTAATTGATTTAAAAGACGCTTTTTGGGCATGTCCGATCTCTAAGGAAAGTAGAGATTACTTTGCCTTTGAATGGGAAGACCCAGAAACAAATAGAAAACAACAATTAAGATGGACGGTGCTGCTTCAGGGATTCACAGAGTCACCAAACCTATTCGGCCAAGTGTTAGAGGAACTTCTGCGGGAATTCCAGACACATGAAGAAAATGTCCTTTTACAATATGTGGACGATCTCCTCATTGCAGGAATAGAGGAGGAGAAAGTAAGCCAAGATACCATAAAGTTATTAAATTTTCTGGCAGAAAAGGGATTAAAGGTCTCAAGGGACAAGGTGCAGTTTGTAGAAGAGAAAGTAAAGTACTTAGGGCATTACATATTTCAAGGAAAAAAGATTTTAGATCCGGAGTGAGTTAAAGGGATCTCCGAGCTTACAGTACCAAAGACTAAAAGGCAGATTCGACAACTCTTAGGATTATTAGGATACTGCAGACAGTGGATAGAAAATTATAGTGGTAAAGTTAAATTTTTGTATGAAAAATTAAGTGAGGATAAATTACCTCGCTGGAACACAGAAGAGGAAGATAAGATACGACAGTTAAAAATAGAATTGAGTCAGGCTCCAGTCTTACAATTACCAGACTTAAAGCGGCCATTTCATCTGTTTGTGAATGTAAGTGAAGGAACGGCTCTAGGGGTATTGACTCAGAAATGGGCTGGACAAAAGAAACCAGTAGCATACCTCTCAAAAGTGTTAGACCCCGTGAGTCGGGGCTGGCCCAGTTGTTTACAAATTATAGTTGCTGCTGCTATGTTACTTGAAGAGACTAACAAAATTACCTTTGGGGGAGAAGTCATTTTATACGCTCCCCATAACATCAGGGGAGTATTACAACAGAAAGCTGAAAAGTGGTTGACAGATAGCAGGCTTCTGAAATATGAAGGAATCTTAATAGAATCCCCCAGGTTAAATCTAAAATCAACTGCTGCTGTTAACCCTGCCGAATTCTTGTATCCAGGAAAAGAAGAAACACTGGTCCATGATTGTTTACAAACTATTGAGCAACAAACTAGGATAAGACCTGACTTAGAAGAAGAAGAACTTGACAAGGGAGAAATTCTTTTTGTGGATGGATCATCCCGGATTGTAGAATGGAAAAGAATATCAGGATATGCCATTGTCCAGTTGCTTAAAGAAGAATTCAAACTTAAGGAATTGGGACCCTTAAGTGCTAGTTGGTCGGCGCAAGCCTGTGAACTATATGCCCTATGGAAAGCCTTAGAACACTTAAAAGGGAAAGAGGGAACCATATATACTGATTCTAAGTATGCCTTTGGAGTAGTACACACGTTTGGAAAAATCTGGGAAGAAAGAGGTTTTATAAACTCACAAGGAAAAGGATTGATTCATCAGGAATTAGTTAAGAGAGTTTTGGGAGCATTAAAAGGACCGCAGAAAATAGCAATTGTGCATGTAAAAGGTCACCAAAGGGGAACTAATTACCAGATTAGAGGAAATAACATAGCTGATACAGAAGCAAAGAAAGCAGCTGGGAATATACACATTATATTAACAATGGCCGTACAAAATAAGAACTATGGAAAGAGTTTTGATCAAAATAAAAAGGAAAAATTAAAACAAATGGGGGTAGTAGAAAAAGATGGCAAATTTATACTGCCAGACGGGCGGGAAGTTTTACCCAAGGGACTAGCTGTAGATATACTTACTAGAATACATGAGAAGACTCATTGGGGAGCCCAAGCTTTGGTGGACCATTTTGAGCAACAATATACATGTGTAGGAGTCCACAACTTGGCAAAAGGCGTGATACTTTCCTGTGAAACCTGTCTCAAAGTAAATCATAGCCGTAAACAACAGAAGCCCCTTGGTGGGAGACCCCCTGCCTACCGACCCTTCTCGAATATACAAATTGATTTTACTGAATTTACCTAAAGTTGGAAGATATAAATATTTATTGGTAATAGTGGACCATTTGACAAATTATGTAGAAGCATTTCCAACTGCTAGAGCTACTGCAAATCAGGTAATTAAAATTTTACTTGAAAACATCATACCAAGATATGGGGTACCTCTAATTATTGACTCAGATAGGGGACCTCATTTTATTTCAAAAATTATTCGAGAATTGGTCGAAGTATTAGGGATTAAATGGGACTACCATACTCCGTGGCATCCACAAAGCTCAGGAAAAGTAGAAAGAATAAATGCAGAAATTAAAAGTACTTTGACTAAATTGATGGTAGAAACAAGGTTATCATGGGTAAAGTGTTTACCAGTGGCATTGTTGATTTTGAGAACAAGACCAAGGACGGATCTGGGGGTATCATCATTCGAAATGTTATATGGGATGCCTTATAGGATTGAGAATCCTCAGGATAATGTATTAATAAGGGACCAAAAATTACAAGAATATATATCAAAATTGGCTGAACATAGGGAAATGTTGTGGAAAAAGGGATTGATTGTCCAGAGACCACCATTGAATTTGAAAATACATAATATTACACCAGGTGAATGGGTGATGATTAAAACCTGGAAAGAAGAAACTTTGAAACCTAAATGGGAAGGACCTTATCTTGTGTTGCTCACTACAGAAATGGCGGTCCGAACTGCTGAACGTGGATGGACGCATGCCAGCCGAATTAAGGGACCAGTGTCACCCCAGTGGAAGATAACCAGTGTTCCTGGAGATACTAGAATAATCTTGAAAAGATGAGTCATGATTTTGGATACTTTTGAATATATGTTTGACCAATTTCTTTCATTACCCTTAGGAGCGCAATTTGCAATAGCGTTTTTAATAGCTATTTTGCTTTCTTTACTAATATTTTATTTTTGGAAAATTGTAAAGTGTGGATACGGTGTGTGTTCATGAACCAAGATAATAGTGAAAGGGACTGGGCATTATATGACAGATGTGTTAGATTCACCAAGGACCCCACTACAGTTATATGTAATACAGATGTATTGATCTTTTGTGGAAAACCAGGGTGCATATGCTATCCATTTGTTTGTTTTAAATGCAAAAAGTGCCGAGAAAAATGGTGGGCACACTGTAAAAACGGATTCCCTCCTAGAGGGGTGTGTGAGTGGTGTTACAAAGAGCGACAACTCACACATCAAACTTTACAATTTTTAGAATCAAGAAATCCGGCTTTATTGTGGGATCCATTACATTGGATTTACGAAACTTTCAGAGTAAATCCTAATTTCTATTGTTTCAGCCCACAAGAATCAATACCATTTGTGATTGAATTAGTTCAGGTCCAGTGCCGAAAGGAAGTTCTAGCTGCTGGATGTTCTGAGTATATGGTTAAGGCGAAGGCCTGGCCAGCATATCTCAGAAGATTAAATAAAAAAGGCAAGTTACTCCGGACGGATGACTCTTGCTGCCAAGAAGATGGAACACCTCGTGGCTTGCCGCAACCAAGTCGACGAGCGAGGCAGAGGAGGATCCAAGGGGAGACTTGGAATAAAAAGAAAGTTCTGGCAGAACTTCCTAAGGACAGGTAAGCAAAATAACTCAAAAATTAAGAAAGGTTTAATCATTTTCTGCATTTATTCATTCATCTGGATAGCCCCAACAGTTGGAGCAGGAAATCCTCATGAATTCTGGAGGTGGATAATGTATCAGTTGGAACTTGGGAAAATAATTGCAACCTATCAGGGAGTGGGGGCTCCGACGTTTAACATCACGTCATGTCAAATGATAATATCTTTGTGTGAAAAATCTGAATTAGTTAATCGAATGGCGAGAGCCAGGGGAAATGAATTATCTTTATATTTCTGTCCTGCTTCAAACCCTGGAAAAAGCTATTGTAATTATCCAGGGCAGTATTACTGTGGATATTGGGGTTGCGAAACCATAGCACTTGAGTGGGGAGTTCAACGAGATCCTGATCTCCAGCTGGAATGGCTTCCCAAAAATTGTAAACCACCTACTTATTCCTATAATGGAGATATTATGGGAAAAGCCTATCCAGCAAATTGCACTAGTTTAGAATTAATTGTCAAAACCCCTCTGAAAAGAGAATGGGAAGTTGGGAAAATTTGGGGAGTTAGAGTAAGAGAGCCAGGAGGAGATAGAGGAGGATTCATAAAAATAATTAAACAACGTCTCTTACATGACCCAATAGCCATAGGCCCAAATACATATCTAAATCCAGGTTCCACCAGAATAATATCTCCGGTAATAGACCCTCAAAATATTAATGGTACGAAGAACACCACCTATGGATCTAGAAGAGGACGTAAAGAAGCTAGCTACCTCAGTAAAATCACTATCCGAAGTGGCATTGCAGAATCGACGAGGACTGGATTTGGTGCTATTAAAAGAAGGTGGCCTGTGTGTAGCCTTAAAGGAGGAATGTTGTTCTTATGTAGATCATACCGGAGTGGTAATAGATTCAGTGAATGAGTTACAGAAACGATTAGAGCAACGTAAAAAGGAGAGGGGTGATGGAAAATCATGGTATGAAAATTGGTTCAACACATCTCCATGGACCACAAACATCCTATCCACACTAGCAGGACCAATTATTGTAATTATTATGGTACTAGTATTTGGGCCATGTATCCTGAAATATATTACAAGCTTAGTTAAAAATCGCTTTGATACTGCTAAACTGTTAATCTTAGCTTCGAGCAGAGACACAGGTTATAATACTGTACCCACATCAGAAGAGTCTTACAATGAATCAGAAGCAGGAATGTAAATAGGTTTCTTTAATAAACAAATGAGAAAAAGAAAAAGGGGGGATTGTAATAGGTAATTGTAATTGTTTAATAAAGAAACATTTTAATAGAGTGCTAAGTATGCCTGGCTGCAAACGGCAGCGTAGGTACAGCTGTTGCAAATCAGGAAATATGCCTAACTGCAGAGGTCATGCTAGATATGGTAATGTGCAAAGAATAAGCTAGCTAATTGCTAAAAATTTCAAGGACTAAGCTTTAGGTACATCCTTAATTTTGAGATAAGAGAGAACATGCCGCATATGGGACTCGGGACAATAATCAGTCATATTTCAAGGACTAAGCTTTAGGTGCATCCTTAATTTTGAGAAAACATGCCACATATGGGATTTGGGACGTTAACCAGCCAAAGGAAGCCCATATTTGGAGATGGGTTAACCAGAGGACACCTGAGGAGGACTGCTTACTTCATCCTCGACGACCACCAGAAGGGAAGGAAGACCCTAACCCAAAAGAAGGAACACGCGCAGAAAGGATGGATTTATGTAATTTGCAGGGTGGAACAACGCAGACAATGTGGTATAAATATAGGCTAATTAAGAGATTTGACACGACAGTTGGCGGAGCGGTGACTCCCCTGTCGTCCAGCGCTGCAACTTTGCTCATATTTTACTTGCCTAATATTATGAAGAAATTTGTAATCTGGAAACTTTGAGTCATTCTCAATTTATAACTTTTCTATGTATATATTTAATAAATTATTTAATGATTTTTATATCGGCCTCATTACAATTCACTTCTAACCCAGATTCAAACCCCTCTTTAACACAGAGTGTGGGGTGAGAGTGGTAGGATGGGAGGGAAAAAAAAGACTTCTGGGACTCAACAGTAAAAGGAGCACTAAGAAATAAAACTGCAAAAAAGGACAAGCTGGAGCAAACCGATTAGATCCTGGTATCCTTAAGAAGCAGTGGTATTTAACACAGATGCATGGAAACATGAGAGACAGCACAATGTTCCATGTGTTCCAAGAGGAAATTCTTCAGTGTGCCTGTAACTGTAAATGTGCATGGATGCTCACAGGTACGTGGCAAAACCTCTCCTAGTATGAGAGGAAGCAGTCCACAATTGGGTATCTAGGGAATCTGGGCTTTCTTCTGAACTCCTATGGCTAGTATTACTCATTTAGAAAGTTTTACACAGCCCTGGCAAGAAGGCTCCTAGAGTAAGTTACAGGGAGAAGATGCTGCACCAGCACTGGAGGCTCCCGAGGTCCCTTCTCAGCTGCGTTATTTTACATCTTATGATATTGAAAAGCTGTGGTTCACTTCTACGTGAGATGTACCTTCTGATGGAAAAAATGGAAAACACATTTGCAAACAACAGAATTATGTCTTATTGCTTCTGGCACCAAGCTGTAGATGCTGACATTACAGCAGAGTGTAACAATGTATTGAAAAGGAAAATACACTGGTGCTCGGTCTACAAATCAGCAATGTACACAGCACCTCTCTAACAGAGCAGACTTCTCGAGCTCTGTTAGCAAAACTGCCCGTGCTGCTGCCCATTGTGTTACCAGGTTAGCCTAATGGCTCCAGGGGAAAAAAGCTGTAGAGGTAGCAGGTCACTTCTTGAAGAACAGCCAGCAGCAGGCGATGAGCAGGAAGGAGCATAGCATGGAACTGGAAGAGTGTGGGAGTAAAAGCATGGTCTCGTTGCACAGCCAAGAAGCACAGGTCTTGTCCAGCTACAGAGAGCGCTGAGTCTGCTGCCTTTCTTCACTTACGCCCTTAGGAGATGGCGATTGCTGTTGTTATGCACCAGTAAGTACTGTTCAAGCATATCTTCCTTAAGCATCTAATGACTTTTCTCAATTAGCTCTAAACCAGCCCCACCCCTAAATCAACATAATCTTTTAACTTCCGAAGCCATTACAAGCCTAATGAAGATGAGAATGCGAGTGTCACCTAGTTGCTTACCACATTTAATCCTATAAGAACTGAGGAAGTTTTTCTTACTCCCTAACAGATCACAGATACTGATAATCCATCATCAACTGCCATTCAGTCAAATTTTATATGCAGCTTTTCTTCTGCATTAACAGCACACAGAGCCACATTTTTGTTTTAAGCTGATATAATTTCCACAACTACAAAGTCAAAATATTTCATTTAATATCTCCGAAGTTACATTACTTACACAACTTCTCACCACCTTTCTTTCCAACAACAAAAGGTAACTGTCCTGTACACAAAGTCATTTATTTGGAAATGGAATGCACAAAACAATGACTTGAACAGAAATTCTCCCTCATTTTAAGAATGTTCTAATTTTATATTCTTTATGACTACTGTATAGGATATTATGAGGTCATTGTCATCAGAAATGCAAGACAGAAGACCAATAAACTCACGGTATGTAAAGGTGCAAGAGTGATTTTTCAACAGCTATATAGAAAAGGGTGATGAAATATTAGAAATACCTGAATATGGTATTCTGGACTTTCAGAAGCTGCTCAAGAAGAGCCAGTAACTTGATTGTTTTGAAATGGCACAAAAAGGGAATGTGCGATATGCATTACTCATATAAGGGGATTTTTTTTTCACACAACAGCAAAGAGCTTCTTCCAAGCAAATCCAAACCATTTAACAAATGCACCCTGATTTGCATAGACTTGTGCATGTTTAATGCTAAAAGTGCCAGTCCTCCTTAATCGCAATTAACAGTGTAAAGAAATCTTAACATGAGCATTAGTTAAATATTCACTTCTAGACTCTTCCATTGCCAGTAACAGGTAAGGAAGACTTCAGAATAAGAAACCAGAGTTTGTGACAAAAAAAGTTAGGCACATTTTTTGTATCTTTTTGGAACCCAAGTATTTATAGGTTCAAATTTCTTCAGTACCAAAATCCACTTCACAAGGTAGTTACAGGCTACAGGAATAGATCTGTGTCCTTTTCAAGGCTATTTCACTTTCAGTTAAATGACAAATCAAAGTTAAATAGCCTTGCACAAACAGCATGCAATTTCATAAAGACATTTAAGATGCATTAGCATTAACTTGGAAAGGTACTGACAAAAGCAAAACAACTGGAAAACACAATTCTGCTTTTTGGACTTTTATTTTTTAAAATTACATTTTATTTGCTGCTGAAAGCAATGCACTCTGAACTTCACTGACTAAGAAACCTGATTTTAAAAAAAATCTAGAGACATTGCTTCTACATACAGCTGTCAACTTTGAATTTTGCTATAATTAAACTCCAATTTTACTGACTTGAAAGCAACAGACGAAAACACTTTCCTTATTCATCTGTTCCCATGGACTATGGATTTCAGTTGTGTGGTGGGAAGATATCTATTCTTCACCAAGCTGAGCTTTTTGTTCTGTAGCCAGGTAGTTTGTTGAACCTGTGCTGTATTTGAGTAAAATCATTCCACTTGAATGATGTGTTTCATACTATAAATTAAGTATCAGGAGGGGAGAGGGGAAAGACCTTTGAAGCATGATAGAAATCACCTAATGTTGTGGTACGCCAGTGACCCATTAAGAATTTAAGATGTGTTAAGAGACTTTCCTAGCACATAACAATGGTTTGCATTATGAGTGTCTGCTATGCTGAGAAATTAAGAAGTTCTGTTGACAAGGCAGAAGGATTTATGTGAATTGGGACATATATCGACAGAAATTCTTAGTTTTCTCACGTTCATTCGGTTCAAGATGACCAAAACCTTTTGCCACGTGTGGGATAAAAATGTAGCAGAATTTGAATTTCAACAACTCCATCTGTCTCATCCTGTATTTCCAACATTTTTTTAAGCTCTGAACTTAAATGCACAATGTAGAACTTAGATCATGATTACTGAAATTTCCATTATATGGGTTATCAGAGGAGAATGATTACTAATTAGGGTATAATCTGACATTACATGTTTTATTTTAGACAGCTTCTAGTTTGGCAATAATGCTCGATTCTGCTCTAACACACTGGCTTGTTTTTTCACTTTTCGGAGTCTAGTGGCATGGGTATCCCACTTTCATCTGGTGAGTTGTCTTAAAAACAGATCTAGATATTAATTACAATGGTCAGGATATGCAAGTTTTCAGGGAAGAGAAGTTCAAATGCAGGAACTTTGTTTAATGACATCTGGCTGACTGTGGACTCTGTGAGGACAGAAGATGACCTTGAAACGGGAGGATATCAAAACTAGATTTTGGCAACAAAGAAGATGTGTTGTCCATGTAGTTCTGTCATAAGCTTTAAAAATACTCTTATTAAATAAGTTTGTCCTTCCTTAAAACCACATAATACAGGAAGCCAGTTAGGAGTCCAAGGATCAGAATCTTCTTCAGTTCTTATTCTCTAGGAGTTTTTTTTTTTTGGCTTTTCTTCATAAGATTCTCCATACTCATTCACTCTGCTCTTATCCACAGGATAAAGCCTGGAACAAAAAAAACCCACTAAACATTAGTTACAGTATTGTCTCCTACTTAGAGGAATTAAGCAGCTCTGTGCTACTTAGCACTGAAAGTGAAATTCTTTCTCATTCTATTCTCTACTCCCATTTGTGGCAAAAATATAGAACAGCTTTATAGATCAGTTACAGACACATCAGGTTTTCCCACAGTAAGACTTAAACAGTTGTCTCATAAAAGGGCCCACTTGAGACATGTTGGCTCCTCTAAAGCTTGGCTGGAGTACTTCTCAAGCAATTTAGGATATCTCTCAAATTTAAAACCAGTGTCCAGCCTCTATTAGAAGTTGTTGAGTTCTTAGCACTTCGAAAAACTGTGTTGGAAGGGGACTCACTTTACTACAGTTAAGAGCAAACATATAAACCAAAAAGCAAAGCCCACATTTAGAACTAATGTTAAAGCTACACATCCATATGTTTGGTAAAGTGTGAACTTGGCTTGTAAGTTTGCTCCATGCATAAATATTACTTGGAACAAGAATACACTTTCTGTAGCTTCACTTCTGAACAATATTTCAACAACGACTGCCTACAGCCTTCTCCTCACTGGATTTTAGGTACTTGAAGAATCTGAAACTTGCCAGATACTCATGTTAGCAGAGAACCCAACAACCTCTGTTTAGGAGTTAGAGAAAAGCAGAGCAGCCTTTGCCACTGCCTTGCAGAGCAACTTGGAAAGCAAGTCTCAAGATACTGGGCCTATGTGTCTCAGGTTTGGGGTTTTTTTTTGGGAACTCCCAGATGTGAAACTACTGGCTGTTTTGGAAAGGGAGAAGGAGTAACTCCCAAATTCTGTCAGTACTGAGAAAAGGAATTTCTTGACCATTTTCTTAACCATGCTAAAAAGACCCACGGATATTATCAGTTATGGGAAAGTGCTTTTGCTCCTCTTATTTGTACTGAGGCCTGTTTTATGGGATCCCCTGCTCACATTCCTGCTACTAGCTATGTGCACAACTACCATTGCCCAGACCACACTATTACTAGGGTATCAAAATTCTGCTTGAAGAACTATTTCATAATTATCACCACTGGAGTGCAACCATCTACAATGCCGTAAAAGCTCTGCTGACTATTAAAGAAAGGCTTACCATCTTTGGTAAAGATACACCAGGAACACAACATCATCTCTGAAGCATGCCAGCCTGTGAGATGTTGGCATTGTGATGATAAAGGCAAATATATCATCAATAAAGGTGTTGAATGCCTACAAATGAAAGTATATTTTAGTTAGCTGTAAATAAAGGAAGTCATACATCATAAAAAGCTACAGGAAACAAGCTTCCTAGAAGTCTATTTTTCAGTAGGAACACAGACAACTTCTATATTTACAACAATACCTCAGCTGAAAAACTAATGAAGGCTTTAAAGTGCTTTCTTTTAATGAAGACTATATTGTGTACTACAGACCACACTATTGTAAGTTACAAGTAAAAGGAAGTAGGACTACTTCAGCTAAGTGAGAGTATTGTCAGATGAGGGGAAAAATCATGGATTTGACTTCAGTGATACCTTTGGAAGAAACTGGAAGTAAACTTTTATTCATTTGTGACTCCAGTGATCTAACACTTACAAAATATCATTTCACTTTTGTTCTCTGGGGGAATCTGAAATTTCTGTAAAGAGCTGATAATTTACTACTACTAAGAATATTAACTTGACAGTTTCAGAGAAATTTTAAAATATTTCCAATAGCCTCCTGGAAGTAATCACCCATTTCTCATTCAACACAGTTTTCTACACCCATCTCTTATTCAAGACAATTTTTTACACCATTTCCACTCAACTTTGCATACCACAGGTTCTGCTTTTGTTTTCTAGGCATCTACTGGGAAATCAACACAAACAGGCTTCAAGTATGCAAAGGCAGCAATATTTTGTCAGAGAAGGTAATGCAAGTAAACAGGAGGACAGCTCCTGAGTCTGGCTTCCACCTACAGAGAGGACTAGAAATCCACTTTCACAGTGTACCGGCTCTAATACTCATATAGTACAATAAGCTTACTAAAACCAGTAGGAAACAAATCCAGCAAAGAATATTCAGCGTTGAGTTAAAAAATGTAGTCAGCAATATGTCTGCACACTAATCCATACCATAAGGGAAAGAATGATGTATTCTCTAAGTACAGAAGGACTCACTCTTCAAAGTGAACCAATGTTTCTATCATGGAACAAAGCATGAGCAGAAGATGTGGGTGTTAGTCAGGAAAGAGTTCCGATTAGTTAAACTAGGAAAGCTTTCTGACAAGTCAAAACAAATCCATTCATGCAAAGTGATCTAAGAATATGAACAACGCTGCTCAAGCCTGTACAAAGAAGGTTTGTCATAGAACCAAATAAAACTTGGCAAGTTGGAAAAGGCAGCCTTTCCAAGTCAACACCCAAGTAAGTGATCCTACAATGATGAAAGGAAGAAAAAGCTAAGTGCTCCTTCCTTCAGGCACTTAGGCAGTCCTCATAAGCTACTGATAATGAATGAATCACGGCAACCCATCTAAAAGCTAGTTTTCTTTTGAGATAACCTCACTTGAAAGTATTCCTCATAAAAACATAAAGGGCATAAAGACAAAAGAAACTGGAAAGCTGGAATAATCTTAATTTTTGAACAAGGCCTTCCAAAACAGGCAAGAGTTCAGCCTAAAGAAGCTCCTTCCCAACTTTTCTAGAACAACAACTGCATACCAGAGCTCAGATTGTTCTATTGACTCTTTAAAATACAGAAGAGAACAAGAAAGTTTAAATATCCACTAGGGAAAGTAAATTATCCCTTCCAGAGTGCAGTAAGTTAAACATAATTGAAAACATCATATACTTCTTTCTACATACTCACAAGCCCGTGTTAACATGCCAGAGGCTACCCACAAGAACCATAAATGCTCTGTAGGAAAAGGCTATTCAGTAAGAGATTTTAACTGCTTTAGAGTTTACCAATTGAACACTCCCTTTGCTATGTAACTGTCATCTCTGCTCACTTACTGTATTTTTTCTTCAGTGAAATGGTGAAATTACTTCATTAAATATACCTTTTACTCCCCTCATTTAAGAAACATGCTGATTGGTTTGAGTCAGGAACACTGGTTTACTTTTATTTTTGATTGTACTTCCCTACTGAGCACAGTTTAGTTGCTATTCTGCTACCAGTTGTATTTCAGTCAGTTGTCTTAGATGCCAAATTGCTTAAAAATATTAAGGCAGTAGAAAGTTGGGCTACTGCTGCACAAATACAGAAATGAGAGAACTATGAAAGGCACTTGAAATTTTAAGATTTTAGTTTTTATCCCAGATCGTCTGTTCAGAATTGTACACTGTCTTCAGCAGTTTTTAACACTTTCTCTTAAAAGCACTGATATTCTGAAGAACAAAGAAAGAAGAAATAAAAGCATCTGTCTGAATACTATACAATCCACCTAGATACACAAGTGGGTGCTTGTGGGTATGCAGGTATTAAAAGGGTAAGTTGATTTAATTTTGAAATAAACTCACCTTCCTCTCCTCTAAAATCTGGTGTTAAGTGTGGCTACACAATTGTGTTATTTCCTACAAGGGCAGTCTAGGCAGTGGGCACACTACAGTGCAGCCCCCTCTTTGACCATTTAACAAGCCACCACACATTCGTCCCTGTGCTACCCAGAAGTTCAGAATTACCATCCCATCTCAGAACGGTGTGCATGTTACTGCAGTTGCTTGTAGCTCCTGGAATCTGCCAAAATAAGGTCTCTTAGTGGACCTGTCTGTTTCCTGATAAATACCCTGTCTTAATATAATCTCTCTCTTCCTAGAACAATGCACTGAGACTGATTAGTTTATTTGCAAGACCAACATTTAGACCTACAGGAGCCTGTTGAAAAAGCAGTACTGTCATCAAAACTAGGATGCAAGTATTTGCATTATATTGAGGTAATTGTAAAACAGAAAAGTTTTTGTTTTTTTTTTGGACAGCTGAAAACAAATTTAATTCTTAATCAAACAACAACAACAAGCAGCAGCACTCTCAGTTGTAAGCTGTTTCTTACAGCAAGTACTTTCCAAAATGACTGCAACAGTCTTACTTACTTTGTATGTGAAAGCCTTCCATGGTAAGTGTGCAACAGATTTCATCTAGGAATAAGAATATCAATTTGTAATAACGTCTGGAGGAAAGACTAGAAAAGCAGTCTTTGACCAGTTTTTAATCTTACCTTGTAGTTTACAAACAGTTGGGGCAGCATGAACAGGAATCCAAATGCATACACTCCTGAAGATAAAATACGGAAAACTTGCAGACAAGTGCATATCACATAATTATGCTGTCACAATTAAAGTTTACACTCATTTTCCTAAAGGAAGAGAATGCATCTAATCCTTTTGTTCACTTTGGGTTCATTGTTCTCCCATTCTCAAGTAACAAGATAATTTTGGAGTCTGCAGTCACATCACTGTTCTGTATTGCACTAGCCTGGCTGATAGAAGTTAATTTTCTACTTCGAGTCTTGGCTTCCATTTGAAGAAATATTAATAGAAAAAAAAATAAAAGGGACTCACCATTAACAAAACTGTTAATCAACCAGGAGTACCAGCTGTAAACAAAGACAGACAGTTATTTTTCATCTCAGCCAAAAATACATACCTGTAATGCAGCCTCTACAAGACTGTAGGCTGACTACTCCAAGAAATGGCTACAGTGTGAATTACTTTACCCAAGAACTAAATACCTCACATCTTCCTTTGATTAGGAAGGGCTCCTGAGAAGGTAGTTTGCTTTAAGCAAAGGATGCTGACTGGTCCATACAAGAAGTTTGCAGCATTTTATCACCTGTTTTTATATTTTTAATACCCTTTTGGATCCAAACTGACATCAGGTGACATGGCACGCTGAACCCCAACTGTACTAAAGCTTGCAAAGATAACACTGTGTTCTAGAGACATTTAATACGGCACTGTTAGGACTTAGGAAATTTTAAACGACAAATACTGCTCCATGCAAACCACTAGAGTAGGCATTTAAATAAACATAAGTAATCTACATTTCCTCCTCTTTACAACTGCTGCCAGATGTTCAATGCAGTAAAATCTGCATTGGTCAAATGCAGTAAAACCTGACAGTGGTCAAGGACCGTACTTCTGCTTGCAGTATTAAGAATGGCTGATAACTGCGATGCCCGGGTTGCATAATTCAAAATTAAATGCGCACTGCTGTCTTCGTGACATGGTAACACCAACATTACTGCTACACAAGCACTTGACACAAGCATCTAAAAAATGCATTGGAAACTTCCTGCAAGATTAAAGAACAAGCCACTCTGAAGATTACATGTTCTGTCACGTTTCCTCACTGATTTAATAATGATAAAAGTTCTGTCATGTGAATCGTTTTCACTTAAGCTACAGCCTGTGGAATACCTAGCATATATTTTGCAGTACTGATTGAATGCAGTAATTTGTGAGAAAACTATTTTTTAAATACTGCACATTTGCCAGCTCCTTACTTAGACAGGAATCTTCTGAAAAAAACAACTGTTTCTAATAGCCCAGAAATCGCCCCAGTTTCTAGTACAAGTGCCACAGCTCCTGTAAGCAACCACAGTATTCTTTCTGATGTTACTTTAAGCTACTGCTTGCTCTCCCTCCAATCCAGGCTATCACTGTGCTTGATTTTGCAGACTTTTTCTGCAGCAGTCTCAAGGCTGCTATTTGCTTGCATCTCTCCAACACAAAATGAAGTAGCTGTATTACTTTGAGTGAAAGCAACCAAGGTTTCACCTTTTCATGAAATACTGAGTCTTCAGTTCTTGCTCAAGTATCAAAATATTGCTGTAAGTCCACGGCTTTAGAGGAATAGAGAGAGCCCTTTCTTAAAAATGCTTCTGCTTGCTCATCATCCTAGCTATTGTATTTAGGAACAGAGGAACCTCAGAGGACAGTTTTCATTTCTCTCTGTTATTAGGACAGGTTCAACCACTGAATTTCTTGTTTATTTTGTCATCAGGTCTCTATGCATCAATGGCAGTTTTCTTCCTCCTCTTCTGACTGACAGTTTAATCATATATGCAAGCTATTGAATACAGTAATACCAGGATACTTGTGAAATAAAACAGCCTGTAGCTTACAAGATGTTTAAAAAAAAACAGCTATTTTTCAGTTTCAAATCTTATAGAATGTGAAATTTTCTAGTTCCTAACTTATGAATCAAACAAGGTAACTAATTTTCATAACTCATTATCTCTAATAAATGTACACAGAAAAAAAAAGTGTTTCATTCTGTATAAGATCATTTATGAATTTTAAGTACCTTTTGTATTTGACATTCAACAAGGAATAACCTGCACCTCCAATACACAGTGGATAGAGCAAATATGACAAATATTTCATAGCCTAATAGACAAGAAAAAAAGTTTGTTAGTTCACATTTTATATTCAGTAATCTTTTCATGGCATTAATTAAATGACAGCCACATATTTTTTCCCTGAAAATATTCTCACATTTCTCAATATCATCTATTATTTCCAGTAATGTTTCTCATTCTAGGGAAGAAGGTGAAAACTCCAATGCCCAGCTCAGGGAATGAAGTACCTCAGAGAACTGCCAAGAGGCAGCACAGAGTCTAAGAGTAGCTCTCTACTTTAAACGCCAGTTTTGCCATCTCAACTCCTTTCAGAAATCAGCATATGAACATTCCTCCAATATAAATAACAAATACAAACATCCATTTTCAAAATTTATGAATGACAACCCTTTAGGATATTTCTCCTCAGGTAAGTAATTTACAATTCTGCTTCTCAGAGAAATGTTTCAACCACTTGCAGCTAATAAAACAACTCTTCCACTGTTTCTTTTCAGAAATTATTCAGAATAAACCTCCCCTATCTGATGATCTACTTTACAACTATGAGACTACTGGAAGCACACTTGTAGCAATAAAAAAGTGCCAACAAAGCAGGCTACACATACAGACTTCACAAAACAGAAGTCACAGGATTTCCTCTTACCTGGGTATCATACTCTTCAGTTTTCTTTTCAGAGTCATTGTATGTACCATACTGCAATAGATATAAAATGTATAATCATATCAGAACTATGGGGAAAAGCACTTGCTGTTTGATTCTGTAAACAGAGATTTAAACTGCAAGCTGAACTGCTTAGACACTTTCCACTAGACCAGGCTGCTCAAAGACCCATGGCCTTGAACACTTCCAGGGAAGGGGAATCCAAAACTTCCTTGGGCAACCTGTTCCAGTATTTCACCACCCTTACTAAAATAGCTTCTTCTACAGAAGTCTAAGGAATTATTAGGTTTGAAAATGCTTGTGCAGCTTTTGGATTAAGCCATCCATAAGAAGGTGCACATAGGCTACTTTGGTAGTTAAAAAAAAATCTTCATGTAACTAAAAGCCAAGTTGCACAGTAACTGAGAAATAGATGGGACAGTTCAATAGTGTAATATTAACAGGCCAATGTCTACTATACCTGAATTTTGGGTCTCAAGCCTTGCCACTTGATTTTCATTTTCAAAGCTTTCTTCACTTTCCAGAGCTGTGATTAGCAAAAAAAAACCCAACAACAAAGTGCATACAGAAGATTATCGAAAGGAATGTCTTATGCAGGACTCAGACAATCAAAATTAAGATTGCAGATTATACATTTTAAGCACCCATTGCATAAAGTAGCAACAGCCTGACTGCAGTGCACTGCCTCCATCTATATATGACAAACCAGATGTCATATATCACCAAACAAGTGCAACGTTGGGAGCCTGCACTACTAAGTCTCCATATCAAATGATGCACTTTAAGGGAAAAAAGTAGGAAGTAATCCTTCTAGGATATCTGGACTGCAGTACTTAGGTGGAGTTAGCAGCTCTCAGCACCAGCATGCACCACAGGTCAGGCACTTAGAGAATTCTCTAAGTAACCACCTGATGAGCAAGTTTTTAAATGCCTTTAAGGTCAGCTGGGTTCTGCAAGATGAAGGTGCCTTAGAACTCCTAACAGTGATTAAATGGGCACCTACATGGTCATTATATTTGGGCTACATACTGTACAGCTGTGAAAACCCAACCCTAAGGTAACCAAAGCTTACTCATGTACAGTTAGAGGGATTCAACAAGTTACACAATGCAGGAAGCTGTCCAGGAGAGTTATGCACCATGAAGCTTCTGGTAGACAAGATTTTTTTAACTTTAGATACACCAACATTTTCCTCTTTACTGTCATCTTCAATCCAAGCAAGAAAATTGCAGAAGCAAAGTCACTATTAGTACTGCATGAGAAACAGGTGTTGAGAACAAGATGTGAAAAAGCTCTTCCCAGCAAAATCCTTCAAGATGTGTAGTCTATATGTGTTAGCACCTTGCTATCTCACTGTCACTTGAGAGAAGAAATACATTACTCAACAGAACTGGCAGAAAAGTTCTCAATTTAAGTGTTCTTACATGACCCTTTCAACCCAGTTCCCCCACCCTGTAATCCAAAAGTAACATATAGGAAAAGAAGGTGCATAATGAAGACCTGTAAGAGCCCAAGAGTCACAAAAACTAGACATCTCAGAGAGATCAATTTAACAGATCTTTAGGCAGCTCGAGGAATCTCAGACAGGCACAAACACCAAATGAGATGTGAACCTGATTGACTTTAGGTCAGTAGCAACCAAGAAACCAATCTTCATTATAAATGAGCAATGAAAAATCTTAACAGTTTTAATTGCACTTAATCCCTGTAACATAGGTGATCATTTACCAAATGCATCCTACCAATATACAGGCCTGATCTGGTTTCCACTACAACTTCTCAAAAAAAAAAGTGATTTAGAGACTAGGGCTATTTCTTCTTCCCCACCGTGAACAAATGCATCACTTCATTTGATCTTATTAATTTTTAAATATTTTAACACTTCTGAATTTCTGCAGTCTTAAATCCTTAAAATTTATTTTTATTTCGAGGATCAAAAAAAGGATATAATCTACAACAGAAGCCTCATAATTACAGGGATTAATATCTGACCCAAAAACATAGTTAATATAAGAATAAACTGCTATTTATAGGAACAAAACCACTGAAAAATCTGATACAAAAGACTTAACACAGAGAAATATAACAGGCTAAAAAAATCTTGACTTACTGAAGAATGTTAGTCAATGAAATGGTACTATTTAGATCATTGCTGTTTACAGCTTTCACAAGAGATCAGTCTGTTTTACACAAGAAGCTGAAATCTCTCTTCAACTTGGCTTTCAACAGTTTCATCAGTAACTAAAAATTCTGAATTGCTTTGTTTCCATAGAGATTATCTGCAACCATAACAGATGTGTAGTCAAAAATTCCTTGTGACTCCTGAACTTTTTTATATATTGAGAAATAAATAGAACTGCAAGTAATGCTGAGTAGAGACCTGCCTTTCCCATCATAGCTTACTTTGTACTTTACCTCACGTAAAGCAGACTTCTAAGCAGTACTTGCAGCCCACTGAACAGACTGAATCTTCTGGAAAAATGAACGCAGCCAGCAGTCTCCTCCTCCTTTCCCAAGCACCATAGTCATGGCCTGGGAGAAAGCTGCCCACTTGGAGCACTGACAGCACACAGCCTGCTCTTTGACAAACATTTCTGTGAAGGCTTGTTGACATGGTTATACATGCCTGGTCAGGGGTGATGCCTGTCAGATAGGAAGTAACCTCAGCTCAGTTCTGCCCAGTTGGCCCATCTCAGAAAAAAAATTATACTTCCAGTTTAGTTACTTGATAAAAGGACACAGTCTCCACTACAGCTGAAAGCCAATTAAACAATGCTACATTATTTTTCTAGCAACTGGTTTTGCATTCTTTTTAAACTATGGATGTTGCTGCAAATGCTGCTCTTTCCTTCTAGTGCTTAAGAACTTACCTCAATCACTGCACCAATGCCTGCTGGTATCAGTACCAATAAACTTGTTTGTTCATCCAAAAGGAAAAGAAATATTACCACAGTACTAAAGCACCGCCAAAGTACTAGATAAAAAAAAAAGAAAATTAAAGTCTTATTAATATTTCAATGAAGTTTGTGATGAGGGAAGACTGTTGGCCTATTTTCTCTAATTCTGTCTCACATCAACCTTGAAATATCAAGTAGTCCTTGAAAAGGCTAGTGATCTATAGAACTCCAAGTGAGTAAGGAACAAACATTTAATAAAAATACTATCACAAAAGTTGAAAGGAAATCTGAATATTTAATGAGGACTTTTGTACTCCAGCTATTCGGCAGTGTTTCAATACCATAATGAATCACAGAATGCATGGGGTTGGAAGTGACCTCTAAAGATTACCTAAGTCCAAGCCCTCTGCAGTGAGCAGGACCACCCACAGCTAGATCAGGTTGCTCATGAGCCCCATCAAGCCTGACTTCGATGTCTCCAGAGATGTCTTCCACCACCTCCCTGGGGAACTTGTCCCAGTGTTCCACCACCCTCATAGTAAAGAACTTCTTCACAATGTCAAGAACTAGTGAGTGTCACAGTGGCGGCCTCATGGAGACTCAATGCAAGTTATTTAATTTTGATAATTTTGTTTATATTTTTAGAGTTTTCAGATTTTGCAGAATGTTGGATGCTGTTAAGTGTCTACCAATTAATGCTTAGTTTTGACTATCCCTCCCCTAAGGGTCTGAAAGAGGGAAGAGCTACAACATTCAGACATCAACAATTACACTTCCAGAGCAACTGCCTGTCTCACTTTTCCCTCAAGACAAGGAGGAGATACAGGTGTAAAGGAGACTAAAACTTGCTGAAGAGAGGATGGAGCCATTAATTACTGGAGACTGAAGACTGATAGTTTAGTAGTAAGGTTAGAAAACCCTTTGTCACTCTTTTTCTCTTTGACCTTACTCACTTTTATACTAGCAGTTAACACTTAATTCTGAAATTCTATGAACCACTCTGAATTTTTACCAACTTTTTGATGCCCTATGCCAAGGGCAGCTTGTATGCCTAGCAAAAACAAAAGCAGCCTGATAAAGACAATAAACAGATTCTCTGATAAAATGTGTTGCTGTTCATCCTAATTTAAATTTCTACTTTGTTTCCTGTTATGGATAGTCTTCACATTTCAATCAGCCCATAAATACAACAGAATTAGGGATAGTCTTGGAGGTCAAATGAGTCCAGGTTTATTGCTTCTGTTTATAATCAGAATGGAAAAGTCTGCCATAAAAACAGGCATGAATGTCAGCACAATAAAGAAGGCTGCAGTGTGTTAAACCTCAGATGCCCAGGGCTGGATACTACCTTTGTCTCTAGGAAGGTCTGACAAGATGTTAGACTACTACGTTTCTCTCATCTATCCTACATTCAACTCATCTTTCACATGCTCTTCTCCCACCCCCAAGAGCCTCTACTGCTCCTGTTTACATGAAAGCTCAAATCAAACAGCAGCATTACACCACAGTGTTTACCCCCTCATGTATTCTGAAATCTGCAGCTATCTACACAGAACACACGGGACTTGCAGGACAACATTACACACAACAGCATACTCTCTCCGCCCAGGATTTTTTCTATTCCTTATTGTTTTCTCAAAGTATTTTTCTATTCTTTCAGCAACAGAAATATGGTACTGACTTAATTTTAAACTAACTTGAATTAAACTAACTCAGCTGCACAACAGTTCAAGTGACAGTAGTGTATAAAAGCAAGTGAGACATGAGCATGATGGGAACTTAATTCAGCAGAGAGGAGACAGTCCAGGAGATTTCTAGAGTGCATCGAGGACAGCCTCATGACCCAGCTGTTAAGTGAGCCTAGTAGGGGTCAAGCTCAGCTTGATCTGCTGTTCTCCAACAGAGAAGGGCTGGTGGGAGATGTGACAGTGGGAGGCTGCCTGGGGAGTAGTGATCAATAGATAGTGGAGTTTTCAATATGCAGGGAGATAGGGAGGCACTACAACAAAACCCACACCTTGGACTTCTGGAGGGCAAACTTCAATTTGCTTAAGAAACTCATTTGCAAAGTCCCCTGGGCAGCAGTCCTTAAGAACAAGGGGGTCCAGGATAGTTGGACCTACTTTAAACAGGAGCTCTTGAAGGCACAGGAACTGGCAGTTCCCATGTGCCGAAAGATGAGCTGGCGGGGAAGGCGACCAGCCTGGATGAGTAAACAGCTCCTGAAGGAATTGGGGGAAAAAAAGAGGGTGTATCACCTTTGGAAGGAGGGGAAGGCTTCTCCTGACGTGTTTAAGGATGTAGCCAGATAATGCAGGAGAAAAATTAGAGAGGCTAAGGCCCAGCTAGAACTTAGGCTGGCCACTTCTGTGAAAGATAACAAAAAGCACTTTTATAAATTTATCAATGCTAAAAAGAAGGGCAAGAAGAGCCTCCACTCCTTACTGGACCAGGAGGGAAACATTATAACTATGACGGGGAAAAGGCTGAGGTCCTGAATGCCTCCTTCACCTCAGTTTTCAACAGTAAGGAGGGAGGAGTTCAGGGCAAGTGACCTCTTGAACTGGGGGATGGGGTCAGGGAGCAGTGTGTTGCCCTGGAAATTCATGAGGAATTAGTTCAGGACCTGCTGAGCCACCTGGACACCCACAGGTCCATGGGACCAGATGGGATCCATCCTAGGGTGCTGAGAGCTGGCAGCTGAGCTGGCCAAGCCGCTCTCCATCATTTTCCATCAGTCCTGGCTCACCGGAGAGGTCCCAGGAGACTGGAAACTGCCAACGTGGTCCCCATCCACAAGAAGGGTTGGATGGAGAAACCCAGGAACTACTGGCTAAGCTGTCAGCCCGTGGCTTGGATGGCAACACTCTGTGCTGGGTTAGGAACTGGCTGGAGGGCTAGACCCAGAGAGTGGTGGTGAATGGTGCCACATCCAGCTGGCGGCCAGTCACTAGTGGTGTCCCTCAGGGGTCAGTGCTGGGCCCCATCCTCTTTAACATCTTCATAGATGATCTGGATGAGGGCATCGAGTCAGTCATCAGCTAGTTTGCAGGTGACACTAAGCTGGGGGCAGATGTGACTGGGTTGGAGGGCAGAAGGGCTCTGCAGCGGGACCTTGACCACCTGGACAGATGGGCAGAGTCCAATAGGATGGGGTTCAATAGCTCCAAGTGCAGGGTGCTGCACTTTGGCCACAACAACCCCATGCAGAGATACAGGCTGGGGTCGGAGTGGCTGGAGAGCAGCCAGACAGAAAGGGATCTAGGGGTGCTGATTGATACCCACCTGAACATGAGCCAGCAGTGTGCCCAGGTGGCCAAGAGAGCCAGTGGCATCCTGGCCTGCATCAGGAATGGTGTGGTCAGCAGGAGCAGGGAGGTCATTCTGCCCCTGTACTCTGCACTGGTTAGACCACACCTTGAGTACTGTGTTCAGTTCTAGGCCCCCCAGTTTAGGAAGGACATTGAGATGCTTGAGCGTGTCCAGAGAAGGGTGACGAGGCTGGTGAGAGGCCTTGAGCACAAGCCCTATGAGGAGAGGCTGAGGGAGCTGGGATTGTTTAGCCTGGAGAAGACGAGGCTCAGGAGTGACCTTATTGCTGTCTACAACTACCTGAGGGGTGGTTGTGGCCAGGAGGAGGTTGCTCTCTTCTCTCAGGTGGCCAGCACCAGAACGAGAGGACACAGCCTCAGGCTGCGCTAGGGGAAATTTAGGCTGGAGGTGAGGAGAAAGTTCTTCACTGAGAGAGTCATTGGACACTGGAATGGGCTGCCTGGGGAGGTGGTGGAGTCACCGTCCCTGGAGCTGTTCAAGGCAAGATTGGACGTGGCACTTGGTGCCATGGTCTAGCCTTGAGCTCTGTGGTAAAGGGTTGGACTTGATGACCTGTGAGGTCTCTTCCAACCCTGATGATACTGTGATACTGTGAAGTTAGAACCAGCCTGTTAGCTTTTTTCTCTTTATACACAAAAGCATCTCATTTTGTCACCTTGGTGAACACTCTAAGTGTAACTTAAAGACTGAAAACACACAGTATGTATTACGTGCACACATACAACACTTCACTTTCTGGCCCATACCTGCTTTTGTAGACATCCCAATCATGCTCCTCTTTTTCTTCCAAAAGCTGATGTCATTTTTGAACGCAAGAAAATCAAAGAGAAGCTGAAAACACCAAAGAACACACTCAATTTCTTGAAAAGTGCACTAAATAGACTACCAGCTCAACTGTTAAAAACACATTTAAGACAGAATTCAAGCAAAAACTGACTTAGCTTCAGAAATGTAATTTTTTAAAAAAGAGCTAAATAATAAAAGCAAAAAAAAAAAGTTTTGGAAGCCAAAATTCTAACATCAGTGCAAACTGATTTTCAAACACTACTAGTAACACAATGCCGCACAACGCAGTGCTCTGTAAAGATGAAATACAGGGCAATATATGGTAGAAGATGAAGTATAATGACCCTGAGGAACTGCTCACCTCCTTTACAGACTAGGGCAAGTCACACTAAATTATTGTCAAAGTGCTCTGTACTGGATTGACAATCAATTCAGGCTTGGATAGTACAAAAATCCAATACAGCAAACTTCATCACTAAGAAGCTGACATAAACTTTAAGGACATTTTAGCATTAAATTAGGTTGTAGTGATTTTTTTTTTAAACTCTACTTCTTTCCTTCCGTATATTTTTCAGTATTTCCTTCACTGTCCTAGCACCATGCATGCAAGAAATTCCTGAGTCAGAGAATTTTAATGCAGCTTTATTTGGTGGTTGTTTTTTTGTTGTTGTTTTTGTTCTAGTTTTTTCAGTTGGGCAAATGATGCATGCAAGAACAAAGGTATTGGAAGAGCTAATCCTAGGCTACAGGCAACTTGAACAGAATGGAAAAGATAAATGTACATGGCTGAGAAGTCTCAATGCCTTCCAACCAAATTAATGATATGCAATATAAGTATAAAGAAATATAACATGCCCAACAAGTTCTCATCTCTCCCAGAATTAGTATTGAGTGTAATTGTAGTTGACAAAAATGTTCACAGTAGAACAAGTCTAGAAATCCTGTTAATTAAAATAAAGATTTATATTTAAACCAAGACCTACACAATGCAAAGAGAGAGACAAAACAACAAATTACCATTACTAGAACCCTAAAGATCTTCACTTTACAACAATGAATTCTGAAGCAATTTAAATGTCTCCAAGTACTCTAAGTCAGAGACTCAAATCCCACAACTGGTGGGCCAACTATGACCCTGCAGTAAACCTTGTGACAACCCATCAAAATCTGAACTAATGTTGACAGACTTATTAGTTCTAGGGGACTTGGTTCAACGACAAAAATGTGATAATAAGTCTAAATATTTCAGTCAAGACTGTTATTTTCTACCTAGGTATCTCCATTTTCCCTACTACTTGAGGTTTTTATATTAACTCTGTATTGGAAATATATCTGACTTGCACCAGAAAACACTTTGCTCTACTGAAATTATTATTTCCATAAACAATTCTTAATAACAAGATGATAATAATTTCCTTCTCCCTTTTTATTTTATTTTCATATACTGTAATTGCTAAAAACCAAATTTTCTCAACTTACATGGAATGCTGCGACAAAGAATGTCAATGCCAGAAAGTACAGGTTAGTATCAACAAAAATTCCTTTTACTTCATCTGCATCCTTTTCTGAAAAACCTATGAGAAAAAACATACAATTATTCAAGTACCACAAGAAACTTAGTTGTTATCATGCTAGAGTCCAGTAGGAAACAAATCTTCTGTCACTTGCATATAATTTGTGCTAAGCAATCATAAATTCAAAACATGATGGCAACTTTACTGGTAAAACCCAAGCCTGCATCTATTTTGGTGAATTATTTGCCTTGCTTTAAATTACAAGCAGACTGATGTGCCTTCAACGTGCTGCTTAACTACAATCTAAGCTAACAGTCCACAGATAAATGGCAAAACACAGGAAGTCATTCTGCCCTGAGTGGAGAGAAAAATAATTATTCAACACTGACCTCTGAACTTTGATCTGGGAAGTTGTGAGAGGACTGACAGAGCTCAGCTGCCAGCTGAGTTAAAACCAGGGCTTGGATACATAAAAGTGAGCCTCACATTAAAAAGCAAAAAATGAGAATAGGACCTTACTGTAAAGGAGAAAGGTCATCAAGAAACAAGGCCACATATGCGATAGTACAGACCTCAGAATATGGATTAGGCAGTGACTCTCTTGATGGTACTTGCAGAGTACATTTAGGAGCTTCTCTTTGATCAATGGGAAAAGGCAAAGCACCTTCCAGAAAGTACAATCTGTAAGTTCATTACTATTTTCTATGGTCTTTTCAAATCTCCTAAAGAATCAATGTTGCTACCTTGTGGACATGAAGGAACAACCATTAATTTAGAAAAAGTTAGAGCCTGTCTGTAATAAATAACTTCTCTGGCCTGAGAAAGTGTGCCTTCCAGAAGATGTACCATCCCTTTCAACTTTTTCAGCCACTGTTAAGATGCTTTCTCCATGAAGCAGAAAGTTCTGTTGACTGAAACCTAACGTTAGAAAACATACAATTCTACATTTATAGCAATGATATTATAACACAGGTGAGTTCAGTACCAAATTACTTTGTCTTATCAGCTGTACTACAACACAGCAAGAATGAGAACTTACCCATTTGCAAATGATTTTGGAGTTCTGTTACTGGTTTAGGTGACCTTTTCTTAAGTTACTCCAAGTCCAAGATTATAAACCTTATGTTTGACTGTCTACATACTTACAGAGATACAGTTAGAGGAAGTAATCAAGATGACAGGTCTTGATACACCCTTTCATCACAAGACAATTAAGACACAGAACATGAAAAATTGAATGCTGCTATTCATAGAAGGCTCACAAAAATTATGGAGAAGTGATAGTGATGAAATGTCCCACACAAACTGAGTGTTTAGTTGGACACTTTCAAGACAGTTATTCTCAGCATTTTAAAAATGCTCAATCCACCTCTGTATTCTTCTTTCCTACCAAATGGCAACATTTTATTTCCATATTTACTTTTGGGTAAAACATCTGAAGATTAGACCTTTTCACCATCAAGAAGGAGAAGGAGCACTGAAGTGTTATCTATATATTTTTAAGAAAAATATCATGGTTCAATATTACTTTTTGGCCTGCTGTCATTAAAGATAAAAATACATACCAAATTGTTGTAAGGAATACACAGCATCCTGCATGTGGATCCAGAACCGGAGTTTTCCAAGAGATATTTTGTCATAAGACACTGTAAGAGGAAGCTCTGTTGTTGAACGATTTATAACCTGTAGAGACATAGTTGTTTTTAATAGCAAAAAATGTGCAACAATTATTTTTTTTAATATTGATTCCATCACACTATGATTTAATCATAAAAATTCAAAAAGTCAGCTTGTTTCTTGAAGGGGAATACAATCTTTTGGAAGGAAATAAGATTTCTATACTATGCTTGAAGTCTTTGAGGATTTTTTCTAAGAAATACTAAGCTAGCAGTTTGTTTTATTCCAATTTTTACAGCAATCTCTCTGTTACTGTACACAAATGCCTCTGACATGCTTACATTAAGTTCCTTCTACAGGTATTGGCTCAAGTGGCTCAAGTGGCTCAAGCTCAAGCTTAAGGTATTTCTCTGTTTGGACAGTTCTCTGAATATATATACTGGGATTACCTACAGCAGAAGATTTGAAAAACAAAACAAAACCCAAACCAAACAAAAAAAACCCACAAAAACCCAAACAAACCCAAACCAACCAACCCAACCCACAAAAATAACAAAAAAGGATAACAGAACAGAAAAAATCCTGTTCCAAAGCCACACTCAATACTAAACTGAAGGTGGATTGTAGAGAACATGGTTACAATTCATACCAAAACAAGAGGTGGGGACCTGCTTGGACTTGTAAAAACATGACAGACTAAAGCTAAGCAAGCTACCCTGCCTGAAAAATTTGGAGTATGGGGTGTCATAGAAATATTCTTCCTGCCTCAAGAGAAATGATTTTCACTTAATCCTAAAGTATCACCTACACTTTAGCTATGATAATAATTATCTGGGATGCCTTTAAGCTGGGGACAAAAATACCAAACAAGTCTTACATTGCCTCAGCTCTTTCTGCATGATACCTGATTATCTCTCAAACAGGTTTAAAACAGCAACAAAAACCTGTCCTCACAGATGCCAGAATTCTCTGCAGCTACCGAGGTACAAGCTCAGGCCATACGTTTTGAACTTGCAAAGACAGCACTACAGATGGGCAGGCACTCTGAGTTGCAACAGTTCAAGGTGTTTTACTCCCAGCTCCTCATTACTACCCAATCATAATTCCCATCTCAGAACTGCTGCTCTACACTGTGTCCATTCTATAGTAATTGGTCAGATGACACCTATTTGAGATAAACAGGATTTTGATCCTTAAGGTACAGAGCATGGTTTTAGCCCAGCTCCTCCCTGTCAGTCAGGTGTAAACTGGGGATTATGTTCTCTCTTTCCTCCAGTGAGTACAACCAACTGTCCATCAGTCTCCTCACCTTCCCAAGACCCTAAAAAGCCTTCCAGATAGTGGCAGAATAAGCATGCATATGAAGGAGAGAAAGGGAAGCTGAGAAATTTTATAAATACAGCAGGGAGAAAGCCTGAGAAACTAGAATGGTGCCAGGAGTCTCTGAGCTGTCTTGAAGGTGAGAAGGAAAAAAGGGTGAAAACTTATGCAGTTAGGTCTGATGGTGGAGAAGGCTGGTGAGATTCTACAGCTATATTACTTTTGGTAAACATCTTCTAGGCTTCTTCCCTTTTTAAAAGAATGCCTGGAACCCATTAATTCTCATTCCAATTTCTTAGTCTATCAAAGACAGCACCAACATTTCTGGGAGAAAAGGAACAGAAATTTTATCTGTGCAAGAGAGACAGGAAAAATAATTCACAAACATATGGGTATGTAACACGCAGCAAGCACACACTACATAGACAAAGCACTATTAAGGAGTTAGGTGTAGCTTAAGGCTAAAATTGGATTGCAATAGGAGATGCAGAATTCTTCAACACTAAAAGCAAATTAAATGAAGACATGGAGATTAGAAGAATAAACTCCTTCTCAATGAATAAAGTCCACAAGTGCTGCCTCACAAAGCAGTTGAGCGTGACAGTTGTTAACCCTTTGAAAATAACTAAATTACCAAACCTCTGCAATGCAACCTACTCTTGTAGTACACCACCGGAACATCACATACTACTTCTAGCACTCCAACAGAGCCAAAAAGTTCAGCTCTATGAATTCTAGATTTTTCTTCTTTTAAATCCTGCTTAATCCCCAAACCCCCAATATTGTCAGGAACTTTTAACCACATAAGGAAAATATAACTTCTAGACTACAGTACTTACCACAAAAGATTTATACATAGTTCAGAATCTACACAACTTAGCACAAGCTCCTTGACTTCAGGTAAGGCACACCAAACAGCATCTGATGCTCCTATTTACATTCATATGCCAACTTGGCTCCGCAAAAACTGTACCACCCCCCCCCCCCCCCAAATTCTTCACTTAACCTTGTTATCTCACCATATGCATATTATCAGACAACTCTTTCTGCAGGGTTTGAGAGCAGTTTGGCAGGCTAACATTGAGAAGTCATGTAAACCAGTGCTGAAGGTGACGTTGGCTAGTTTTGAGGGAGCAGTCTTTGCAGCACTTCTTTAATGACTTTAAGGCAGCAAGTTACAAAAACTCAACACTTTAATGTATGCAATGCTAATTTGTAAACCACATATATGACTTGACCAGTTAGAAGCTCATTATGAATATACTGAACTGAATGAGCTGAAGAACTTAAAGCAAAGGACAATGACCACTACATCATAAAAGTGCATCTAAAGAAGCATTGAACAAAACTACACACTACCAAGAATTGTAACACATGCTCTTGAGTTTAATTTGCTGAACAAGCTTCAGGTGGGGGCAATGAGTTCTTTAAGGCTCTACAAGTGCTTTGGAACATAATTCTCTGTCTGAGATAAACTTAATGAATTAGAAGGTCAACTTAGAAGGTTTACAGAAAGTTTACATTGACCAAGACTTCCATTTAGAATATACTGAATCCAGATATACTGATTTAAAAGTTCTGAGACATTCCACAAGGCTTTTGCTCTCAGATGCTCTGGCTGTTAATTTCCAGTTAGTGCAACTGAAAAGAACTGCTAAGACAAATACAGTTTAGATGCAAGGGACTGCCATATGTCACTTGTAGTAAAGGAACTGCATGATTTCCTACAAGAGGACAGTTGGGCAAAACCTGAATACAGAAAATTCTTTTTAAATGTACACCCTCCCCCTTAAAAAAACAACAACTGGACATTAGCAAGCAACTTGCTTTGAGCGTGGGTGCTGGACTAGCAACCTCCAGAAATATCATCCAACCTCATTCTTCTGTCATTCAATTATTTAGTTTTCAAGTCCTGAATTGGTTAAGTACACAAAATAATTTTATGTACTGCAACATCCAAGCTTTCAGGTGCTGAAGTTACTCTAACAAGACAGGGAGCACCACCAGAAAATGTAACCACAAGTGATTTTTTTTGAGATAACAGCTACTGACTTCTGAGAGTAGTCCCAGAATCAGCTGCATTTGATGCTCATTTCCTTAGAAGATATCAGAAGTCATTCTAGGATTCTGATGCAACCTCTGCAGCTTAGGGAGTCAAATTGCTCATTAGACTGTCAACACAACCATTGGTGCTGCAGTGATGTCCTCATGTCCACTCAAAAGGTAGAAGCAACAGAATGCAAATACTTTTTGGTGGAATAGAAGAGAATTCTGGTAGATACTTCTGTCAGACTGGAGTCTCAAACCCCAGATCCAGCTTCTGTAGTTACCACAGCTGACACATTTAGACAGCCACTGTCACAATCCTTTTATGAATTTATATTTTCTTCATCAGAGTAAACAGCTTATGACAGAATCTTAATTAAAACAACATTGACAATTACTGTTAAAATGTAATTAAAGGTATTCTATTACTCACCATCAAATCTTTCACTCTGTTGCTTAGCTGATCAATAAATAATATTGGAAGGTAATGCACTGTCTTCCCCAACTGAACCCTAGGATGTTTAAACATGGATTTTATGACTGAAAGAAAACTATTTCATTCAAATCAGCACTCATTTATCACTTCCAGGTCTACTCATGTAAACTAATTCCCACTATCTTTTCAGGCACATTTTCTGTTAACACATAGTAAGAAAGCAATCGCCAGCCCAGAGCATTTAATTGAGAAATGTCTATATAAAAAGTAAGCATATCAAATTTCTCCTTTTATTTTGCTTTTCTTAGTTTCCCCATAGAAAGACAGAATAAACAATAATTAAAAAAAAAGACAATTGAAATCGATTATGATGCTGCTGAAACTGTTGCATGACCAAGGATAGAGGAAATAAAAGGTTTACTGAGAAACATGCTGGATTTTTCTGCTATATAGTTGTATCCTTTGTCTCAAGTATCCCTAACTGCAGCAATGCAAGGTCTCCATGGGGGGGTCCCAATGACATCTATCAGGCCAGCAACTGCACATGCTCCAGATAGCATGGAACTGGAGACACACACGGGAAGACTAGATACTACTGCAGAGAGTGCACAAGGAGCAGAAACCATCTCTGTCTTTTCAACAGAAACTCAGGTTGCTCTACAACCTCAACAGCCTACATGAAACCAATATAAACTTCCCAGCCTTTCAGCCCTCTGCCAAGTTGATCACTGGGAAGTTATTTAGCAAATTATGACCTACAAACAATTGCTTTGTCAGTACCCTTGAAAAGTAGTTGGTCTAAAGTGCCAAGAAACACATTCTTTAGGTTCATCATTAGAAAAGCAGTTATTCACACGATTATGTCCTCAGTCAAGTCTACAGAACTAGCAAAAGGGTGTTTCTTAAAGCCTGAAAGTTGAATTTCAGTTGTTGAGAAAAGAAAGAAGTCTCTATGCATGCTAAGAAAGGCTGTATATTAAATATACAATACGCAACAGTAGCATAGAAAACAGACTAAATAGAAGCACAGAAATGCAGACTGTGTTAGATTTAGATAGAGGTAGCAGCAGCGGAATTGCAGCAGGCTATGTCATATCCAAACTATTTCCTGTACAATGCAATGCCAAAACAGCACTGATGCATATCTAAACACCAACAGCAAAATTATCCTCATTCATCAACTCCAGTCCAATACCTTCTTGTTAAAGGCCTATCTTATGAATTACTAAATTTGTCTGTTCTGGCTCGGAAGCTATCCCAGAACCACATGGTCTGCTGATTAAGCAACTGCTTCTGGATTTAATGGGATACTTGTAGAGAAAGGCATCAATATACAGCAGCATGAGCCAAAAGGACACTAATATGGTTAACACAGTAAATTCTTTTAGCAACCTATGAATAAAAGCTACTGTCTGCATTTAGTGGTCTAACAACATATCCTTGCCTTTTTAGTATTTCCTTGAGAAAATGACACAATGCAGGAATGCACATTGTCAAAGAAAAGCAAGGTCAATCATAAAGGGAGGCAAAACGTGTTGCAGATCACCTATGCCTCTTCAGCACTTGCAGATAATTATTTGCAGCTGAGGGACAACTGAAAAGGTCAAGGAATAATAATTGCTTTAAAGGCCAGAAGTATGACTTGAGAACAAGAGAGTATGAAGTCTGTTACAGCATTTTACTTGTGTCTTTGTAATTCTGCTTTATCTTACTGTAGAAATGCCATACAAAAAACCATCCCAAATTCTGAGATACTCAGGAATAAGGTTTCCTAGTACATAATATCTTACCACTTGTCACCACTGAAACATAAAGTATCTATTTTTTTAAGTGCCAGTTTAAACACAAAATACTGAAGGAGGCAAGGGAGGATTTTTGAATAAATATGCAGTATGTTTATAACAGCAAATCTAGCAGAATTAAGTTGTCAACTTACATCTTCATATAACGGTGAACATCAGCGGGGAGGGATGATCCATCAAATACAAAATCTTCTACCATGACATTTAAGGTTAATCTTGACCTCCAGTGAGAGACAGGCTCATCTAGAGCATTGATCTGTTTTTCTGCTTCAATTTGCTTTAAAAATACAGTAAACATACACACTGCTATATAACACAGAACTTTGAATAGGTTAATACTCTAACTCCCAGAAAGTCCAGAGTCATTAGCTACATCATAGAAAAGAAGCACAGTCAGAAACACTTCACCGTAATTTTAATCAGATCAAGTATTTTATTCAAATAGGGCTTGTCTTAAGAACCTTAAGGGGCTGTAAAGACCCACCATAATCTGTCAGTGAAACCCTGAAATGCCCACTCACAGCCTCCTTCATCGAGAACAAATACTGTGCCAATTAATGCTGATATCTTAGGAATGTGGCTATTAGGCAGAAAAAGTCATGGTGAAACAAGGACTGTAGAGCAATCCAATGTTACTTCAAAACAGTCAAAAGGATGTGGGTGACCAATCATATTAATTTTTGGGAATAAAAAGATTAGACCACATGAACTTCTGAGCTTCCAAGGACTATGTAAAGCAGTGATGAAATTGACTTCAGTTTTGTATAGGGTTAACACTCCAGGGGGAGTAACCCTGAACCTGACCCTAGGGGTCTTGACCCTTCCCCAGGGGTGGGTCACACCACCAGGTGATGGTTAGCCCACTCCCCCCTCCCCCCACTTCCTGTCCTATAAAGGAGGGGGGGCTTCCTGTTCATCTCTCTCTCTCTCCACACACCTCACCCTACACAACTCTGCTTGCATACCAGCATACCACGTGGCAGGCATGAGGCAGACAAAGCCACCATCACACAACTCGGGTTGTATTTATACATTTTGTATTTTGCTATTTTCCCTTCCCTATCCTTTGTAAACTTCCCTACCTCCAATACCTTTCTAAGTTATTGTTAAACTTTTCCTTTTAACTTCCAAATTGAGTGAGATTGATTTATTTGGGTGTGTTTACCTCTATCTCTCCCTATATCTAATCCCCTTCCTTTGGGAAAGAAGGGGAAGAGGGGAGGACACTCTACAAATTGTTATTGGGTCTATCAAACTTATTAGAATCTCTGGGAATTTGAATTGGAACCCATGACAAGTTTTCAATACATGCCTATCCCCAGGACATTCTATTTGCTTTTCTTTGGATCAAAACCACCTTGTGACAGTGTTGAGACTCTATCCTCAACTAATTTTTAACTTAATTTTGACAGGGTTTAGAAACAACACTGCTACCTGCACACAGGAGCATTTCAGATCACAAAGAACAACAGTGAAATCATCAAGCTCCACTTAATATGAGGCACAACAGCCATCCATACATATTTCATTAAATAACATTACATTCTCCACTCTTAAATTGAACTGGAAATGTAAGAACATCCTAAATGAAAAGACGCAATTGACAATGGTCACTCATTAATGTCAAAATCAAGTTAGTATCTCTGCTTTATAAAAGCAAAGCATTATGTTGTTACAGAACATAACAATATTTCCATCAAAAGCACTGAATCCTTGAATAAATGTTAACTAGGGAAGTGTTTTAATTGCAGCCAGTGTTATAAAAGGCTCTAACTCTGCTGTGCTAAGCACTCTACCATTCACACATAAGCTGATAATCAAGAAGAGGAGGAGTTACTTTCTTTTTTGATAGCATCATGAATGCAAAATGCAAGCAGAATAAATGCTAACACTAGAAATGTCTACTAACAAAATTACTTTTTGGCATTTGTTATCTATAGATGGAAAAAATACCTACCTGTGTGGCTGATTCTCCAGTGAGCAGATTAATCTCCTCGGGTTTAGGGACCATGTATGTGGTTAGTGGGCTTATTATGTGCACCTGCTTACTGTCATGCCAAGGCAAAATGCCAGCGTGATGAAGAAATATATATGCATATAATGTGCCATTATTTCGAGTTTTCTTTGGTACAGTGACATTCACTGTCCTAAAATACAAAATAAATAGATTATGAGACAGTGCAGCGTATGTTGAAATATTTAGCCATTACATTATAAGCATCATTAAAGATGTTCTGGAAGAAAGGAAGAAAAGGTTTAAAGGTTTAAAAAGACATTTGGGTGGCCTGCCACGCAGCAATTAGTTCTGGCTAATACATCCCAATGAGCCGTGACTGGATGGGATCAATTTTTATACTCAGGATGAATCATAACATTTGCATTTCCAAAGTTTTATTATTATCTTAAGATACTTCAATCTTTGTCCAATTCATCCTTTCTTGCCTTAGATAACACAGGGCTGCTTCATCATATCTTTTGTTGTTTCCCCCACCAATAGGTTATAGGCCTAAGATTATCACAGCACTTGCAGAAAATAGCTTTCTCAGTGCTGAACGTGTATCACAGATTGCATACGTGATAAAACATTTAAAAAGAATACCAAGTACTTTGCATCAATAAAACATCTTCTCAGATATGGCATGCCAAGCACAGAACTCTAGACCGGAGCCTCAAACTAGGAAATTACTTGCCCTGTTTTAGCCAAGAGATCATTCTACTTGCAACCTTGCATAAAGTCTCCTCTACTCCTGCAAATTTGCTCAGATTCTTTTTCTCTGAATATTTTCAGTGGCTTTGCAGGACTACAGCAGTAAAACAATTCCTGTATTTTCAAGTCTGATAGAGATGACATTTAAAAAGACCTGAACTGCAGAGCAATGTGTTCTTTAATTACAGAGAATATGGAATGTGAAAGAATCTGGGAGACTCTGACAAGAGAATCAAGAATAAAGTGACTACTATAAACAAAAGTAAGGCAGCAAATATGAAGCACAAAACAAGTAGTTCTAGTAATCTGAATTGTAGAGAGGCATACTGTACAGTGCTATGCTCAGAAATTTAATGACACTGTCTCATTTCATTTTAGCACTGACATCCCTTTAGAAGACTCTGGAGCCCCAAACTGCTAGAGATTTTACTTCTACAATCATTAGCACTGAAACGGTTATAGAAAAGCATGTTGCTAAAATGCAAGAAAAGAGAATCTAGCTTGAATTCCAAGTTCTCTCCTAGATCTGAAGCCGTGACTATTAAGAACATGATGTAGGTAGACAGTAGGACTGACACGTTATTAGAAGAAGGTCTCAAGTATTTACAGGCACTTTGACTTAAATTTTCATAATGAAAAGTAATTTTTGTTATTACAAGTAATGCAAACTTTTGTACACCATTTGCCTGTGTAGCTGAAAACAGTTCACTGATCCAGACTAACCAACATGTAAGTTCAGCACATCATACATACGTTACATCACACATAGCTAGTGAGAAGACTGTATACAGCGGAATCTGAAATATATGATAGTGATAGGGAACAAAGGACAGCATTCCTACAGAAGGCAGAATCTATATGACAGAAACAAGCATTCTGTATTTACTAGTATAGCCTTGTTGTCCAAACCTTGTTTCTTTCAACTATGAGATCGTTTTTGATGCATGAAAAGTTTATCTAAGAACCTATTCCTCAGCTCCAAATTAACTTAGCAGGCAATTTCAATGAATGCTTAATTCATTAAATATTTTAGGAACTTTTAATTAAAGAAAAAATACTAGTTTTATTAATGGCAACATTTTGTCCTCAACTCCAAGGTTGAAATTTGACTAATATCCTCCCTGCCTTAATATGGCAAACATAGTTATTACTTTGTGAAAGTAAGTGTGAAGAAACAGATTGTTTAGCATACAAAACCAACGTTACAAAGATTGTAAGAATAACAACTCTCCTTTGTCCACACGACCATCGGGAACAGTCTGTTTCAATTCATGCTTACTTCCATACATGTAACTATTAGTCAGAATACATGTTCCAAAAGAACTCATAGTTTGTATACCTACCTTTCAAATTTTGACTCAATATCAAAATCCTCCACATTCAAAACCAGATCTATATTACTCTCAGCACCAATGTTCGATCGTGTGGTAGTATACACGCTCAACTGAAATCAAAGCACAGCACTGAGAAATTAGAGCACAGAAATACTAAGGTCATATGTCAGTATGCTTAAAGAGCCGTTCCTCATCTCCACTCATTTTTCTAGTCACACATTAACAGACATTCGAAAATAAAACCAAGCACTAAAAAAAAATGACGAAAAAGAAATGTAATAGTTTTCAGCTACCTCTTCTCTTACATAGTAACAATCAATAAGCATGGAATGAGATACGATTTTTATAGGATGATAAGTTGAACCACGTCTCCAGCAGGTCTGCTCTCTGTATTCAGTGTCTGTGCCAACTAATCAATGGAATCTCAAAATAAAGTACACTTTCATTCCACACGTGCTTCGTTCTCGTACGCTGCACAGGGCAATGGGGCAGCCTGCACACAGCACCAGCAGCGCTCCCCTTTTCTGCTCTCCCCACTTCGATATACTCAACTATACCGGTAGAACAAGGGAATGGCGGCTAGGTCGACGGGCAGGCCAAGTGGGACCGGAGCTGTCAGCCGAGTCGGCGCGGCACTTCCACGACTGCAGGGCCGGTGATGGAGAAGACAGCCCCGGGCAGGCACCACCACTCCATGCCTAAACTAAAACCCGTGCAGAAACGACAAGCCCACTGTGGGGACGGTCAACTGAGGGGTCAGAGGGCGAAAAGGGGTATGGCCACCAATGTGGGCAGCAGGGACAGCTCTCAGCGCCGGCGCCTCGGCACACCGCGCACTCGCAGCCACACACCCGTTGCCACCGCTCACCTGCAGTTTCGGCCTCCGCGCCAGGTAAGGCCAGACACACCCCGCCGTGCCACTCTCGGCTGCTCCTACTGTCGGACAGGGCCGCGTGTAGACGATACCGTACATCACCCAGCAAGTGTGCGCCACGTACACGGCAAACACCCCCACCACCAGGCTGGTGAATGAGCTGCGGCTCAGCATGGCGCCGGCCGCCCCCCACAGCCCCGCTCGGGATCAACCGAGCCACACCACCGCCACCACTCGCGCATCCCCCACACCGACAGCGGCTCCGCCCCGCCCGTCACTTCCGGCGCGTGGAGGAAGCGCCGCCTCGCAACAGGCTCGGGGAGGTTCCGGCTCTCGGCGCAGCCTCGGCCCGGGGCGGCTGCGGGTCGGAGGCCAGGCGGGGCAGGGCAGGGCAGAGCAGGGCAGTGCAATGCAGGGCAGTGCAGGGCAGGGCAGAGCAGGGCAGGGCAGGGCAGAGCAAGGCAGTGCAGGGCTCGGGCCGGGCGCGCGGCGGCTCAGGGGTGGAGCTGGCGCCGGTGTGCTGAGGAGCTTCCGGCGGGCTCGCGCAGCTGGGCCCGCGGCCGTCGGGGGTCAGCGCCCCGCGTTTGCGGTGCTTGCGGTGTGCTGATCGACGGGAAAACTGCCCAGCGAACAAGGACCCGGGGTTGCGCCTTGACAGCCTGCTGAACCTGAGCCTGCAGCGTGCTGACCTCTGTGGGGAATAGTGGGGCAGTGCTCGGCATTAGTGAGGCCGCACCTCGATTGCTGCTTTCAGTTTTGGGTCCCTCACTACAACAGCGCCATAGAGACGCTACACTGTGTCCAGAGAAGCGTAATGAAGCTGGGGAAGAGTCTAGAGAACAAGTCTTTGGAAGAGCAGCAGGGGGAACTGAGGGTGTCTAGTCTGGAGAAAAGGAGGCTGAGAGACCTTGCTCTCTCTAACTACCAGAAAGGAGGCTGTAGTGAAGTGGATGTTGGTTTCTACTAAGTTAACAATACGAGGAAATGGCCTTAAATTGCACAAGGGGAAGTTTAGATTGGGTATTAGGAAAAATTTCTTTACAGAAAGAGTAGTCAGGCATTGGAATAGACTGCCCACGGAGTTAAGTCACCATCCTTGGAGGTGTTAACACATAGACATGGCATTTCAGGACATGGTTTAATGGCCATGGGCATGTCAGACTGAGAGTTGGACTCGATGTTGTGGAAGATACATGTCCTGTCTTGCCCGGGCATGATCCTGTGGTCCCCTTCCTTCTGCTGAGGTGGAAGGAAGCAGAAAGCAGGGAGAAGACAAAAGGCTTGGAGACACCCACTTTGAGGGTCTGAGACTTGCCCGGACTTGTTCCTCCCAAATAAGGGAAAGCAAGCTCCTGACTGTCTAAGGTTGTCAGGTTTGGCAAGGTGCCATTCTGATTGGTGAACCTCTGTGGGCAAAGGGGCCATTACTTTCAGGCAAATAATAAATAGGTTCTTGCCACATGGCTTTTTACTTTTGCTTTGCCTGCTCTGCTTTGCCTGCAGTGACTTTCAAGACACAGACAGAACTCCCTCTGTTTGGGTACTGCCCGATACTATTTCGTGAGTAAATATTCAAAGCCTCTCTAAGAAATTCTGTAACTAGATTCTATTGTGCCTCTGCCTTAAGTAGCACAAAGGACCCTCCCAAGTCAGCTGGTGGGCAAGCAGTATAATTGAAACTAAGAACTTCTTTCAGGTTCTATGTTTGTATTTGCTAGTTATTTCTTAGTGTTCTAGGTTGTCTGTTCCCTATGTGTGTATCCAATTATCCAAAGTGTGCATTTCAAACATTGTAAATAAGTTTTCTGGCGAGATTTAATGTAATAAACTTTTAACAGTTATTAATAATCGTCACCTGGATATAAAAATTAATATCCATTATTAATTTTGCAGAACTTGTAACAAATGATCACAGAGGTCTCCAACCAAAACGATTCTATGGTTCTGTGAAAACCTCTCTCACCCCTCTGATTTATACTCCTCGTTGTCCAATAAACAAATACTCTTCTACACACACTGCCAGGGAGAACATACATCAACACACACATAAACATACATCTTAGTCACAGTTACAATTTATATCCCTTCCCTTAATGTAAGCCTTCTTTTATAAAAAAACCCAAACTTTATTAAAATGCAGAGAAAACAAAACTACTTTTTTGTTGTTGTTTCATTTTTAATTTGGCTTCACACTGAAAATTCAAATTTACAAGCCATTCATAAGGAAAACATCCAGCTGGGCAGAATGAGCCGTATCTGTATACTGCACATCAACACATGAAGTGTATCATTTAGTTCCCTTTTAGTAAATCATCATATGACTTACACAGCACAGTTTGTCTACATCATTTGGCTCAGTTCATCACATGCTTTAGTCCATTTCAACCTATCGGGCAACTAACAAGAAAAGAATGTTCAAATTGAGGTATTTCCTGTAAAAACTGATCACTTGTATTCAGAGGTAATGTTAAATGTACAAAACCAAGTTAACTTTTAAAAAATATCATCCTTAGTCTCCGTGCATGTTAATAAAAAATAGAAAAATCAGATTTGTAGCACTGAGGCTATACTTCTCATTCTGCCAAAGTATTTCCACAATTGCCACCACAAACTATGGTCATTTTGTGTGCACTGCTTGTTTTTGTGTTCCAGTTAGGAAGTATAGCCAGTCCAGTGCAAAGGTAGTAAGTCTATGTACACATGCCATTGGAGGGAATTTTACATCAGAAAACATGCATTCAGACTATTATTATCCACTAGCACTATACAGTAGTACACTATACAGTAGTACACTATACAGTAGTACATACTCACACTGCATATCCAAGGGCTACTTTAATTAAAAGCTTGCAGCCAATATGCATCTATTTAAACACACGAGGTCTGCCTGAGCAGCCTTCCAAGTCAACAGAAGTTGTACCACCGATGGAACAAATGTGTAACACCTTGCCAGTGAGCTCCTGTAAAACAGCTTCCTGCTCTGTCAGCGCAGGTTTTCAGCTAGGAGCATCCTCTTCATGGCATCCTCTCTCTTTTTACTTTCTTTTCTTTTACCCCCTCCCATTAAAATTCTTCAGTGTGTTCAAAACCAGCCATATTTGAAAAAAAGAAAATCTGATTGCAAGTTAAACAGTTATTCGAAATATCAACCCCTCTTTGAAAAAAAAACTGTTTGTTGATAATTTTATTCTTCCAAAAAGATGAAATAGTACCTGAAATCAAATTAGAAATGTCTTGTATACCTGGAGAGACTCTGGGAGCCACAAAAAGGTTTAGGAAGTGGTCCCATTGAGCAGATGCCAAATACTTTCAGTACAATACCTCAACATTGAAGTTGTATAGCATGTAGCAAAAAGTCAGCAGGTACTTAGTCCAGGTCTTCCTCCAGGAAATAAAAATCTATTGTTTCTAAGGGAATTTCTCATGTTACTGATCTACATGGAGCCTTATTACCTTTAGAGCAATTCAAGAAAGCATTATGAACAAATCACCAAACACAAACAGCTATACAGACAAGCAGCTGCAACTGTTTTGCTTTTTGTCTAAGCATATACAATTGCTAAGGAGAGATGTTTAACTTAAGGAATTCTGATCCACATATTTTAAAATACATTTTTACTTTTAGATTTTACTTAAAAACTGCTTTTGTAGTCTGGAAAGTGCAGAACTGGCTAACCTAAACCTCCTTTCTGAAATGTAAGAAATATTTTGCCTGAACTCCATTATAAAAGAAAACAAAATATATACTTGGGGCATACAAGATCTTTACAAGTTTATTTCTGCAGCATTTAAAATACAAAATTGTCTTCATGCTGGATAGTGAATAAAAGACACATATTTGGGGTTTCCCCATACACATTCCTAGACTTAGAAATAACTTGTCATCACATTAATTTAATTTCCAGTACCATGGTAGGATGAAAAGTGAGCTTCAGCTTTCTTCAGTATCCTTGAGATTTTGCAATCACATTTATAGATGTTGCATTTGCAGCTTGGAGGTAAACAGGCACACACTGAAAGTGACACAGTGAGTCAGAAGTCAATCCAATTTAAGGTTGCATTGTATTAGATTTCTAGTTTCTTACTGTTCACAGGAACATAGAGAATCTCAAAGCTCGCTCAGACCTGCTGTCACCTAGACACACCTGCAATGGTTCAAGTTTGTGAAGAGAAAAAGCAACCCTTTACCTAATGGCACCTAATGGCAGGGACAAGCTAAAGCAGGACACAGGCCCCTAGTTTTGGGTGGCATTACCAAAATGGGACTTTCATAGTCGCTGCTTACAGCTCAGGGAGAAAAGTCCATGCCACTTAAGCCTAAGAGGCAGGGAGTTCACTCCCAAGCTGCAAGACACCTACAAAGAAGAGACAGCACAGGCAACAAAAATTGAATTCACTACCCCAAGAGGCAGAAAGATCCTTCTTTACTGTGGGAAAAGGCCAGCTGCACAGTCAAAATTTGCTGCCATGCTAGCCTTGATGGGCTTTTCTATTTGCTTGTTGAGGATCAGAAGCTCAGCTTGATTTTTCTCCAGGTGACTGTTTGGCCCAGAACTGGGTCTCAGAAATTCATAGTATCAAAATATTGAAAAAGTCATTCTAATTTTTCTCTTGCTTTTGACATGTTTTATCAAAGTGAAAAAAAGGAAGCAACATTATGTTGACAGAGTATCTACAGCATCTTTTTTGAGTTCTCCAAGCTAACTTCAAATAAGCTCTGATGCTCATATGGCCCTGTGCAATTTAGCTCAGAATAAAGCAGCTTGACAATTGTGTTGTTCAAAAAAAAAAAAAAAGGCCACCCAACAAATACGGTAATTCATGGGAATAACTTACACAGGTGTAATCTGTGCTAAGGTCAGTCTACTGCTTCCATTCCCAGAGACTGATCATTTGAAAACTGCAAGTATGTCTTTACCTGTTGCAGATGGTCTCCTGAAGGTGGCCTACACAGGAGTACTCTCTTCTGCTACTTTGCTGAAGAAAACAGATATGCTGCTGCTGTTATCACACAACCAGAAAAATTATTGTGCTTGACGAACTTGAGAGAATCTGCAGACTGTCTGCTGCTGCAAAAACATCTCAGCATATTTCACAGAAACATAAATCCTCTGTCCTCTTGGTATCACCCACTTCAATTTAATCCCATTACACATGATAAAGCACATCAGATAGTAATCTGAGGAGAAGCAGCTGTTTTCCACAAAACAAACCACTCCTGGTGACTAACTTGTATACCCTTTATTAGCTATAGCACAGAATGATTCTGTTTGGTCCTCTGAAGTTGAGAATTCTACCTTCAAGAAGGTCTTACAAGGTTCCAGTCATGGTCTTAATACTTTTTTTTTTTTGCAGTCTTCAAAGGAAAAAGTCCAGGAGAGTACATGAAACCTCACTGGCTGCACTGTGCCAGTGATGACCTGGGCAGTACTTGGATACACAGTGCTGCAGTACCTCAAAAAGTCCTTTGACTGAAGAACAGCTGATTTATTTCTACCTACTCAGGACTGCAAAAATACTTGAATGATAATCTCAGTCTTCCTGCTCAACTGTGGAACAGATTTTGGAGTTTTGCTGGACTGATTAACTAATAATTTAAATAAAAATTAATTATTGATGACATTGATGACAAATTCTTACTTTCCACTTCAAACTTGTTAGACCTACTCTTCCTTTCTGTGAAGGTTCTAGCCATATTAATTAGGTAGTTTAAGTTTTTCACATTAGCTAAAGTTCATATACCTAAAAGGTAACAAACCACCTGAAGTGGCAATTTCTGTGCTTCAAAATGAATTAAGGAGCCAAACTTAAGTTTTGCTGAAGTAAAACTCTTGACCAACATATTTGTCATTTCTTAAATCTTTAACTCATGAAAATGCTACTAAAAAAAAACCAAACCAACCAACAAACCCCAAAACCCAAATGACCAAAATAAACTCAAAACACCCAAAGAACCACCTCAAGCATTCACATTAAACAGAATGCAACCTCTTAGAGGATCTTATGACCTGCTCTCTGACATAAAAGAAAATTCATCTAACTAGGTCAGTTTTTAAAAATCAGAATATTTTCCTTTCCATTCCAGTCCAGTCCTGTAATATAGATAAAGCTGTGCCTACACTGGTACAGCATATGTACCTGTTCAACATCTTTACTGATTATCTGGACGAGGGGATTGAGTCCAGCATCAGTAAGTTTGCAGATGAAACCAAGCTAGGAGCAGGTGTTGATCTGTTGGAAAGTAGGAGAGCCCTGCAGAGGGACCTGGACAGGCTGGATGGGTAGGCAGAGGCCAATGGGATGAGATTTAACAAAGCCAAGTGCAGGATTCTGTGCTTTGGCCAAAACAACCCCAAGCAGCGCTACAGGCTGGGGACAGAGTGGCTGGAGAGCAGCCAGGAAGAAAGGGACCTGGGGGTACTGGTAGACAGTAGGCTGAAGATGAGCCAGCAGTGTGCCCAGGTGGCCAAGAGAGCTAATTGCATCCTGGCCTGTATCAGGAATAGTGTGGCCAGCAAGATGAGGGAGGTTATTCTTACCCTATACTCAACACTGGTCAGGCCACACTTTGAGTACTGTGTCCAGTTCTGGGCCCCTCAATTCAAGAGAGATGTTGAGGTGATGGAATGTGTCCAGAGAAGGGCAATGAAGCTGGTGAAGGGCCTGGAACACAAGCCCTACGAGGAGAGGCTGAGGGAGCTGGGGTTGTTTAGCCTGGAGAAGAGGAGGCTCAGGGGTGACCTTATTGCTGTCTACAACTACCTGAGGAGTGGTTGTGGCCAGGAGGAGGTTGGTCTCTTCTCCCAGGCAACCAGCAATAAAACAAGGGGACACAGTTTCAAGTTGTGCTGGGGGAAGTATAGGCTGGATGTTAGGATGAAGTTCTTGACAGAGAGAGTGATTGGCATTGGAATGGGCTGCCCAGGGAGGTGGCGGAGTCACTGTCCCTAGAGGTGTTCAAGAAAAGACTGGATGAGGCACTTGGTGTCATGGTCTAGTTGACTGGCTAGGGCTGGGGGATAGGTTGGACTGGATGATCTTTAAGGTCTCTTCCAACCTGGTTGATTCTATGATTCTATTCTATGACCCTATGCTGCTCAAGTTCTGTAGCCTTCTTCCATAAAAGTGCCTCATTTTCATAAAAAAAACCCCAACAATTCCAACTAGCCCAATGCTTACATTAGCTCACAGTTTGCATGAAAATATTAATGGATACGGACAAAACTATTTACTGCCAGTGGCTTTGCCACTGAAGAGTTGCATCACTCCATACTGCACACATCTCCTTTTCAACTTTTGCAAAGGATGGATTTCTACATTCCAAGGGGGAATAGCAAACACAAGCCTGGTTTCTTGAATCGTAGTAAGACTATTCTAGCTATGACAAATGCACTGACACATTCTCCCCTCTACTGTGCTCTCATGAGACCCCACATAGAGTACTGCATCCAGTTCTGGTGCCCCCAGCATACTGCTGGGGACATCAAACTGCTGGAGTAGGCCCAGAGGAGGGCCACAAAGATGATCAGAGGGCTGGAGCACCTCACCTATAGGGACAGGTTAAAAGTGTTAGGGCTGTTCAGCCTGGAGAAAAGAAGGCTCCAGAAATCCTTATAGCAGCTTTCCAGTACCTGAAAGGGGGACTACAAGAAGGATGGGAAGGGAGTTTTATACAAGGGCTTGTTCAAGTTTGAGGAGGATAGATGAGGGTGGTGAGACACTGGAACAGGTTGCCCCAGGAGGCTGTGGATACCCCCTCCCTAGTGGTGTTCACAGCCAAGTTGAATGAGGCCTCAAGCAACCTGGCCAAGTGGGAGGTGTCCCTGCCCAAAACATTCTGTGAACCTGTGAATAAAACTCAGTGTTCTCCACAAGGGTTACAAATTGCCTACCATGCCTTTTAAGTGTATCTGCTCACAGCAGCAGACTCCTGAGAAATCTGCAATAGCACTTGCTTTACTGTGCTAGACAATGGTTAGTACCTCCTAAGGGTTTGGTTTTAGTGGAATGTTCTTGTTTGAATAAATGAAGAAAACAACCACCCCAGCAAAAACTCCAACAAAACTCAAGACACTTTTAAGATTAAGTAACATGGAAAGCCACAAAATGTAAATATATTTGAAATATGGAGTTCACTCATTCAACCATATCAGAATCACAAAGCTTTGGCTGGGTCTCTCATGTAGTATGTAAAAGCTGAGTCTGATGCAACAGCTCTACTGGCAAGAGATGGCAGTATTACATAAAAGCAGTAAAGTGCTCATGGTCAATGTCAAATGCCTTCACACCTCTGATTTTTTTTTAACCTAAGGATATTTAATTGTTGCAAAGAACTGAAGTAATTTCTTTGTCTGTCTTCTTGTAAATGTAGGGGATGTTGATACCACCAGTTAAAATAAAAGTGTTTGTAAAATATGTAACATTTTAATTGAAAGTATTTACATTTTAATGTTTGGTGAAGGAAGCTTTCATTTATACCATGACACTGCAGCAAGCCACTGACACTTGAGTGCCTGTCACAGCCAAGCTGTTCCACAGTTTGGTGCCTTTTCAAAAGGGTACTTATGTGGAACTACTGAATCTTCAAGAGTTAGAGGTCAGCAGAGGATTTGTAATGAATACTACTGCAGTAATGCAATGTGGCACAGGTCTCATCCCTCTGTAAAGTCTGAGTTTGCCACTCCCCCAGGAATGTTGCTTTTCTGTCACTCTAAGGTAGTCTAACATTAGTCTTATCTTCTACTGATGCTAAAACAAAAACACCAATCACCTGATTCTACTAATCTCAGCCTTTGTGACATTAGGTGTGATGTAACAGTGTTTCTATGCAGGCTGATCACAATTTCAACCTATCATTCATCCAATTATGTCTCTACTTTGTTCAATAGCCCGACAATAAAAAGCACTGCAAGTAATTTAAAAAACACCTGCCTTTTTTGTAATTTGTTGGTTTTGCTGTTTGTTTGTAATGATTGCTTCCACCAAGAGTACATGCTCACCAAGCAAACAACGTGCTAGTCACTGGTCTTCGGCAGTAGCTCTGAAGCAAACTCACTGATGCACTTGATTTTCACCACCACCTCATCATGCACTGTGTCACCTATTTAAAGGCCTGTCTACTACAGGCTGCAGTTTAACCCAAACACTACACAAGGCTTAGCTGCACACAAGTACAGCTCTTGCACTCATCACAATTAGAAAACCTCTCCCTCACCACAACAAATATGAAACTAGACGTGCCCTTTGGTTTTCAAAACACAGTGGTTACACAAACCACTCAAGCTAATTAGGCACGTTCACATTTCAACAGCCTCAGCTTTCTTTGCACTTTCACCTATGTGGATAGACTATTTCTTCCCGTGGAGCTTCCCACCTCAAGTTGTCCATGGGATACTAAACTTACTTATTAATCTTTTCAGACATATTACTCTGGGAACTCTGTCTTGCCCCCTGCACTCTGAAAAATTCCAAAGCTCATACACAAAGCAAATGAAAACTACCTTACACAACTAGTTTGAGTCATATGCCACAAGAAAAGCTTGTTGAGAGGATGCAATGCACCCAGACTACAAATCATGTACCTTCCCTTACTTACCAACTAAAATACATACTGTATAATCATAGAAAGCAGGCCTTAGGATTTATCCCTATGACCATGGGGCACGATCCACAAAATCAAGTGTCTCCATCTTAGCTGCCCTATTTTTAAAATCTCCAGTGAAGTGAGGTTCTTTCAATCAACCCGGAGTAGCCCATTTTCCTTAGCTTAACTAAGTGTGTTTTAAGGAAATTTTCCTAGTGCTGAACTTGCCAATAAAATGACCAGTCTATATCTGCCATCAACATGGAGAAAAGGCTGTTTCTACCATCTCTATAGCTACTTTTTCACAGAATCATAGAATCAACAAGGTTGAAAGAGACCTCCAAGATCATCCAGTCCAACCTAGCACCCAGCTCTATCCAGTCAACTAGACCATGGCATTAGCTAAGTGCCTGATCCAGTCTTTTCTTCAGCACCTCCAGGGACAGTGACTTTTCACATCTTCAGTCTCTTCCTCTTTGGACTAAAAAATATTTTCAATCTCTTTCCCTGCTTACTTTCTGTCCTCCAGACTCTATCCAGCTACACCTCATTTTTCTCATGTGCTCCACCATGGGCAGAGATTCAGGTAAAGACTCATCACAGAAATACTACCATGCTCCTCAAATGCTACGCTGTTGTGTCCTACTGTAACAAGTATCTTTTCTGGAACGAGTTAACAGTGCTCCGCTACTTTATACCATCACTGCCCCAAGATGCTTTATGCAGTAACACCCACTCCCCCTCTGTTAGTTTGGCTGATTATTTCTACCTAAGTGTAGTTCCTCACATGCCTTGTTTTTCTAAATATTTTCTCCTATTTTTATCAGTTTCAAGTCAAATGATGTCTGCCAGCCTGCTGCAGCCCTGTCAGCTGGGCATGTGTTTCCCAGGTAAATAAAAAAAAAAATTATTACTGTCAGAGGAAGACCTACTCCTACTCCACGGAAAATATTTAATATTTTTTCCCCATGCCTTTTCTGTTAAAGCCAGTTTCAGTTTGGAGACTTAGCACACAGAGGGATTTCTCAAGACATATTCCAATACCCTAATGAGCTTTCAAACACCTCCTGCTATTTAAAAATTAGTAATAGCAGCATTTGGTAGAAAACGATTTCCTTCTGCTAAAATTTTTACCTGTCAGCTCTCAACAGTTTTCCAGTCACAAAATCATCATGTTTTAGTGCAGCCCTACAAATCAGACACAGAAATGATTTTTAAGTATTTTTAAATTTCTTTGTAATAGAGTTGCTATTTGAGTTATCCTGTGACAGGGCCATTGTATCTTTTAGTCGTTGAGGCTTTTGTCACTTTTCCCAATCAGTGAAGTCCTGTGGTTTTATAACAATCTGAGATTTTCTCAGGGACCTCTACCAGTCATTAAGGCAATTAGCTTTACAAAAGCAAAGATAATGTTACTTGAAGAGTGGTTGAAGAGGATGGGGGAGGAGGGTTGTGGTTTGGTTTGATTTTTAAAACTGGTTCCGAAGTATTTTGAGCTTCATATACATTATATGCAGTATCTGTTATGTTGCTTTAGAGATTTAACTACTGATCCTTCAGGATGTTGTGGCTTGGCCTCTGAAACAACTCCTGCCTTTCCAAGCTTGTGCTAATACAAAGTTTTCAAAATGTGTTTCAGGCTAAGTTACCTGTATATACAGGCTTGTTAGAAAAGAAACCTGTGAATCCTGATAAATGTAGATTAAATACAATTGTGTAAACCTCTCCCACTTAAATGTTGGGCGGATATGACTTGAATTTATTATAAGAGAAAAGGACAATTTTGTCATGGATTTGCAAAAAGTACGTGGCATGTTGGTTTGGAAAAAGAAACATGTTTAATTGCATCCAGAAGATTACAGTAGAAAAGTGTTGGAGTGAAGGATAAGGAGCCTTTCTTTTTCATTCTACCATTATGCTGAAAGAGAAACAATTTTCTTATTCAAAAAGTAATCCTTAGCAAGTTTTTTTCCCAGTATTGTTTCCAAACTGTTCACTGAAACCAAAAGGATGGGCCAAAACATGCTTGCCTTACCAAAGAACATTCCCACTGAAATCAACAGGACTGACTATGCAAATACGGACAGCAAAGTTTGGCCCCAAATAAACATCCCCATCACTAGGGAAAACACTAATCACCAAAGTGCACTTAACACCATAGTAGCTACAGTTTCTTTACACATGCACAGTTTGTGCGACACTTTGTACATGAAACTAGCCAATGGAATATAAATAAGTGTGCTGCTTCCTGTTAAATATGAACATTAAGAATGAAGCACATTCACATTTTTGCCTTTCAAAGACCTTTCTGAAAAAATAAAAACACCTTCCCCAGAGTAACCTGAAACATGTTAAATATAGCACACGAGTCAAAGAATGGTATTAATGTAGAAGAACTTTCACACACAAAACTGGTATTTGCTGTATAGTTGGAGTAACTTATGAAAATCCCAAGAAAAGACAACCCTCTCACCAGGAGAGGAAAGTAACAGTTGTAGTGTTAATTCAGTTTCTTCTGCAGAGGCTTCTTTTTATATTCAGCATTTTCAGGGCTGAAGTCAGTACAGATACCATTAGGAGCAGAAAGAGGTGGTGTCTCCAGGCTACTCTCAGCTCCCATCTGATCAGCATAGAGATAGTCTTCTGCAAAGTGTGGGTGCAATTCAGCAAATTTGTAGAAGTCATCTAAAAAAAAGATAATAAACTGTTGCCACACAGAATTAACTACTTGAAACAGAAGGACACCAAATTTGAATACTTATGTGCATATATATATCTCTCTCTCTCAGTATCACATGATCACTGTGCAGAAAAATAGCAGCAGTTAACATGCTGTTATCCCCATAACTTGTTTTAGCTTCTCAGCAGTTTACCACATCTCCAGAGCCAAGATGCCACCAAGAGTTATCTACACCCTTTTTCTAACTCTTCAGACCAGAGCTTAGCTTGAATAGTGAAGGGGTAAACAGCCTCAGGTTTGCATTAAAATGCTTGAGGATCACCACATACCCTAACACAGCATCTCACTGTTTACTGGGGAATGAGCACAAGCCCTCCAGCTGAGGAACAATGAACAGCAAGAGCAGTAATTTCTTAAAGTCAGAGAAGTCTTCTGCAAACACATCATTTAATGCTTTGCACTCATAATTCATTTCAGTCTAACAATATCTGTTGCTGCTGCCTTCAAGATTCCAGCATTTAAAAGCCCTAATATTGTGGGGAATAATATTTTGGGAAGATAAATGATTTGTAACAAGTTATGGGGGAAGAAAACAGGGAAAAAAGAGATTTTCATGTCAGATGATGACATGAAAAGTCACTTGCTAGTGACTAACACTGGCAAAATTAGTGGTTGGGGGAGCACGGAATCCTTAACATCAAGTAACATTTTATGTTAAAAAAACCCAAACCAACAGACATTGAAGTCTTGTTAGAATTTGCCCATATGGCTGTTTATTCAGACCTTATTTGGACACAAGATACTGTACAGGACCCAAGTCATAAGATGCTGTTCTTGTAACATAAAGTGATGCTGGAAAAAGCTGGTTGTTAACTTTATCACTAACTCAGTTACCTACCATGTATCTCACACAGCCCACTCAAATTCACTGTCACATTCCAGAGAAGCTCAAAATCAGACAATGCTGTGAGGTCCCTGAAGTGCAGCACAGAATCCAGTTCTGCCTGGTACGACTGGAATTATGTGGAAGAAGGAAGCTACAACAGCTTTTCCTCTTTTGACACAATTCTCTGTTTGGGATCATGTGTTTTTCTCAGTATTGCAAAGGGCAGGGGACTGTCATTTGGCTCACAGGGGCATGGAAGTTGCCTTTGAACTGTTGCAAATGAGAAGACAATAAACACAACTTCATCCTTCCACAAACGAAATACAGGATCTTTATCTGTAGTTTATACAGAACTAAAGTTTTATTTTGGACCTTAGAACTTTGCACAAACTGATGATGTTCAGGTCATGAAAATCAATGCTCCATTGAAGAACCTGTATGTACAACTGGTTGAATAATGATGCAAATTATAAAGTCTTCAGAGGAAAAAAAAAAAAAACAAGCTATACTAAATGTTTGAAATGCAGACCACACAATTTTTTTTTGTCTTGGTAACATTCAGTGCAAGTTTGACTGTTATTTAAAAGAATGTGATGCATCTGACCTTTTTTAGTGAAGAAACAGAACGTTATTTTACCTTGAAAATATTATTATTTGCAATAGTAGTTGCAATAACACATTAGAAACACTTGAGTGCAAATGGGTTTGCCAAAACAGTTAAGCACATTCAGTGAAGCCAATCCAGTACATTATTTATCTGCAGCTAACAAGGAGGAGAAAGCAATCAGCTATCAGACTTAACTGGATCTGACCTGCATTAGGAACAGGAAAATCATTCTCTTTTTTCAAATGGATACTTTCATCTCATCCTAAAGACCTGCTACTTGTTTTAAGGACACAAGAACTCTGCATGTACTATTGACCATGAAAAAACAGCCTTTTTTGGGGGAGAAGGTCATTCTGATAGTCAGCCTAACTAAGGTAAGACAAGTATAAAAATTTCAACCAACAGTACCAAAGATGGTCTTACAATTACATTAAGTATACTACTTTTTGTATTGGAAAGGCAACTGGTGCAAGAAACACTCTTCTCAGAAAGATTCAAGCAAAGTTTGAAACAAGTGATGTAAACACTACCCTACTTTCTGTAGCCTCACAAAAGATTACTCTTGACTGCCAGAAATGAAATAGTTAAAACAAGAGCTAAACACTTCAGTGGCCGCTGCTATGGCTCAGTGGTCCAGATTTGCTGCGATGGGAACATAGCATGATCAAGGGTAAAGTGCAGCTTTAAATGCAACTAAGTACTATTAAAGATGTATATTAAAATAGTAATTCTTTGGTAACTCACATGAACTGGTCTGAGTTCACTTCTACTCTATATCAGATTTAGCTATTCTCAAACAATGAAGTGTGCCAAAATTAGAGTTGTGGTAGGCTTGTCAGGTTAGACTCAGTGCTGGTGTTTTTGAAGCTGCTGCTGGAAGCAGGGTGGAGGGGGAAGAAGAGTTGAGTCACCATCCAAATGAGCTAAGAGACAACAAAGAGTAGCAAGGAAACAGGCAGTAATGTAGGATGGATATGGAAATGCTGGGAATGTGACATACGAGATACAGAAAGGCACAGTACAGGGACATGAAGCAGACAGCACAAAGCAGTCAGGAAAAAAGGGAGAGCAGTGGCTATGATTTTCAGTCCTGTAAGTCTAAAATAGTTTGGGAGTTGAAGTTGTACATACATATTGTATGACTGAAACACAGGATTACTAGTACAGAAATTGTGATTTACTAAGACAGATGAACAGATGTCTTAGTCTGTACGATTACTTTTAACAAATTAAACACATAGTGGTTATGCTGAAGGAAAACCACTAAAACAGGGCATGTCGTGAGCACTTTTAGCAGCGATACATGATATGTCGGCTGTCAACAGCTCAGTTCACATTTATATTACACAACTAAATTTAGAACCTTACTGCACAAAAGATGAAGAAACTGAAGTAATGCACAAGTACTTTGATTCACAGAGTTGTTTCAGTTGTAGAAGACTTTTAAGATCATTGAGCTTAACCATTATCTAACTCTACTAAGTCTGGTGCTAAACCACACCCCTTACCACATCTATGTGTCTTTTAAGCACCTCCAGGGATGTTGATTCAATTACCTCCCCTGTGAAGCCTATTTGAGTGTTTGATATCCCTCTTTCAGTGAAGAATTTTCTTCTAATATCTAATCTAAACTTCCCTTAATGCAATCTGAGGCCATTTCGGCCTGTCCTGTCACTTTTTACTAAGGAGACAAGACCAACACTCAACTCGCTTCAACCTTTTTTCACATAGTTGTAGAGAGCAATAAAGTTTTCCCTCAGCCTCCCTTTCTCTACACTAAACAACCCCAGTCCCCTCATCTGTTCAGAGGACCTGTTATCCAGAGCCACCACCAGCTTTGCTGCCCACTCAATCTCTGTTTTGTAATGAGGGGCACAAAACTGAACTCAGTACTCAAGGTGTACCCTCACCAGTGCCAAGTACAAGGGGACAATCACTTCCCTGCTCCTGCTGATGGCACTATTCCTGACATAAGCCCGGATGCTGTTGGCCTTCTTTGCCATCTGGGCACACTGCTGGCTTGCATACAGCTGTATGTTGATCAACATGCCCAAGTCCACACTGTCCCGCACCACATCCTGGTCTCCAAGCTGGTGAAACATGGATTTGATGGGTGGACCACGAGATGGATAAAGAACTGGCTTGATGGCCGCACCCAAAGAGTGGCTGTCAATGGGTCCATGTCCAAGTGGAGGCCAGTGACAAGTGGAGTCTCTCAGTGATCAGTCCTGGGACCAGTCCTGTTCAACATCTTTGTCAGTGACATGGACAGTCACATTGAGTGCACCCTCAGCAAGTTTGCTGATGACACCAAGCTGTGTGGTGCAGCAGACAGGCTGGAGGGAAGGGATGCCATCTAGAGGTAGCTGGACAAGCTGGAGAAGAGGTTAAACAAGACCAAGTGCAACGTCCTGCATCTGGGTCAAAGCAATCCCAAGCACAAATCCAGGCTGGGCAGTGACTGGCTGGAGAGCAGCCGTAAGGAGAGGGAACTGGGAGTGCTGATGAATGAGAAGCTAAATGTGAGCCAGCAGTGTGCACGTGCACTCCAGAAAGCCAACCAGATCCTGGGCTGCATCAGGAGAACTGTGACCAGCAGGTCGAGGGAGGTGATTGTCCCCCTTTACTCTGCTCTGGTGAGACCCCACCTGGAGTACAGCATCCAGTTCTGGAGCCCCTATTACAAGAAGGATGTGGACCTGCTGGAGCATGTCCAGAGAAGGGCCACAAGAATGATCAGAGGGCTGGAGCACCTCTCCCATGAGGACAGACTGAAAGAGTTGGGGCTGTTCACTCTGGAGAAGAGGAAGCTCCCAGGTGACCTTATTGCATCCTTCCAGTATCTGAAGGGGGCCTATAAAACAGCTAGGGAGGGACTTTTTAGGGTATCAGGTAATGAGAGGACTAGGGGGAATGGAGCAAAGCTGGAGGTGGGTAGGTTCAGACTGGACATGAGAAGGATGTTTTTCAGCATGAGAGTGGTGAAAGCCTGGAATGTGTCGCCCAGGGAGGTGGTTGAGGCCTCATCCCTGGAGGTGTTTAAGGCCAGGCTGGATGAGGCTCTGGCCAAGCTGATCTAAGCTAGGATGTCCCTGCCCATGGCAGGGGGGTTGGTGCTGGATATCTTTGTGGTCCCTTCCAACCCTGATTGACTCTAGTCTTTCTTTACTGGGCAGCTTTCCAGCCTTTGACTCTCAGCATAATTTACCCAGATCTTAGCTTTTCAAATGCAACTTTGTCTCCAAATAACCTGTGTATTGAGCAGTTACGTATGCCTAATATGACTATGTACTGATCATACTCCTTCATTTCCCCTCTACCTTTCCTCCATCTCCCTTCACTCCCCCAACTTATGTCTTATTTTCAAACAGGCTAGGATTTTTATTTTTTTTTAGGAACAGTATTTCCCTGTATTCTGGGAGGGCAGAAATAGTGGGGAACAAATGGAAAACAAAACAAGAAGACATAGAGAAGATAGCTTTCTTAAAAACACATATTCACATACATGGAACATAGGACAGAATATGGCGGAAGAGCTAAGCCAGGTATTGCCTGACTTGATGGGAAAAGCTCTAACATGTGACACTTGATATTAAAGGTGAAACTTACATTTGAAAAACATGTTTGAGTTTACTTTATATGCAGTGCTTTTATCAATATTGAAGACCAGTCAACTAAAAAAGGTAAAGTTTAATACAAATAAATGGTTTGTATATCAACATGAATTCAAACAGCTTTGACATGTGACAGTTCAAATCCACTTATAATACTTACCATATGTAATTTCTCCCTTTTCTTCTTCATCTACAGCTCTAAAAAGATGAGTGACATTAATCTGTGACACACCCATGGCAGTCTTCAGAATATGATCTAAGTCCTCTTCTGTTATAGTTCCATTTTCTGATTGGTACAGCTGTGAATCAAGACAGCAAGGTTAAGTCATTACAGTGCTGAACACTAACCTCTGTGAACAGCACCACACTAAGAAACGTGAAATTAAATTTGGTATTGGAAAGTCTTGACACTTTCAGATCGATGTGCTCTACACAGGACATCTGATTAGTCTGGGTAGAAGACAGCATTGATTGTTAGTTACGCTTATAAAGTAAAGCTTGCTAGATTCAGAGAAAATTATGTTTACATGCCTGAACAGTAGAATTTCAGTGATACTCTACTATCACTGAAATGACTGTTTAACACTAATGGGTTTTTCAGATGCATAATTGAGAGTACTTTATAATTCACTGAACTACATGTCCAAACTCTAAGACAGTCTATGGAATCAGGAGACAGATTTAGGTCAACCTGAAGCAGATACCATCAGATGTGAAACTCCTCTTCTTTGACCAAACTAACTGGTTTGACAGCCAGTTTACAAAAACTGCCTACATCTAAACAGCACTGCACTAATCCTGACTCCGTAAAGTCATAGGCTTAGTTTCCTACATGTACTTGTTCCAAAAAATAGTAACTTCCATATTCTTAAGTCTGGAAGTGTAGAGCTCCCTCTCAGAAAGAGTTAGCTTTATTACTGATAGGAAATTGATAACTAAAAATAGTTCTTCTTGGCCTCATTTTATCTTTGTATATGTACAGTACTTTCTCATGGATAAATGACCCAAGTATTTCAAAACATCTGTATCAAATACAGCTTCATTAAACTTCCTAAAATAACTGCGAACATTGAACCACGTAAAAGAATGCTCTTTTGTGAACTTCCTGCTAGTTTCTCTACATCATTGAGAAGGTAGGAACTAGTGATACTGAAGGGAATGGGCATAAGGATCTATTTTTCACACAAGCAGAAGTTGTTCTCATGGGACAGCATGCCTCAATGGAATTTAAAACAGTCAGCAGAAAACCAATTTTCAACAGTTGTGCTCAGAGCAGTAATCTTGCCTTTTCCTGCCTGGTACCTAACCTGCACACTGTTTCCCAAGGAGCAGGGGCAACAACAAGACACTTGTTTAATAAAACCAGCTATATTTTCACAGATCAAGTACTCTGAAGGTGATACTTGATGGTAAGGCTCACAAGCATCACACTGGCAAGATTTACAACACCCTTTAGCTTCCTTAGCAACTGGGAAGGAAGGATGCATAGCACTTACACTTGATTGCTACCATCCTCCCTTCTCTTAATTGCCTACTGCTTTAGAACTCTGGTGGCTCAGTAACTCAGTATCAGCCAGATACAAAACACTTACACTTTGAAAACTTGTTCAGCTATGTGAAATGGTGCATTTTATCCCTAAAGCCAAATGACAAAAGCACTTTGGAGAAGGTAGCACATGGCAGCACAAAGGCACCTGTTCAAGGTTGCACACTGTGTACTTGGCAGGGCCAGGCGTTAACAGCTGGACTTTTCTAACCTAAACAGTTCTATGATTCAATCATTACTGAACTGGCTAGAGCTCTCGGTGGCTCCCAATAAGGTGCAGGAGCATCTTTCTGCATACAAATCCAGAACAGGAGATAAGAAAGGAATAAGGGGAAAAAAAAAAAGGATTAAAAAAATTCTCTTTCCTTTTTTTTTTCTAGAATATGGTGAGCAAAATTTCATCAAGACTTTTTTTTTAGGCCTTCAGTCATCACTGGCGGAGTAAAATGCACCACTCCTGCTTTCTATGCTGATTGCTTCCCCTTCTTAATATATGCCTACGATATCTTTTCAGTTCTACAGTTAATTTAGTATTTTGCAATTAATCAGGGAACTCCAAATTATGTATTATGAGTTGAAAGATGGAGTAGATAGTGAAGAGCAGAAGTTTTCTAAGAAGCAAATCTATTAACTTAAATTTAGGTGCTTCCAAAAAGCAAGTAACTGCCCAGTTTCAGGTTTTTTTTCCTCTAGAATGCTGAAAGTATGTTGCAAATCGTACATCATGGCAGCAGTTTTTCACTGAAATACTGCCCAAAAGCCATCTTCAAGTTTACTTGAAACTTTTTCATTTTACTATGAAGACACAAACATGACCAAACAGCACCTGACCATTTTTCCATGCCATTATATAGATATGTAGGTGTAGAGAGCTTTTTTTTTTCCCCTTAGAAGTAGCAGTAAGTAACAACAACTAATTAGTAGAGGCAGATTTCCCCCAAATTTGTAGGAACAAATTTTTGTTCCTCCCTTCTTTGTCAAATTTGTATGATACTGGGAAAGAGTAAGAATGATAGATGTGAACACTAAACATGCAGAGGAGCCTCATTTCTTTACCAAAAAAACATAATTATGAGGATAAAAGAGGTACACTGAAGAAGCCAAAACCACTACTCAATGAGGCTGCCATGCAAAACCATAGAACTGAATGCTCTCAACTCCACTCCATGCATTCACTAGTGGAGGCAGCATCACGAGTTAGCACTTTTTAGATTTAGTAACACCAAAGACCATGTGAATTTAAGGCAAAGCGATACAATGCTACAGGATGCAGCAGAGTCTTCGTGTTGGAATAACAATATTCAGAAATTAATTAATCATAAAAGTAATAAATGAATAGGCTGCCAGCTTGGTCAGGAGTTTGCTATGGCAGACAGCATCAAAGGCTTTGCTGAAGTCCAATTGTATTAACTTGAAAAATAAGATTTGATCAGAGCATTACAAAAGTAGTAAACACAGCTTATTAGCCTTTATTTTGGAGGAAAAAATACAAAGGACTTCAGGTTTGAGACTCATTGGGCTGAAAAGGAATCTAGCAGAGTTCCACAGACAACAATTTCAAACTGCAAGCTTCCATAATTTTAGACAACTTAAATTGAAGAGTATTCGCTCTAAACATTGCCTCTTAATCTAACTTCCCTTTACTGTTATTTTAAAATGTAACAAGGTACTAGAAGGGCATACAAAACAATCTTCTGTTAAGTCTAATGTCAGTATTAGTAATTTCTAAAAACAAGTAAACTTAAACAGAGGAAGAAAATGCTGCTTACTTGGAATGCCAGCTGAATTGTTTCCAGGGTTTTGGATGGCTTACAGACAACTGACAAAGCAATGACAAATTCCCGAACATCAATGACGCCATCTTCATTCTGTGAAGGAAAAAACTCATCTCAGAATACTGCAGTTTGTCAGGGAAATTTCCTGAGTAACTAACAGTTGCAAAAAAGGCAAAATATTTAGGAAGATTGTTACATACATCACTCAAAAAAAAACCACAAAAAACAAACAGTCTCGAAATGGAATAAAATCAGAGCTAGAACCTGGGTCATAAGAGCTCTGTAGGCCTTTTTCAGTGTCAGTCAGAAATTGTATTTCAAATGTTCTTGGAAGACAGTGTTCCTATTTTAACTCTTCACTTGCATATTTAATATTTCTATGTTAAAACATCTGAATTATTAGGTGGAAATTAAAACCAGAGAATCAGAATGCAAGCTAGCCTAATTTAAGCCCTGGATATGTGGTATACACTCTGGTCTATGAGAGAACTGTGGACCATCTCCTGGTCCAAACAGCACTTCAGGCAGACACATCCCCATTCTGACTGACTGCCAGATGAATAAAGACCGTTCCTAGGTCCATCAAGTTGCAGGCATCTGAGAAGAAAAAAGTGATTTGTTTACAAGCTAGTTGAAGTATCAGCTAATAGGCATTTCATTCAGCTGCAAGAAGCAGCAGTAGAGGCTTAGTCTGAAGCCATCTTTCTTCCTCTTCATATTTTGAGGCTAGAGAGAAAATCAGTTTTGTTCAACTGATACTCCTTTTTCACTTTTACCTGAATGAATGCTTTGTTTAGTTGATAAGTGCTCTTCCTTGGATGAAAGGGAAATGCAGTAGGCTAATACTGTGATGTGCTCAAAAGCTTTTAGCACTGGCCCCCATCGGGCCTCAGTGAATTCAGCTGGAACAGAATTTGGCTAAAGTACAGTTTACCAGAAGTAGCAGAGTTTTAAAATACGACGTTGTTTGTTTCTTACCTCATCAAAAAGCGCAAACATACTTTCTAATGTGTGAGATTCTGGAAATTCCAAGTATGCTGAAAATTCTTTAAGATCAACCTTTTCTTTTTTAATTTTCATGGCACTTGTAGCATATTTGTCAAGATCATCTTCAAGTGTTTCTGGCTTCAGCCTAGAAAGTGTATTATTTTTGCACATTATAGAAACAAACCCAGGTTTAGCAATACAAATTTCAATGTATCAAATGAAGCAATGGGTAAGAATGGTATAAAAGATTACAAAATCTGGAATCAGAATTACTAAGCAACTGTATTATAAAATAATGTATTCCTGTAATTTTAAGGCTCCCATCAGTTCTTGAACTCTATTAGAAATTACTGCAAGAGTTTAGGAATCCTGGTCACAAACCTGTATCCTCTATTTTACACCTTAATTACAAATTCTGTGTAAAGCATTTCAACATGAACAAGAAATACAGCCTAGAAGTAGCTAATAAATACCAGGCAAGGAGAACGAGGTGAGATTTAGGTCACCTGAATATGGCTGTATTGTGGGACAGTAACATAAACCAATTATGTTTCCAAATTTACTAATGTCACTGAAGAGGAAAGACCTGATGCATCTTCCCTAAAAGAAAACAAGGATTACATAATAGTGATTATACTATTAATCCAGTTTGTCATTCCTCATTTTTCACATTCAGTTCAGAGCTGGACACCATTAGGAGGTGATGCACCAAGTTACAGCAGAAATTTCCTCAGTCCTTCCAACTGCAAAACCAGGTTTTGATTGTTGAACAAACAGGTTTATGTTCATGCAAATATATATTGCATGGTTCTCAGGGTTGGGTTTGTTTGGGTTTTTTTTTCCCTAAAGTCAAAATTCCTGTTTCAGCTTTGGAAAAAAAAAGTCTTAATACAAACATAATGAATGGTGCTGCAAGTATGTGGGTAAAAGCAAATTCTCTCCCTAATACAGCATCAAACAAATTCTGATTCTCAGGTTTCCTCTGAACTCATTTAGGGTAAGGTGTTGTGGGCAGTCAAATATTCTCCTACAGCTTTCTATTTTGCTGTTTGCTGCTACAGACAAGGAAAAGCAGCTGCGACTCCTCAGCAGCTTCCTCTCAGTGAAAGAATAAATAAAACAATATCTGCATTCTCAGAAGCTCCTGAAAAAAAACCTAAGAGCATTTCTGATAGGAAGATTATCTGGTATGTCAGCTCCAGATCCCGATTGCTTTGCTGAAATGACCCATCCTAAAAAGCATTATTTTGAAGTAAAATCACAGTTACTACTCTGACTGTGATCACCTACACTGATTTACTAAAGCTGTACTAACTAAACAACACCAAGCCCTGTATTTTTGATAAGACCTTCACATGAACGAAGTATTCCCCTATAGAACATTCTCCACCCTGGCATTAAAACACCTATCTTAAATGTCTGTCCTATGCCGCACAAAAAGAGCTGTGAACATTCATTTTCCATGACTGAGTAGAAAAGTAGCAGGAACAATGACAGAGGAATCCACAGAGGATTTGAAATGAACACAGAACTCAGATTCTCATGCACAGGATTACATCTAAGAAGTGTCTACAGATAATACATCCTCATGGCAGTAGCTGAAATGGAATTTAAGGATGGTAGGATGAGAACCAGCTGGCATTCAAATCCTCCCCTGAGATAAGCCATCACTGACACGGAATACGCAGTCTAACATCTGTCTCTAAATCAGAAAGGTTTGATTTGCAATGAACTGTCTCAAGATTCACCTTCTAGAACTGAAGGAGTAGGAGTACTTGCTCAGTGAGAAGTGTTCTAGAATTGTGACATCTCCTATTCACCAGTCAATGAAGTCTGAAAAGCTGAAACGTTTGAAGACAAATCATACGGCTTACCACAAATCTTACAGACATCTTGTGGTTTGGGTTTTGTAAACATAAACAGAGATGTGAGCTTCTGTTAAAAAGACCATGTGGATCAGTGAGGCAAACTTACTGCTTCAGCATAAGTATCACTGCTCATTTTCAGAATCAGAAAGTCACTGATGTGATGACCATGACCTGCTATGCTCAAGTCTTTTAAAAGCCAAGCATTCTAAATGCCTCAACAGGTTCCAAACTAACATGAAATAGTTCAAATGTCTCAATTTGCATAAAATTGTTACTTTTGTCCCAAGGGAGGCTAGACAAACTAGAAAGCCAACATATGTCTTTGCTCATAAAATCATGCTTCTTTAGCTAATGGTTTCCATGTAGGATCCAGATTTCATAACACTGCTTGCTGTTGTGGTGTCTTCCCTTTTCAAGGCCTGTGTGCATCGAAGAACAAAAAGTCATTTCCAAGTCTCTGAAAATGGGAAGGATGTTTTTTTGGGATTAACAGCTTCACAAGGAAATCCAGATCCCTGAAGGCAGCGTGTTTTCAGCATAGCTACTGCTACTTTCAGCAAGTAAGAAGTCTTACCCTCCTTAAAGCAAGTTTTAGCTGCATTTGACTAGTTGAAAACAAACTCCTTCCCTGAATACTAGGAACCTGCCAAAAACCTTCTAGTGTCTAACAGAGCTGAAAGTTGCATAAGAACAGCTGGATCTTGTAGCTAGCTACTGTAAATTGCTAACTCAGTGAAGATGCCCTAAGTCAGAAATGCACAAGACATTGTTGTGAGTATGCTGATGCACTTCTGTGCACCTCCTTTTCTTAAGGGAGAAAGCATACTGAACATCTGCAAAACTGACCTGAATACTCTGGCATACTTTGCCCTGGTCCACAAGGCAGGGGATAGTATTAGTATTTTCTATCTTAAAACTGTTAAAGATAAAAATTACTAAGAATAACCTTACTGAAAAAAATAAGAAATCTATAAGGCAAGACCAAGGTTTTTTAATGAAATCTGACCTGAAATTGGTGATTTGGTGCAAACCATGCCTCTTAAAAGAACTGGACAGCATCAGCAAAGCCATACTGTCTTCAGTGAAAAGTACAAAGAACCTCAGAGTCTGTTTTACACCAGATCAAGGAGCGACCAAACCAATATCTTGTGTCACATGTATAATAGCAATAAAATGCACATTCACTATGATACCATATTATGTTCTTGCCATACTTTCTAGATTTATTGCTTTCTGATGCACATAATGGAAGCCAATTTCTACAAGTACTTGTGCTGCCTAGCCTCCTTAAAAATAAATTAGAAAAGAGAGATTTTTTTAAAGGAATACTTGTCAAAAAAACCCTTTAAACTAGTAAGAAAAAGTATAATACAGAGACTAAAACAGAAGGATGAGACACACCACATCTACTTTTGCTAGATGTTCCAAATCATACCTGGAATTTTAGAAGTCAAAGGTTTGGGAAAAAACAACCAGGAAGCAATTAAGTGAACAATAGAGTAGCAGGGTATTGAATGACAACAAATTGAAAGGCAGAGAGAAAGCAAAAGAAAAAGATTAGTAAAAAAACCACAAACAAACAAAACAACCAGAAAAGCCAAACCGACAGCACAAGCTAACAGATGATCCTTAATCTGGCTGAGGGCTACCAATACTTTATTTTCACCCTTAAAAGATGCAAGAGGCCTGGACTACTAGGATTACTTGTAAAATTTCAAGTTACATCAAGACATGACTTTATAAGCCTTATCTAACAGCAAGCATAACACTGTCACTAAGTATTTTCTCATTTAGATTGGAGTATGTGCTACATTTTTTTTTGAGAAAGAAAATAGCTAAAACTGAGAATAACTGCAACTTAAAGAAAAAAAAAACCCAAACAAACAGAAAATAATTTGACTGCAAGCTACATATTCCCTAAGGAGCTACTGATGGCCTGACCAAGCCATGGTTCCATTAGAAAAGGGAACAGCTATTAAGGCCAGGTCTTTTCAGTCCATGGGCAAAGTGAATGCAGGAATTGGAATGAACAGAAATTTCAGACAATAGGAACAAATAAATTCAAAGCAAAACTTAATGAACTCCATGAAGTCAACTATTCTAAAGCAAGCCATAAAATATTTCATAAAAACATGGAGAGGAGACTTAATTATACTATATTAACATGTTCTGAAGGAGAAGGTAATCAAAGAGGTCTTTATGAAGTCACAAAATCCAAACAAGCTTTCATGTCTAGAACATAGTAATAGATCCAGTCAAAGTAAAAACAGCAAATCACTTTAAACAGTGGGGCAATTAATTGTGGAAATTACCAAGTGAAGCGGCAGATTTAAAATGTATGAAAGCTACAATAATGACTTGTGGCTATCTGAGCTAGATTTCTAGCTCAGATATAAAAAAATCTGGAACAGAGAAACTTAGAAGTGGAAGCTCTGAGTGGACAGGTGAACATTCTAGGGATAGGCCATATAATGGCAACAATGGATAAGTTAATACAATTTCACTGGAACATCAAGAGCTTTATGTCTGGAAGCATAGCTTGTGCTTTCCCTTTGCTGCTTCTGCTGCGCCCACTGCTATCTTCCCCTGCTGCTGTTTCAGCTGTTGCTGCTTTTGCTGTTTTGCCGCTGCCTGACCCCTTCCCTATCTTTGTTAAGGTTATTATATTTCTGTAGTGGTTTATTCTCCTTATACTGTTATATTTAAACTATACTATTTCATTTTACCTGCTTTTCAAAAAATCCATGTTGTAGTGGGTTTACTCTACCAGGGAAGGGATCCGCCCTAAGCCAGGACATTAATCTTGTCACTTTTCCAAACATGAGGCATGATCTTGGTTTGGTTTTTTGATTGATAATCAGGATAATGAAGTCGAGGAAAAAATAATTTGTTTGGTATATTCTGGCCTGTTATTGCTTTGATTTTGACCTTAACGGCTCAGCAGTGCTTTACCACCATGGTGCAATATCATGTGTGCTCCTTTTTTGCTAAGATGGTTTGAAACTGGGTAAAAGATGTGATAACAAAGGTTGGGAATTTTGTTATGGATGTTTTAGGGTTTAGGAACGTAGCTGAGGGTATGCCATATGTTATGCTGGTGTCAGAGACTAAGAGTTATTTGGGAGAGCTGAGTTATCCAGTGACTTGCCTAATACGTTTGAATTTGATGTTTCCGACTGCTGTTGTAGGTCTGATTGTAGTTTAGAGAAGAGAGAAATGCAGGAATAAACAGGCTATGAGTGAAGTCTTTACCTTCTCTGGAGGCAGTAACAAGGAGACAGGGGTTAAAGACAGTCTGCAACCGAAGCAGGGGAGGGAAGGCTGTGGCACCGGGCAGATGGATTGCTCGCAGAGCAGCAAAACTTCCTGCCCCAGAACCTCTGAAAGAGGAAAAAGTAGTTGGACATGCCCCGTACCCCACTGACCCTGAAGTGTGGAGTCAGGACACTATCTGATTCCCGTTGGTATCAAATAGAATGGAGCAAAGGGTAGAAGTAGTGGAACCCCTGCAGGGGTGCAGGCACAGAGGGCTGTGGTGGCAGATTTGGCTTCAAATGGTACGGGCTATGGCAAAGTCTCTTGGATGGATAAAGTTGAGGAGCCTGTTTGTGGAAAATGCAGCTCGAATGTTTTGATCAGTAGGAGAGTACCTGACACTGGAGTGCCCACCATTAGAGGGGCTGCTGAGGCAAAAGTTCTGCCTGCAACCAGGAGATCAGAAGTGGTACTGGAGGATGTGATGGGGTCCTCGGAGGGTGAACTCACTAATGTCATCAAGCCTGCTAATTCTGCTGCTCCTGCTTTAGCCCTGCTTGTTTCTGCCAAACCAGCTACTGCAGCTGTGGGAAAGGTTCCCTCTGCCTCAGTCCCAATTCTACCACTATGTAAGGAACAGAGCCAGACAGATGGCAATGAGCAGAAAGATCTGAATGGAAGAGTTAAGATTTCCCTTGCTCCAGTTGAAAAAAGGAAAAAAACCTCGGCAACTAGTACTGGAGATTGAGATAGCTGAGATGACAATGGGGATAAACCAGAGCAGGGTAATCCCAAGGAAGGAACTGTTAGGGACCTTTCTGCTGCTGTTGAGGAGTTTCAGAATTTTGCTCAACTCATGAAGCAAAAGGAAGAGGATTCAGGAAAGGGTACATCTACTGGTGTGAAGGCTAGTACTCCTGTGTGTAAAAGGAATGGAAAGGCTATAGTTAAGGGAAATTATGCTCAGGAAATGGATGATAGTGATGATGAAAAGCAAGCCCCTTTACCAAGGAAGAAGATCAGGCATATTAAGCAAAGTTATGCCTGGGAAGAGTGAGAACTGTTGAGGAGTTGGTTAAACAGATGGTGGGATGGAGGTATAGATACTGTAGAAATAGACCCTTGGACTGTGACACAATTGTGAGTTTTTTTGAGAGACAAAGGTATAGATAAGCACTTAGGACATATTGGCAGCCATTCTAAGCTCTGGTCACATGTATTGACAGCTCTGGTACTACGGTACCCCAACAGGGATGATTTACCCTGGAGACCTTCATGCTGGAATACAGTTGAACAGTGTGTGCAAGAGATGGCCATAAGAGAGCTAATCTAAGGAGATTATGCAACAGAGGACCCTGATGAGGTACCTGTGAGCTGTGCTCTCCTAAAGAAACATATTCAGCTTGCTCCCTCTAATTATACCCACACATGGGCAAGTAAAATGGTGAGGAAAGATGAAGGTACAACTCCTCTGTGGGTGAGTTTGCTGATCAGATGAGGGAGACAGAGGACAGCCTTACATTTAATGCCATGGTGCCAGCTATAAATACTATGTCTGAAGAGATAAAGGATGGCATGAAACAACTCAAGGAGGAATTTAAAACCTCCATATTGCAGTTGGCGAAGGACAGTGACCTTTCCTCTTCACCACTGGAGTGGGTACATGTCTCAGCCATAAAAGACAGGCATCCTCCCAGAAGACCAATTCAAACTAACTTGCTCAGAAATAAACAATAGTCACGTGGGTCTCTTTGGGTACTCTTATGTGACCAGTTTGGTGAAAAAATGGATAGGTGGAATGGGAAACCTACCTCACTTCTCCTGAAAAGAGTGAGAGAGTTGCATAATAACAAGACAAAAAGAGTAGTTGCCTCCATTTCCCCAAATTACTCAAATGGTTCTGGCAATGATTCAGATAATACCATTTAACACAGTGATAATTTTACTTGCAATGGTCAAGGTCAGGGGGCCCTGCCTCTGACCAGGAAGATAACAACATACCGGAATGTATACATTAGACGGCCTGGTACCTTGAAGATGCAGAAATATAGGGCTCTAGAGGACAAAAGTGCTCAATGTATGTTGATGCCCTCAAATCACAAAGGAATGGAATCTTACTATTTCTGGAATTATAGGAGGGTCTCAAGAATTGATGAAGTTGGAGGCAGAAAGAAGATTAACTGGGAGTGATTGGCAAAGACAGGTCCAAGTGCACCTTGCATTTTGGGAATTGACTTTCTGAAAGAAGGGCGCTTCAAAGACCCCAAGGGTCATAAATGGACCTTTGGAATAGCAACTGTAGGAGCTGTTGGAAACAGATTAAAGTTGTCTGTTAGGCCTGAGCTCTCATATGAATCTGCAGTTGTTGTACAGCATAATATAGAGGATGTGAAGTTGCCGATTGCCATTTGAACTGTACATCATAGGCAATATAGAACAAACCACCAATATAGAACAAACCACAACTCTTTGGTGCCCATACATGATTTATCATTCGGAGCGCCAAGACATCATTAAAAATCCCAGTCCACTATGGCCTGTATGAAAGGCAAATGGAGAATGGCAACTAGCAGTCGACTTCCGTGGCATAAATGAAGTGACTCTGCCCATGAGTTCTGCTGTGCCACATATTTTAGAGCTCCAGTATGAGCTGGAATCCAAAGAGGCCAAATGGTATGCAACCACAGATGTTGCTACTGCTTTCTTCTCTATTCCAATAGTGGAGGAATGCAAGACTCTCTTCGCTTTCACCTGGAGGGGGATTCAGTATATGTTTAATCATCTACCCCGGGGCAGAAGCACAGCTCAATGATCTGTCATGCAGCGATCCATGATGCACTGTAGAAAAGTGCAGCCTCAGAGCATCTGCAGTTATCATAGAATCAACTAGGTTGGAAGAGACCTCCAAGATGATCCAGTCCAAACTATCACCCAGCCCTATCCAATCAACTAGACCATGGCACTGAGTGCCTCATCCAGGCACATAAGGTGAAAGGACGTGCTATAGAGATCCAATTTCTGGGAATTTGTTGGCAAGATGGTTGCTGCCACATTCTGATGGATGTGATAAAGTTTCCACCATGGCAAATCCCACAAATATGAAGGATATGTTATCTTTCTTAGGAACAGTTGGATTTTGGAGGATGAACATCCCTGGATACAGTCAAATTGTAAAACCTTTGTATGATGTGACTTGAAAGATTAATAACTTTAAGTGGGGACCTGAACAACAAGCAGTCTTTGATCAGATAAAGCAAGAAGTAGTTCATGCAATGGGTTTGAGACCTGTTCAAACTGGTCCAGACATCAAGACCATTCTGTACACAGCTGCAAGTGATAATGGTCCAACCTGGTGCCTATGCCAAAGAGTCCCAGGAGTAACATGCAGCTGACCACTTGGTTTCTGGAGGGGAGAATATAGAGGGTCAGAAGCAAACTATACACCAACAGAGAAAGAGATTCTTCCTGCTTATGAAGGAGTAAAAGCTGCTTCTGAAGACTCTCAACTTCTTCTGGCTCCCAGATTACCAGTTTTGAACTGGATGTTCAAAAGGAAAGGGGTCATCACCACATCACACAACCACTATTATCTGGTTTAAGCGGATGGCTCTCATAACACAGCGAGCACGCATGGGGAGTTTTGAATGACCTGGCACAGCAGAGATGATCACCAACTGGCCGGAAGGCATAGACTGTATAAATCCTCCAGAGGAGAGAGTAATTCAGGCTGAGGAAGCTCCTCCTTATAGTGATTTGTCAAATGAAGAAAGGAACTATGCTTTATTTACAGATGGGTCCTGTCACCTTGTTGGAAACAAGCAAAAATGGAGAGCTGCAGTTTGCAGCCCTGTCCATGCAGTGGCCGAAGCAAAAGCTGGAGAAGGTGAATTGAGACATTTTGCAGAGATAAAAGCTATCCAACTTGCTCTTGATGTGGCTGAGCCTGAGAATTGGCCCATGTTTTACCTCTATACTGATTCAAGGATGGTGGCCAATGCTTTATAGGGTTGGCTAAAGGACCAGAAAAAAAATAATTGGCAATGGAAGGGAAAGCAAATTTGGGCTGCTGACTTATGGCAGGACATTGCTACCTATCTAGAGAAGTTTCCTGTAGAAGTATGACACATAGATGCTCACATGCCCAAGAGTAAAGCCACTGAGAAGATCAACACAAACATCAGGCAGATTTGGCTGCGAAGGTGTTTCAAACAGATGCGAACTGTAACTTGGATTTTGATTGGGAACACCGAGGCAAACTGTTCTTGGCCCAGTGGGCTTATGATTCCTTGGGACTTGAAGGTAGAGATGCTACCTACCAATGGGCACATGATAGAGCAACTGACATATCCACGGATGCTATAACACAAGTTATACACGATTGTGATATTTGTGCTGCTATTAAACAAGGCAAGCATCTGAAGCCCTTGTGGAATGGTAAGCGATGTGCAAAGTACAAATATGGTAAAGCATGGCAGATTGATTACATCACTCTACCTCGTTCTCAGACTGGAAAGCAGTATGTGCTGACCATGGTAGAAGCAAGCACTGCTTCTTATATTTCTGTAGTGGTTTATTCTACTTATACTGTATTAAATAGAACAATTTAAACTATAAGAAATACAATTTCATTTTTCTTGACTATCCAATAATCCATATTGTACTGAGTTTATCGTGGGAGGGATACACCCTAACCCGGGACTGGATTGCACATAGCTTTGTAGTCAGCTCATTGGTCAGACACGGATTATCAAGTTCAACAGAAGCATAATTGCTTGAGGACTAATGAACACAGAATTTGAGAAGATGAGACTGTGATCAATTATCTCATTGACATGAAAGTCATTTCACCAGGGTTCAGTAAAAGGCAGCTGAGTTTCAGCCAGCTGTGACCTGGCAGCTGTACAGCTATGATAACAGAGTCCAAGCTCTTCATTAGATGACTCATGAGAACTCAGTGCTGTGGCTGAATGGCTTCTAGGTTGGATCCCATCCAGCTGAGTACAGACTCAATATATAATACTGATATTTTTATCATGTGAAGAGAAGTCTCTCCAGTACAGCAAATTGAGGTGTACCTTGAATTCAAAGAATCTAAAGAATCTAAGCCTTATTAGAAAAAAAATGTATTTAAAACTAGAGGGTACCTTGTTATTACTCAAAGCCAAATATTAAGACTGGATGCAAAATCCACTGGATAAAACTTACTGTTCCTGTCATTTAGGGATGTGATTGGATGATCTTAATGCCTCCCTGGCCTCAAAACATTTGAATAAGCAGCAAAATGACTGCCATCACCATCAAACATGCATTAGAGATGAAGTCATATTACAATCTTCATCCAATTGTGCCAGAAAAATGCTTTAATAGCCTACTTACTGGCACATACCCAAATCGGGACAGGATAATATTTCGCCAATGTACAATTGCTCAAATGAGACAAAGAACTTTTGGGTTGTGTAGAACTTAATTTATAAATGCGTGCAATTGTTTTAGAGGCAAAACCAAAAACCCAGAAAAGCATAATTTGAAAGAACAGCTTTAAATTGAGCAGAGAAAAGCCAGACAATTTAGAAAGAGGATTAAAGTGAATCCCAGGATTATCAAAGTGCATAAGACACAAGAGTGGTTTTGTGGGTGGGGGTTTTGTTGTTTCTTTTTGGAGGGTTTTTTGCTATGGTAAATTCAGAACCTTTGGAACAAACCAAGAATCTTTTTTTCCTCTTAGAAGTCTTTCCTGTCCTGTTAGAAGTATTTTCAGATGGAGGTCTTGACAATTAGTTAATATATGCTTGTCATCTGATTGCATAATTTATACTGCCTTACATTCCATACTCTCCAGTGAGATTTTTTTTTTTAATTTATGTACACAAACTGGAAGAAACAGAGGAAAAAACAGTGAAAGAAAATAAAGTACACAATGGAAGCATGAAACTAAGCTCTATAGTTTCAGGTGAGAATACAAAAAAAAAAAAAGGGAAAAGGGTGTTTGTATATTAAAACAGTTAGTATCTGAGGGCTGGGTGGCAGGAGGTGGGGGACAGGCTCTGCTAATATGCTCCCTGTGATAGGACAAGGACTAATGGATGGAAGCTGCAGCACAGGAGGTGCAACACAAGGGGGAACCTCTTTACTGTAAGGATGACAGAGCACTGGAAGAGGCTTCCCAGAGAAGTTGTGGAGCCTCCTCTGGAGACTTTCAAGGTCCATCTGGATGCATTCCTGTGTGACCTGAGCTAGATTGTAAGGTCCTGCTCTGTCAGGGAGGTTGGACTCAATCTCTTTGGATCCTTTCCAATCCCTGACATCCGGTCAATAGGATGATTAACAGGACAATTTAGTTTGTTGTTGTTCAGTAAGATTAGAGACGAAATGGGAGAAAAACTGGGAACAGCAGCAATAAATTCTCCTATGTGATTTATGTGATTTTTTTTGCTGTTGCTGAAGGGTAAAGCCAGAGAGAAATGAATCTATGAGAAGAGAGCAGCCATACTGCAAATATTAAGCTACAGTTTCATTAGAAGGTCTATCTAGCACTAACCTACCCAAAATTCTTGTGAAAGGGTAACCACACAATTGCAAGACTGCTATGGCAGCACTGTTAAACCTTCACAGACATCACAGAAAAGGGCAATTGACTCTTAACTGTATTCAATATGAGGAATCCTACAGTATTCCTGACCCTCTTCAGGAGGAGTCTTCTAGTTTTGTTCAGTTCAGACGCACTCTGCTCATTTGTCAGACTAAAGATGTGACTTTTTTTACAAACTAGTCTACTGGTTGGAATCCAAGAGTGCTGCTTAAAACTGGAGAATAATATTGGTTTAATTTTATATTACTGTTTCCTCAACTGTCATATGGCAACATTCCATATATATTCAAAGATGCAATAGTGTTACATGAAGGGAAAACTACACAAAAAAAGATACAAAACAAGAATTCATTTCACACATAAATATTGTGTATGCTCACCCAAGGCTTCTCACAAGCTTTGCAAATTCTAAAAGACACGTGTCTGGAGGCAGACGGAGCTGTCCTTCAGCCAAGGCTAGCTGACAATCTTCAAATGTATAGTCTGTCACTGAAACTCCCAATGCCCTTGAATAAACCAAAGAAGCACAGTAAACAAGGTAATCTAAGAAAACTAAGCAGAATTATCACTTTTTTTTAATAGCAAGAAATCCTATAACACTTATACTCTCTCTTCTGAAGAGCTAAGAAAGCACATATAAAAGGAAGTTCACCTACAAAGAATGAACTATGGAAACTCTACCCATTGTAGAAATCTATTTTGACTTTGTGAGTATGTGAAAACATAAAAGAATACAAGAGGAAAATTAGGGAGTGCATAGCCTTTAAATGCCTTAATATTTTCAACAAAGTGAATAACAAGGATTTCAAAATTACTAATCTACAACAAAAACACAGATTAATAATTATGTTAAATAAGTATCTTATTAGTACTGCAAAATATTACTAATCATCTGAGCAGAACAACTATTACCTTCAGATAATATTAAAATTATCCAACAGGCAACATTTCTCTATAAAAAATGGCTAGAACAAAGTACAAAAGCAAGTAGAGTTAAACTCCAAGCAAAGTTAAAGTATATGACGTAAGAAAAACAAAAGAAAAAAAGACTCCCAATTTTTTACATGCCAAAGAATTAGATATTCATTTTTCCTTTACTTGATGCTCTGTAGTAATAGCACCACCAGAAGACACTTCAAAGAAATCCTAATATTGTAGTTGCACTGCATTTGCTGTGGCAAAGCTGAGAGAAAGGACACTTAGGTTTGGAAAAAGCATTTAAGAGTTCAGTGTACAAACATAACACACAATTTAGAAAGCAAATACTACTCCATATGATTTACTTATCTGCCACATTCTCCATGATACTTGACCTTACTCATATTAGTACAAAATACTACCTCCTTTGTGTAGTCTTTTCTATTTTGAAGTCTTCACTACATTTTTTTCTAGACTTACTTGCATCTATAGGTTTTTCTACATTGCTACTAACCACCTTTTTAAATGTGTGAAGCTAACATACAGTAACGGTGAGACTGATATAAAGCCCTAGGGCAAGCCACAGTCATTTAGGTTTCATGATGAAAACTGCCATCTATTCTACACTTCATTACAGGCAGTTTGATCTAAAATGGCAGTTACCTCTCATGCAATAACTAGTTAACTTCTGTTAAGTAGCCTCTTCCCCAGAGTCTTCTTAAAAGGCCTTTGAATGCCACTGTAAATAACACAGTGGCATTTGGTCCACTAATTAATTGTCAAACCAGGAACTCCAATACATTAGGAAGGTATGCACTTTACATTAAAGCTAGTTATTATTGTTTCTCTTTAAGGCCAAAAAAGCAAAATATTCAGGAAGCACATCTTACTAATATATACTGAAGCTCAAAAGTATCAAATGTGTTTAAAAATAGGTATTGTTTATAAGCTACTTATGGAATAAAACAAGGACATAAAGGGTAGTGATTTTTGAATGGTCCTTTGCATGAAGGAAAAACAGGAAGGACCAAGAGGAAAATGCCAACTAAGCCAAAGTACATTGAAAAGCCATCTGAAAAAGCAGATGAGTGGTTCCAAGTAATGGAGTTTCTCCAAATTTTTCATGCCTTGATCTGTTCCTGTGTCATCACTCTGCTCCTCCTATGAAGTATCCTAGTAGTATTTGCAAATCAGTAAACCACCTTAATAATATGCATAAGAGGTTCTTGTGATATGCATTTCATCCCATAGACAGCAATGAATGTTGTGTAAAACTATTAGGAACTCCTCCATGTTGTGGTGACTTAAATCCATTTCAACGTTCTACTCAACACTTGATTCACAGATCAGGCAGTGCAAGCCTCATCAATATTACATTATAAGGTAGTCAACACAGCATGGTATCATGCAATATGAAATCACTGGTATTACATAATACAAAATCAATATCCCATGAAAGAAGAAAAAAAGTGGGTGAAAGGAGTTCAACCTGCCAGTTTAAATGACTTCCTATTCTCTTTTTTGTACTGTGTAGGCAGTAGATCACCCTTATAAATTTCTGAGCAGAGGAGCCCTGTGGAGAACTTAGGGGTGTTGGTGAGCGAAAAGTTGAGTATCAGACAGAAATGTGCACTTGCAGCCCAGAAAGCTGTGACAACCTGGGCTGCATCAAAAGATGCATGGCCAGCAGGTCAAGAGAGGTGGTTCTGCCCCTCTAATTCCTTTCCCAAGGCCATGCATGGAACACTGTATTCATCTGTGGGGCATCCAAAATAAAGATAATAACTTTTTGCAGCTGAAGCACCTCCCCTATGAAAACAGACTATGAAAACTAAGGCTGTTCAACCTCGAGAAGACTCCAGGGTGACATTCTAGTGGTTTACCAGTACTTAAAAGGTTCCTCTTGATCAGGGAAGGTAGTGATAGGATAAGGCTAACAGTTTCAAACTGAAGGAGGGTAGATTTAGGAGAAAATTCTTCATGATGAGAGCCATGAGACACTAGAACCAACTGCCTAGACTACTTGTGGATACCATCATCCTGGGCCAGGCTACATAAGCCTTTGAGCAAGGTGTCTCTCTCTGCCCACAGCAGTGGCAAGTTGGAACTCAATGGTCTGTAAGGTTCCTTCCAAACCAAACCATTCTATGATTCCTTATCAACTGTCAGTGAAACAGCTGAACTCCTACGGCAGCAAGGACACACTACAGACTGTACCATCCAAAGTGGCTTACATAGAAGAATGTGGCAATAATCAAAGATCTTGTCCAGTCATGCACATTATATCTAATTTTATGTCTTAAGGCAACAGTAGGTATAGCATATGGCAGAAATACAGAAACTTAGGGGTGATCAGCTGAATCACAGGACAATTAGAGAAAAGAGGAAGCTGGTTAAGTTAAAAGAAGAAACTGAAAGGGTGAAGTGTTCATTTGTGTTACAAAAAGCCACACCATATATGGGAATCAGGAGAAGTGACAAGACACTTGTTAAAAAAAAACCTGAAGGGACAGAAAAAAACCCCAAACCCGAAAACTGGAACCAAAACCCCAGCATAACTCAGAAATTGATTAGAGATGGCAATTAAAACAATGGTTTTTTTTTTGTAAATGTGTTCTTTCAAGGAAAACAGGAGAGACAAGTTAATACATAACTATAAGGTGGCAAGTCAAAGCAAGTAACAATAACTTGTTAAAATTAAAAGCTAGAAGCTTTTCAAACACTTCAAAAGAAAGATGACTAAGAAGGATCAGGCCACCTAGGGGGAGGGCAGAAGCGTGACTGACTGCCATTCCAAGAACCAATGCCAGATTTAAACAACTCCTAAATAATGTTCTCCAAACATGAAGAAGCCTATCCAAGGAGTAATTAAAAAAAAACCAAACAGAACCCTTCAATCAACCACAAAACCCCCCAAAACAAAGAAAACCCCTCATCAAACCACCAAAACAAAACTAAAAGAGAGTCAAGCAACCACAAAACAACAAACAACCAAAGCCAAACATACAATACAGAAAAAAATTCAAGCAAAAGCAAGGTTCACCTCAGAATCTGCCAAATCATAAGGGGGAAATACAACTACGCAAATTCATAGCTGTGTGTATCCCTTACAGAAAGAGCAGCTCTTGGGCCAGACTCACATTGCTATGAGCACAGAAAATCTCCCAGTACAATTTATGTCATCACGTATGCCCATGAACATATACAGAAAAGAGGACTGAGAAGGATAAAAGTATCCTCTCTTGCTCATCTGCTGGCAATTTTTCAGATTTTTTACTTAAAAAAAAAAAAGCAAAATTAATAGAAGTAGTGTGTTTAAAGATGCATCTGGACTTTCAGAAGTAAAGAATAAATAACTTCTGCTCACAGTAAAAGTTCAGTCATAGGGTTGACTGAAGCTAGATCAATTTCACACATCTCTTGAGTTCTGAAGAAATCACAAGTTGTACAAGGCCATCAGTTTAACATAAAGAATCTTGATTTCAGCTCGGAATGTTGAAGAAAATAAAGCTGAGGAACATATGAAGGTGATTACCTTTGCCAAGACTTATTTCTTAGCATAAAGACAGAAACACTAGAGCTCACTGTGAAGCCTGGGTATGACTGCATCTCAGGATTTCCTATAGAACTAGTTATGAAACTACTCCAGCTGATCTTCAGGGCAATCTTTCCTTACTTCAATTCAACTGATAGGGAAAAAAACTATTTCAATTTGATATGCAAATTCCAAGTGCAACTCAGTGTTTTTAATAAATTAGGAATGTAACAGCTTTTCCTGTATCTTCACTTGGAAACACTTTCCCGTTTTTTCTTCATACTACCTCTGCTTTCACAGCATAGCATTTTTTAATGAACAGTAATTTTATATGACCAGATGTGCATGTCTAGCTTGACATACCTTGATATTGTCTCCCTCCTTACCTTCCCTGAAATGCTGTTTACTTTTCATATCACAAAACACAAAATTCCCAAGTCAGCAAATCACTTCAAAATAAAACCAAACTAAAAAACCAAAAAGCCTTCCTGCAAACTCAATCTGTTACACACAAGTTGTACTCGTTATATCCTGGCTTCTCACACCAAACAGCTTCCTGTGTCTAACACTTGTGCAGTCACAATACAAAAATAAATTACCAATTTCCTTATTTTCTGCATACCAATCCACTATGCATGCAAAATTCTTAACATAAACCAGAATGTGACTGCTGAGGTACTATGCAAAGTGAAAGAAAACAGCACAGGCAATATTGTGACATTCTGAATCTGTGCTTCAACAAAAACATTTTTGAAATGTTATGCACTGTTAATAAGCAGAACTGTGAAGTAATCCAACTAGTCCTGCTCTGACAGGGTGGTTGGACTTGATGATCTCTTTGGGTCCCCTCTAACCCCTGACATTCTGTGATTCTGTGGTCCATAAGCTGCTCAGAAAGACTTCTTTAAATCAGCTATAATCATTATAAGGTACCACAAATCTTAAAAGGATGTAAAAATTTGCCATTTTACTTCACAATCCGGTGTTTGGGAAGACGACATACAAAACACGGAGGAAAAGTAACCCTGTGTACCAGTAGTCTGGCTCAGGAACTTCCTGAACCAGACACCATTTCTAATACTACGTTCCAGAATCATCAATGGACCACATTTTTTACAGCATGTGCCACATAATCATAGAATGTTAGAGGTTGGAAGACATCTGTAAAGATCATTGAGCCTAACCCCTGTCTCACTTCTGATTAATTTTATGCATCTGGTAGTAATGCCAGAATTTTGGACATTTTTATAAGACTAATTCCATTTACTTTCAGCTGATCTGCAGAGTGCTTTCTTGCTATGCAAAGTACCAAAATTTCCGTATTCTGTATTTCCACAACACTCATGATTTTACTAACCTTCAAAATGACCCTTCACTTGTTTTTCCTCTCTTCCCTCTCTTCTCTTCTTTCACAAGTGGAAGAATTTTCACCTATTTGGTTTTGTAATGCCAGTGTAGACAGGCTCTTCTCTCCTTTGACTACCCCTGCTTTATGATACCCTCCAAGCAAATGAAGATCTAGTCATGAGAATCTCGAGTTCACATCCAGAATACAGCATCTCATGATGTTTTAAATTTTACACAGGAAAAGAAAATGCTTACAGCTGCATTTATCCCTTAAGAAAATGGGTCTTCCAATTGTTGCTGTTGTAGGTTCGCACACCACAGATCTTCAAAAGGTAAAAAACAAAGCAGGTTCTCTTTTTGTTGCCTGCATTCAGAAATGTGGTTCAAACCAGACTGTTGTAAAATAGTACTTCAAAAAATTATTTCTTCCTTAAGAAAATAAACTGAGCAAGAAGCTGCGTAGAGTTAACCCGGTTCAGTAACTATGTTGGCCTAACTGCCACACTTACAGCAATCACAGAAATAAACAAGAATGCACATGTAGTTCATGTCTCTATTTTCATATATAGCCCAAAACCTAAATGAACAGATGCTTCTTTACTCCAACACTTCAGTAATTCCTTACACTGATCCTCTCTTTGATGGTATTAAAAATACCAAAGTAGTCATTAATTTCAAAGCTGAGTGCTGAGCACCCAATCAGTGCTTCTGCAGAATCAAACAGAGAACCTTTAGACAGCATCAGCACAGAGCACAGCAGTTTCTGCAAAGTTAGATTTGATTGGCCACTGAAAATACAACAAATAGCCAGAAGACAAACCAGTATCACAGTATCATCAAGGTTGGAAGAGACCTCATAGATCATCAAGTCCAACCCTTTACCACAGAGCTCAAGGCTAGACCATGGCACCAAGTGCCACGTCCAATCTTGCCTTGAACAGCCCCAGGCGACTCCACCACCTCCCCGTGCAGCCCATTCCAGTGTCCAATGACTCTCTCAGTGAAGAACTTTCTCCTCACCTCGAGCCTAAATTTCCCCTGGCGCAGCCTGAGGCTGTGTCCTCTCATTCTGGTGCTGGCCACCTGAGAGAAGAGAGCAACCTCCTCCTGGCCACAACCACTCCTCAGGTAGTTGTAGACAGCAATAAGGTCACTCCTGAGCCTCCTCTTCTCCAGGCTAAACAATCCCAGCTCCCTCAGCCTCTCCTCGTAGGGCTTGTGCTCAAGGCCTCTCACCAGCCTCGTCACCCTTCTCTGGACATGCTCAAGCATCTCAATGTCCCTCCTAAACTGGGGGGCCCAGAACTGAACACAGTCCTCAAGGTGTGGTCTAACCAGTGCAGAGTACAGGGGCAGAATGACCTCCCTGCCCCTGCTGACCACACCATTCCTGATGCAGGCCAGGATGCCACTGGCTCTCTTGGCCACCTGGGCACACTGCTGGCTCATGTTCAGGTGGGTATCAATCAGCACCCCCAGATCCCTCTCTGTTTGGCTTCTCTCCAGCCACTCCGACCCCAGCCTGTATCTCTGCATAGGGTTGTTGTGGCCAAAGTGCAGCACCCAGCACTTGGAGCTATTGAACGCCATCCCATTGGACTCTGCCCATCTGTCCAGGCAGTCAAGGTCCTGCTGCAGAGCCCTTCTGCCCTCCAACTCAGTCACATCTGCCCCCAGGTTAGTGTCACCTGCAAACTTGCTGATGACTGACTCCATGCCCTCATCCAGATCACCTATGAAGATGTTAAAGAGGATGGGGCCCAGCACTGATCCCTGAGGGACACCACTAGTGACTGGCCGCCAGCTGGATGTGGCACCATTCACCACCACTCTCTGGGCTCGGCCCTCTAGCCAGTTCCTACAGTATGCTACTGTAAAGCTACATCCTCAATGTTCTTCAGCACTGTATTACCATACCACATGGCAGAGATCACATTCTGATACTGTCAAAGCCTGCAAAAAACATATAACCTGATTTTGGCCACGCAGATGACAAAAGGTGAAATGGACACAGAGGACTATCTGCAGTATCATTTGCCTTCACCAGCACATTGGAAGAAGATTCACTGCTCAAAAGCAAAAAGGGAGAGTATGTCAAGCTGATCCGTGCTCCAACAAGGGGAAAGTAATCTTGGCACAAAGGTGACGGAGAAAACATATGGAAGACAGATGTTGTCAAGTTTTATGTTTAGCATTCTGCACTTTAATTGACTTGAGCATCTCCTGTAAATACCAGCTCCACATTTTTAGAATATTTCTGTCAATGGAGAAGAAAAACAAAGTTACTGGAAAAATGCAAACCAACCCATGACACCTTGGAATTTCCACAGGAAATCTGCCTTTCTAGACTCATTACAAATGACACTTTAAAGCTCTTGGCTAGTGTCATGAATGTGGTTACAATGCTGAGTTTTAACACTAAAGAGATCAGAAAAACAAACTGCTGAAATCAGGAATGCTGACAGAACTTCACTTATAAAGGTGCTTACGGTTTTGAAAAACATAGGGACAAAGGTGTCCAGTTTCCATCAGATTTCAGTCTGAACATCTACTATATGCATAAAAAAAAATAACCAAGTTGCAGTATTTAAACTTGCATCTTTTTCCAAGTTTTACAATCTAGATCATATTCTTCCCTAGTCTGAATTTGTCTTTGTAGGACAAACTAGTGAAGTAAAGTGGAACAAATTGTGATTTTATGTTTGTAAGTGACCAACAGGACTGTGTATGATTAGACCTACAGCAGCTTATGCCTGTGATTATGGGTGAGGTTACTTTAGACTTGCATTGAGAACCGGCAATGTATATTTTTCACAACTAGCTGTCTGCACTACCACTGGTTTATTTCTGTACAAAATTAATAGTGCTAATTACATGCAACTAATTGAAAGATGGGCTATTAATGTAGTCAAAGAAGCAAAGAATCAGTCAGCGTTGAAAGGGACCACAAAGATCATCTAGCTTCAATCCCCGTGCCATGGACAGGGACACCTCACACTAGATCAGGCTGTCTAGAGCCTCATCCAGCCTAGCCTTAAGCACCTCCAGGGATGAGGCTTCCATCACCTCTCTGGGTAACCCATTCCAGGCTCTCACCACTCTCATGCTGAAGAACTTCCTTCTCAAGTCCAGTGTGAATCTACTCATTTCTAGCTTTGTTCCATTCCCCCCAGTCCTATCACTACCTGATATCCTAAAAAGTCCCTCCCTAGTTTTCTTGTAGGCCCCTTTAAGATACTGGAAGGCCACAATAAAATCACCTTGGAGCCTTCTCCTCTCCAGACTGAACAGCCCCAACTCCCTCAGTCTCTACTCATAGCAGAGATCATCCTTGTGACCCTTCTCTGGACACCTTCTAGCACATCCATATCCCTCTTGTACTAATCCGTTAAATATATTTGAGCACTGACAGCAACGTCACTAACTTTGCAGACCAAATTTGTTAGTGAGTTACCTATTTCTTCTTTAAAGCAGTAGGAACTGTAAATAAAACACACATGAAGTGAATCAAAACTCAGGCTATCACCACATTATTTAAAAGACAGAACCTACACAGAGTATTACCATATTTAAGAGCATTCAACATTTTCACTGATTTTAAAGTGACTCTAAACACACTTCCCAAGAGCATGTTGTAAATGGAATGAACATTGACCGAGAAAGGTAGCAGTTAGTCTATTTTTAGTCTTTCTGGCCTTGTTCTATCTCAAGAGAGGCTGTTTAAGAAAACTGAATGCAAAGCATATAGATAGAAAATAACTGGGACCATACTTTAAACAGCAGATTAATCTCATCTGCACTTATTTTTTTGTGCAGAGTAAGAAAATTATCCAAAAGAAAGCTTCGAATAAGTAATCAGTAGCAGTGGCTATACTGTATAAGTTCTGATTACATAAATAATTACCAAAGAAGAAGAAACAGTAAGATGAGTAGCTGTAACAAGACTGTGCATGGATCTAGTTTTTGGTTCAATGCTATTGAATAAATTACCTGTCAATAACAAAAGAAGGTTGAAGATCACATACACTAAAATAGGTATTTGCATAGGTGAGATTAAGAAAGCCTTTTAGGAATAAACTTTTGATGTTTATAGAATTTTATAGAATCATAGAATCAACCAGGTTGGAAGAGACCTCCAAGATCATCCAGTCCAACCTAGCACCCAGCCCTATCCAGTCAACTAGACCATGGCACCAAGTGCCTCATCCAGTCTCTTCTTGAAGACCTCCAGGGACGGTGCCTCCACCACCTCCCTGGGCAGTCAGCCACTGAGGCTTAGATCTTGCTCATCCTCCTGACAAGAAGGACAGAAGACAACAGTAAAAGTTAGTATTGTGGAAAGCGAATAGCCACAGGTGCAACTGAAAGATCTGTAGAAATAGTGAGCCTTAACTTAATTTTCTGCCATGATAACTTCTTTTAAAAATAGACCATATCATGTGGATTCTCATAGAATGTAGTGACAGATCAGCACCGATTCAATACTGAAACACCACTCATCGAGGGTTCATGTTTACTGTAGGTTAGGCACCATAGAGTTAAAACAATCCTCTGGGGACTACAGGAGTCTAGGGGTCAGCACAGGAAAGTATAAAATTGTTATTCAATACCACATGCTGTTATCTCTTTATAAGGTGGCAGCAAGACCAACTCGTTCTCCTCTCCCTCCTGCCTTCTGTCTCTAGCAGAAACTACTTGATAAACATGTATGGAATGGGCCTGGTTATGGCCGCAGAAACCTTGCTTGGGCCTAATGGTGGCAGAGGTGCTCTGAGAGGGACAAAAGGAGCATTGGGGATTGTAGATCTAGTTTCAGGTTGAGGGAAAATTTAAGGGGGTTGCTATGTATCTTGTATATGCTCTGTAATCTTTTCTGTATCTTTCTTCTCAAATATAAAACTCTGTATTTCTTTTCCAGTTCATGTCCACTCTTTGAAAAAAAAACCAAAACAAACCATGACAATGTCACATTCAAACTAATGAAAACAAACCAGGTTTAGTTTTGAAAATGTCTACAAAATGAGGTCCCGAAAAGGGTGCTTGAAACAGTGGTCACAAATTTCACACTGAGCTGATCATCCCCAAGGTAGTTGTCATTATTTAATCTCAGCCAGCAGCTAAACCACATGTAGCTGCTCACTCACTGCCCAGCAGGAGGTATCAGAATCAGGAGAGTAAAACTGAGAAAACACATGGGTTGAGATAAAGACAGTTTGGTAAGTAAAGCAGAAGCCAAGTACATGAGCTAAGTGGAACAAGGACTTCTACTGCCTGCTGATGGGAAATGGTATTCAGCCATCTTTGGGAAGTAGGGTTCCATCACATGCAATAGTTACTTGAAAGGACAAGTGCCATCATTCCAAATGTCCCCTTCTTCCACCAGCTTTATATGCTGAGCAAACATCACATGGTATGTAACATCCCTTGGTCAGTTATGAGTTGTCCCAGCTGTGTCCCCTCCCTGCTTTCATATCCCAACTCTACTCACTGGTAGGGTAGTGAGAGACACAGAAAAGCCCTTGACTCTGTGTAAGCACTGCTCAGCAATAGATAAAACATCCCTGTGTTGTCAGCAACTGTTTCCAGCACAAATTAAAAAAAAGCCCATACGAGCTATTATGAAGAAAATTAACTGTATCCCAGCTAAAACCAGCACAGTGGTCCAGGGAAAATAAACCATCCATGTGAGTACGAACATAATGGTTTACGTCAGCAAAACAAGATGAAAGATACAACTGGGAAGTTAACACTGGAATGTATTTTCAGATGTATACAATCCTTGTCATCCCAAATGACAGGGAACACAATGAAAACCTGTAGAGTATACAGCAGTTAAAAAATGGCACTTCATTTGTTCCTGATATGGCTGCCTGAGGGCACCTGAAGCATAGCAGAGTAGTTACGTTTTAAATTGGGATTTCACTTTTTGGGCAATTAAATTCATTTACCCTGAAAAAAAAAGTCTTAAGGAAGCAAACCTCTGTGAATGGCAGCATCTCCTTCATGGAATGCTCTATTTATATATAAGCAAACTAGCAGGTTATCACTAAGTGAGCTAACAGAAACTATCTAGAGACTCCCATTACTTACATCTGTGGCTACCCACAGATAAACAAGCATGATGAAACCAACAACTATACAAAGTCAGTAAGCAGAAGTATCACAAGGATCAGACATCCTGTTAAGCATTCTGTTCCACACTTGATAGAAACTGTTCATGAGACACGATTACAATACAAGCAAACATATTTCAGGAGTGGAAATCATTACTCTTGGTAAGGTATATCAACTATGCTTGAAATCAGAAGCAAGTCACAAAGTTTTGACACAACACATGTTTTAGACTCACAAATAGATTATTATCTGGGAATGCCATTTCTGCTGCTCTAAAATATCCAGTAGGATAAGACCCTTCTTATAGAAAATGTAAGAGGAAGGGGAAAGCAGACATCTAAATAGATCCTGAAGGCATCAAAATGGTACACTGCCACCAACTGAATCTTCAAGACAAGGATACAAATGTAGATGAAGCAGTAATACTGTTCTTAAGCAGCAACACAGAGAATATTAGCACCAGACGTGCTCAAATTGCAACTACAGCTCCAGAACAGACTGACAGCATCTCACCTGCTATCTCCTATACCAAAAGCCACATGAATGTACTGGGAGAGTCTGAAGAACTGCCACTGAAAGTAAGCATCTAGAAGTGGTCAGAAGTAAATCAATTTTGGCTATGTTGATGTTATTCTACCAGTCTATGGGTACCCAGGCATTAGCGTTCTGTTTTACTTTCATTTTAACTTCAGGACTTTGGTATCTGAGTACAGTTATTTTTCCTTTCTCATTGACACAGCATTTACAATCCCTTCATCAGCTAAAAACAAAGCCATATTTTCTATCCTCTGACAGTCTTCCCCTTTAAACGTGCACCCCACTTCTGTTAACCCAAATGCCCAACTCCTGAGAGGTAGAAGGAAAAAACAAAAGGATGAGATAAATAATGTCTCTCCCACAGACACAAAGAAGGGAAGGCTTTCAAAATGCCAGCTGTAAATTTCTGCAGGCCTTCCCAATTTCTTCTTATACTGTACAATCCCTGTCATCCAACTGGAGTAGAGCTCAGAACAAAGATGTAATACCATGGGCTTCTACCCAAAGTCTGAAGACAGCACTTTTATGTAGTGCCAGCTGATTGTCTTAAATGAACTACAAAACTCCTTGAAGCTGCTCTAACTGTAGGACAGGTTGATTCACACAGATACTTTTCTCTTTGTTTGAGAAACATCCTCTTGTACAATGGATTGAATATTGATCCACTGCCCAACATCCTCAAGGAAACTCAGAATTGAGTTCTGTTTATAAACCAAAGAATTATCACTTTCTACCTATACAGCAGCCTTTGGTTGGAACTTGTAAATTAGACACTGAAGAGAAGTTATACGAATGGAATTAAGATTTGACAACTTCTAAATTAGAATTAGAAAGATTCATAAACCCTTCAAGAGTTATTAATTATCTAAATTAGTAACCTGAGGATTCTCTGTAAATAGTGAAAAGAACATCTACTGACTCATGGAATATTTACTTTAAGGACAAAAATGAAAGAACAGTAGAGGTTAATCAAAAACAAGTGAAATAAACATCTGCATACTTAATGCTGGCTTTATTATACACTATAGGTTAAGTGTTGAAAGAGCCATCACATAAACATTCAACTTCAACTAGTTTTCATTGTATCAATGATCTATGTTCAACAGAATCAGCTTTTCTATGCTTCACTATTTGCAATAACCACAGGCTAACAATATAGGAAGCCTCATTTGAAAAGTTGTACCTTAAAATCCAGCCTCAAGAGCACAAAATTAAGTTACATTAACTTTCATAAAATTCAGCTGCATCTTTTTCCCAGAAGACTGAATACAGCAGCAAGCAAAACTGTCTTATTATACAAAGACACCGTAAAACAGAAAAAAGCAAACCAGTAACTCCTACAGTTTGTGGCTCCATTTGTGGCTCCTTGGCCTCCTGAGTAAAGAAGACAACTGCTTTATAAAACGTTTTGTATGTAGTACTGCAGACTACAAGTTTCTTTGCAAGCAGGCAACTATGCTGAATTGATTTCATGCCATTTCCTTGATCTTAAAATTAAAAATTACACATCTCTTTTTATTCTCTATTACAACATACTTACTCTGCCATTACACGCCTGACGTTATTGGCATATAACACTGGATCTTTTCTTTCTTCTTCTGAAGGAATATACACAGGTAGGAACTGCACACAGAGAATTGAATTATACCAGCAATATTTAACATTTTAAATTATCTCTGTTATAGCATTACATTAAAAAAAACAGTTTGTTGCTACTTATGAAATTATATTAATAAAAGTACTATAAAAGACATAAAATGGTAACTCCTTTAAACACTTCAAAACACATTGTATTTTTAGAAATTCATTCTCACTCTGCTCATTTCTTACCTCACGGAAGTCCTGTTTTATCTTTCTCTCCTAAGTGGGACTAGGGAATATTTTCTAAAATTATCTAAAACAATTTAAAAGTCTTAGAGTTTTCTTGCACCATTTCTGAAATCCTGCACTGCTCAGCTCTTTCCAGATAACCAAAGGCACCTGCCACATTGACATTGTTGTATAATTTAAATATTAAAAATTCAAGTTCTCAGAACATTAGGTATATAATGCACATTTCAAAATTACATCAGAAGTGGTTTTATCTTTCAAAACTTCCAACAACAGAAAAGTTCTCCTTCAAACTGGACACTGTAAATGTTTCCTTCTGATGACTATTAATACTAAATAAATGCAGATGTCTACAGAATCACACAACAGTTAAGGCTGGAAGGGGAGGGGGAAATTAAACTATAATTGCTGGAGACCTCCAACTGAAAAGGCAACTTTTGGAAAGGGATGCTCTATTTCTAGCTTTCAGCGCTGTTTAAGTGTTCACTGAAATCTGATGTAGGCACCAAGATCATAGCCACTCTCACCTATAAAACTCACAAAACATCCCATGTCTGCCAAGGGAATAACTTCTCAGACGGAACAAGAAGGGATCACTCCCAATTCTCATCCCTGTTCAGCACTAGACAATTCCTTTAGTAGTGCAACACAATAGCTAATTTGTGCACTAAAGTGAACATTAATTTCCAAAGTAGAAATAGAAGTTGCAATAAGCTTAGTTATATTTCATATCATTACCTATCAGTAGTACAAAAATGGAAATTATGATCTAGATTTTTTTTTTTTAAAGAAAGTAACAATTAGGGAGTAAATATAAAGTTTATCACTTAACCAAATCACAAGGACTATAAATTCATCTGTATTTTCAGGATCGCATAATGGAGTACCCAAAATGCTGCCAGTAGACATTTGTCTAACTTTTTCTTAGACATATTCAATGATGGACAAATCTTCAGTTAATTTTGGATTTTGCTACATTTTCCTTATATATATATATATCACTGTAACTGAAAAAGTAACAACTCCTGCCTTCAGGAGTTTATAAGCAGGCATACAAGCCTGAGGGATGTAACATACAAAAAGAAACAAAGGTTGTGAAGCTAAAAAAGATGGAACGGTTGATGCTTCAAGCCCCATTTTATTTGATTTGCATATTGCTATCAAGTCATTCATCCAAACACAGTACAAGAGTGAATGAGATGATTTCAGAGGTGTTCTACATGTCTGTGTTTAAATGGAGAAATAGTATGATCATTTCAGCACCAACAAGAGAGATCTCTCAGCTGCTGCAGGCTGTGATATATGAATGAACACTAAAGCTGAGGGCCTGCAAAACAAACTGACTTGAGCCAAAACAAACCACATGTGCAGATGATCACAGATCCTTTCTTCATAGGGCTGCCTACATGTCAGTTTCAAGTCCAGGGTGGATCGGCAAATATTTATAGCACCTAACTCTACACAGATGCTTTCAATATATACCTTTGGTATGCCAGAACATGCATATATGCAGTGGAACTCAGATTAAATTCAGATTCTGACTCCTGACTTACTAGCTATCATTTAATCAAAAACATACTGTTTTGCTGTGCACCTCTCCAGGTTATTGAATCTTCAGCAGGAATACTGGTAATGAGGTTAGTTGTAATTTGCCAATATCCCTGTGTTAGTATAACAAAGCAGGAATAAAAGACATCCAACTTTGGACACCAGGGGAAAAACATGACTTGGAATACAGAACAACTCATTTTTCCTCTGTGTTCCTAAATCAGCTGCATTTTCTTGCAAAACCAGATTCAGTAAGTAGCTCTCAAGTACTCTCCCTCATACTTGTGAGCAGCCTCACAAACAGTTCTGCTCCTCAACTCCTTTGCCAGCTCCTATTTTAAGTATGGAATATTTCAGAAAGTCACTAGCTAGTGACATTTTTTTAAAATGACTGAAGATCATAACTTGTCCTTATACAAGATCTTCAGAGCTGTTTGGGCTACATAAAGTCAGCATCTGCTGCATTAAAAAAAAAAAAAAAAATCAAGAAAGTTCAGCAGTGTTCTTTTCTGAGTCAAAAAACCTACTGTACATGCCCAGAGCTGAAAACCATATTCCTGAGATGGACTAAAACTCCTGACAGTCTGCTGGCTTCTCTTATCTCTGTGTAAGGCAGTTGCTCCCTGGCCCTTCCACCAAAAGCAGGCCACTATTTTGGAAATAAGATTTTATTCCTTCGTCTATACTATTAATAGTTGAAACCATGCAACTGAAGTTATAATACAAACCACCAAATTTCTACAAGACATACAACTGTTCAGTGGCTGACCTTTCGTGCATTATTTACTTTTTAGAAGAATGACAGCATGAAAAAATAAGCACAGAGCACAGCAATTAAGTGTGATTAGCATGTATGTTACAACTGTAATGTACATGTGTATGTAAACATGCAATAGTTCTTCCTAGTAATTTACCCTGCCATTGCTTCCATCAGTCAGAGATGAATAGCTGCTTCATTGCTTAAAAATGTAAGCAAAACAATTGCAGAACATTTGTCAAATGTTCTGCAGAGCACCTTCAAAATACTGCTATACTCCACAAAAATGTGTAAGGACATCAACTAAAAAAGGAAAAGGTTTTAAGGCACTTTCACTGAAGGATCACACAGTGTTTTCCTCAAAACAAAATTAAGAATATACATAGATTTTTTTCCTGCATTTTCTGATTTCACACTTTGAATAGTGCAGTCTAAATTTTTTTTAAATCACCAACACAAATTAAATAATCTAACAGAAGGAACTGGTATATTAGTCAAATAGCAATTTGGCAATTAAAATACTAAAGATGTGTCCAAAAAGACTCTTTAAAACAGTCAGAAATCTGTCCAATTTAAATGAATAAGAAAATAGAAGTTTTAAGTCAAGTGGAAAACCCTATTTTGTTATCCCATTTTTAGGCTATATTTTCAGATACAAAAGCCACTTGTCTAAATTGTAAGTGGTATTTTAACCTGTTTTTACAGATTGTATTAATATAAAAGTTTGAATACTAAGTTTTACTGTAGAAGTACAATATTATGGATTATGATACTGCTCAGCATACACTGTTTACTGACCTCTATTTCCACAGAATTGTGAAACTGACACAAAGTAAGCCACAGAATTTCTAACCTAAAAGGGAAAAGGATATAAGAAAAAAAAAACATTTAGTGAAAAAGCAATATGCTCCAAAGTCTACAAGTAACATTGCCACTGGTAGGTATGATCATATTCAGAACCAAAATTAACAGAAAAAATCTTCAAGCATACTTCTATACACTACATTCTGTAAGGTGGAACAAAAGCAGTTTATGCTGAATGTGTGTCTTAAAAGATACCCCAAAGCAGGGAGGACATCAGTAATAATACTTTCTTTACTATGTATACATGTTATCTAATTGTATGTAAGTCAGTTTCAGGAAAAAAAAATGTACACAGCATAAAACCGGCAAGATCAATTGCAACTACCTCGACTTTGTCATTCCCTTTTGTTTGGAACCAAAAGTTCATTATACTTCAGAAATCTGTTAATCAAAAGCAGTACATGTGCTTTAGTAGCCAAAGACAAGATACTGGAATAAACCTGAACTCAGAAAACAGTAAGATTCAAATCCAGGAAAGGATTTAGTAAACCTAAATTAGGGAACAGAGTGAGTAGCCACGTTTTATACAGTATCGAGGCAGTTACAGCAACCACTTTGAGGGGAGGGATGATAAAAAAAAAGTCCTCTTTTGACAGATGAAATCCATCTCCCAGAAGCAACACCCTACTAATTCTGCTGTACATTCACTCAAGGCTGCAAGTTTTTTTCCCCTTTTTTCCTGCTGGACTTCCAATACATTAAAGCAAAGCAGCAAGAACAACATTAGAATGTTTGATTTGAAGTCTATGACACCAACAAGAAACATGAAAATCTGGTTTCTCCATCCTTGTCAAAGAGCATTAAAAAGTTCAGTAGTATACTCTCTCTGGAAGCTTTCTGCAATCCTCCAAGACTAAAACTTAAATTACAAAAAACAACTTAAAAAACTGATAGAAACTGTATACAACACAAATCTGATGTTGAGAGAATTTAAGTTCTATGCTATAGTCAACCTTTGTTTTCAAGGGAGAGTCAGTTAATCTGCTGATTACTGTCAAACTAGTAAAAGACCTTACTCTCCATAAGTGGAAAGTGTAGTTTCCAGGTGATATGTTCTCAATCAATTTTATAGACTACAACAACTCTGAACAACCAGAATACTCCTGGAACCAGCATTATTTCCAGAATAAGGTTTACCTAATACTATGACAGAAGATGAGAATGTGCTGAGGTAGTGAAGATTGTATTTTCTGCTAAGACATCAGAAACATTTTAGGTCACTCAGGAGAATTAATCCTAATTAAGTAGAACTGTAAGTTAAAGTGACCCACTGAATTTGCATAACATCATAAGCTACCTGATTCAGCCTTAATTTAATTAAACTTCATTAGCATAGGTCAGCACTTCTGAGTAAGGATTTTGTATACATTAAAGTGATCTGAGACAACACATCTTAAAGTTTCTTCTCTTTTCTTATTTTTACATATTCTTCACTCCTCAGATAGGACAGTAAGCTGGAAGCAAGCTACTTGCCTTTCCTGTGGCTGAATTTATTTGCTAGATGAACTGCAGTGTGCAAAAGGAAGCAGCAGGAATCGTGAAGTAAAGAATTGAAAGCCTTGCCTATAGTAAATGCCAGTACATCACTGGGGACACATCAGGCTGGAAGCAGCAGCCAAGGATGTCTCTCCCTCTACCTCACCAAAGAAGTGCTACAGGCTGCTAACTATTTCTCCTGTTCTTTCTCCATTCTCTCTCTCTCTTCCCCTTTTTCTTTCTTTCTTTCTCTGTTTTGTTTGCGCCATTTTCTCTCTCTGTAATGGTCTTGACATAAGCCTTGCCTGTCCCTTAATTTCATTCAAAGAATGTTCAAAAAAGAACTGCACCTCCTTCCCTACCTTTGGATCAAGACAGCATAGAATAAAATCCTATTTATGGTTCAAAATTTCTTTTAATCTTTAAACATTTTAGAATTTCTGCTCCAACCTCAACAAGAGAGCAATGCTAAAAAAATCCCAAAATAACATTTTTTTAAACAAGTCAAGAACCACTTTGTGTAGTATTCCGTATTACATGAATTTGCCAAGGACATTCTAGATTAACATTTTGTTTAATAACAAATTTAAGAAAAATGAAAGCTGCACTCAGATGAGATAATGAAAGTCATATCTCCAAACTCCCTCAATGGGTTGACTATTTCCATGACCAATTTCAAAAAAGAGACATACAGGTTTTGTACACAAATACATCACATTGATTTTCAGGCAATAAAATACATAAATAAAATACATACTTCAGGTACTTGATTAAAAAAAGAAGAAAAAAAAAGAGAAAAAAGTGCATAAATAAACCCCTAAAATCCATTCTGCAAACTACCAAAAATCATAGTAGCAGAATTACACCATTTATACCTGGATTCCTGTATCTCAATGCTACCATAATTAGGGAATGATACATAGAAGACATAAGTGAATCCAAAGAATAATCCATTAACCAGAAATTACTATTTGACTATACAAACCTTTAAGATGGGTACATACAAACTAGCAAAGAGAATGACAACCATGGTATAACCAATAAAACACTTACGCTCCTGGACCTTGCCATGTCCACGTGATTGTATCCTAAGAAAAGAAGCATGACAGCTGCAATTATTATTGTGCTTTACACTTTTGTTACATTATGTGTACCTGACAATATACCTAAAAGGTTTTCATAGAAACTTCAGTGCTCTCTTTGCAAAAAGTTCATAGTCCCAATAGAAATCACCCAACCTTTTACATAGCTAGCAAATACCCAGTAACCCAGCTTTTAAGCACAGAAAAAAACCATATTCAAAAAACACTTAAAGATCCAAGCATTCTTTAAATGCTGCTAGCCTTGGAAAATAAAGTTATTTACTGTAAGCTGATATTCCTTGATATGCAGAGCCTATGTGTATTTTTCTAACCTACGCTGCTTGGCAGGATAACCATAACACTTTACTCTGACCTCCCAGCAAAAGGTGCGAACATTGTAACATTTCTGAAGTGTTTGGGACTCTTAGAGATGTATGAAAGGAGATCTGCTCAACTGACATCAAGCATTAGGACAAGTAAGCCCTTACACTGCACCTCAAAACAGTATTTTGTTAGTTGCTTTTACTCAGACAGAATACATCCACCTGGCTGATCCAAGAATCAAAAGGCACTTTGTAAGAGACATCTAAACATACTGACTTACTCTCAGGAAAGATCAACAGCACTTCAGATTCCCGAGATAAGCAGTGTGTAAAACACTAAGAGAGTACAAACAGCAGTGAAAAGTGGAACAGATGAACACAACATAAAGAGAGCATAGGTCTGAAAATGAGTATGTAACAGGTAAAAAGAAGGAACATGGCCACAAAGGTCTTAGTCTGACAGTTAAAAATGGAATCATAGAATCAACTAGGTTGGAAGAGACCTCCAAGATCATTCAGTCCAAACTATCACCCAGCCCTAGCCAGTCAACTAGACCATGGCACTAAGTGCCTCATCCAGTCTTTTCTTGAACACCTCCACGGACAGTGACTCTACCACCTTCCCTGGGCAGCCCATTCCAATACCAGTCACTCTCTCTATGAAGAACTTCCTCCTAATATCAAGCCTATACCTCCCTCGACACAACTTGAGACTGAATTTCCTTGTTCTGTTGCTGGTTGCCTGGAAGAAGAGACCAACCCCCACCTGGATACAGCCTCCTTTCAGGTAGTTTTAGACATCAATAAGGTCACTCCTGAGCCTCCTCTTCTCCAGGCTGCACACCCCCAGCTCCCTCAGCCTCTCCTCAGAGGGCTTGTGTTCTCAGTCCCTCACCAGTTTCATTGCCCTTCTCTGGACACATTCCAGTACCTCAACATCTCTCTTGAATTGAGGAACCCAGAGCTGGAAACAGCATAGGGAAAAACAGCAATACCTAGAGACATGATTGAAGTGTAGAACCCAAAAACATGAAAATGAGTTATGACCAACTGTGGAAAAAAATGCAGAAGTCATTAACTGAAAGATTAAGATGACTTGGTAAATTCAGGATTCTAGACAACCAGATCAGAAAGATATTTCTATCAACCTACTGAAAATGTTTCAGTTCAGTTCTATGCTGGTACCCAAAAACCATTTTAAAGAGTTTAGGTGAACACATGTGCTATGATCCTGAAAAATCAAGACCACATTCAACTCAAGGTCATGTTTTAATTACCATTCACAGGAAAAAAAAAAATTGTCACAAGTGCAAGGAAGCAACACATCCATGAAAGGTGAAAAATGTGATTATTGTGTTAGATCAACAGCTTGAGGCAAGGTCAATATATCATGAAATACTACCACAAGTTCATGTCTTGACTTTTGAGAATTATTTGTCATCAAACAAAGCACGATAAAGAACAATTCTATCTCTAGCAGTCAACATATGTGCATGAAAACAGATTTCTCCAAGTCATGCTCTCATAGGACTTCAATACCTATAGTTTTGCTGTTACACCGTTTCTATACATTTTGATGTCTCTGGTAATACTGCGAGTAAAGTCATTATGGCATTATTTTTTTCTACAAGGAGCTTTCACTGACAAACTCTGATCATTCCAGTGCAGACAGATGATAACTTCTCCAATCAGAGACTAGATCTGCCATGGAAAACACCACCACAGCACTACAGATATGCAACTCATCTCTCTAAATAGTAACTGTACAGAAGGGGATCAAAATTAAAACTGAGCTCTACAAAGATATTTTGTCTGTGTAGCAGATCACTGAACAGCAAACAGGTATTTTCAGAATCTAGCCATTGTGCTGCTAGCTGGCAAGACAGACTCAAGTAAGCCACATACCAACTATCTTGCAAGAACTCCCAATGCGAATGCCACAGCAAACATGCATGTGTTTTCTTACTGAGAAGACTAGGATGCAACAGGGATGACAGCTGTCAGTCCTATATAGTGAAAAACAGGACCCTGGTCTGCAAGAGGCAGACCTATTTTGTAGAAGACTCCTGCCAGCATATCCAGTATTTTTGTGATGAAAATAGCAAACAGAAGATGGGAACTAGTATTTTCCATATCTACTTTAGATACATTTTATATTCATCACAGCTACCAGCTATAATGGTGTTCCAAGTACACTCTGAAGCTTTTGTATCTAGATAATCACAGAATCACAATATCAGGATTGGATGGGATCACCTAGTTCCAACCCCCCTATCATGGGCAGGGACACTTTCCACTAGATCAGGTTGCCCAGAACCGCACCCAGCCCGGCCTTAAAAACATCCATGGATGGGGTTTCCACCACCTCCCTGGGCAACCTGTTCCACTGTCTCACCATTCTCATGGTGAAAAACTTCTTCCTGTCATTTAATCTAAATCTGCCTTCCTCTAGCTTGGATCCATTCCCCCCAGTCCTGTCACTACCCAACACCCTAAAAAGTCTCTCACCAGCTTTCTTGGAGGGGCCCCCTTCATATATAGAAGGCCACAACAAAGTGTCCTCAGAGCCTTCTCTTCTCCAAACTGAACAACCCCAACTCTCTCAGCCTGTCCTTGTAGGAGAGGTGCTCTAGTCCTCCAATGATCCTCATGGCCCTTCTCTGGACATGTTCCAGCACATCCATATCTTTCTTGTAATAGAAGGTCCAGAACTGGACACAGTACTTCAGGTGGGATCTCACAAGAGCTGTGTAGAAGAGGAGAATCATCTCCACCAACCTGCTGGCCACACTTCTCTTGATGCAACCCAGGATATGGTTTAACTTCTGGGCTGCAAGTGCACACTGGAGGCTCATATTGAGCTTCTTACCTACCAGCACCCCCAAGTCCTTTTCAACTTCCATACAATTTATATTAGACACAAAAAGATATTTGAAAACCATGCTAAGCTTCAAATGGCAGATTGACTGTTTTCACACGGTCAGTCAATCCTGATGTGCAAGAGATGCTGCCAAACCTCTCAAATAACACAGCTACCTGTGGAAGACATTTGGACATAAAAGTACACTTAAAATGTCTGATATTTAAGTGTGTATATAAACCTTTCATAATTAACTCTCCATTTGAATTTTCTGTCAGAGTGCTGGTATGTATACAAAGAAAATAAGCATAAATCTGAATTACAAAATGAACCTATGGATGGAAACATTTATTTTAATTAGAATATAGGTAATAACTGTTAAGCATCCAGCAGGCAAAATACTACCAAAAAAAGGAGAAGATTTTGAATTTCAGGTATACACATGCTCAAGTATCAAGAGAAGCAACATGCTAAGATGTTTACTCTTAAAAAAGGAGGCATCATCTACTGCAAGAATCACAAGTCTAAGGAAGAAAGGTATTCAGGTGACAACTCTGACTAGAAAAAGTACTCTTCATGGCAATCAGAATGAGATCTATTTGCTAGAAAAGAACTAAAATTACATCGTCATTTTTGCCATATATTTTGGTTTACTGCAGAACAGTAGTTTTCTTAGTTCTTAAGTAGAGTACAAAGAAAGAAATCTGTAAGAATACATAACACCTACTATAATCACCTCTGGCTCTGATCTTGAAAAGCCTTCCAAGACAGTCAGGTGGCACTCAAGCATAAGAATATTCTCATCTGTACATGGGAGCTCAGAACTCTGAAGGTAGGTCAGAAAAGGCACTTTATGCACTAGGGTGACAGCACATAGTGCTTATTTGGAATTCGATGGCCATGCTAAGATCTTAATTTAAAAAATCTCTTTCTAAACCTAAAATTATAATATGCAGTGTTCAAACAAGACAAATATGAAGCTGAAGGCAATTAAGGCTTGATAGGAATGCTGTCTTAGTGTATGAAAAACAATATTCTCTTCCTACTCTGTTGTTCTTGCTTCCTATCAAACTCTGCATCCCAAGCAAAATTAAGCTCTCCTTCACCTACCACGTATTTCTCCGTCCTCCCCTCATTCTAACTTTGCTGCAGCTCCTCTGCAGCCACCAAGCTAAAGATCACAGAGTAATAGCAATCATCCCTTCCCTCATTAATGCTTAGTGGAAGTAGACATTAGGAAGTTAAATAACTCATTAGGGCACTAAAACTAAGTGCTTTTACAGCAAACGAAAGCAGTAGAAAAAAAGTGAAACTCCACACAGATTCGGGATGACTTCAACAGATATCTAGACAACAATTTACAGTTTTGTTTATGACACTTCAATATTAAAAAATTAAGAAAACATTGATTTACTGGAATGTAAAAAGCTCACTATTTCTGTTAAATAGAGTATAGGAATATTTGAAGTTTACAAACTAACTGTAGTACAGGCAGTAAGGGTATTTCAGTATCAATATGAGATTTTTAGAGATATTCACAAATTAACATTTGGTAACTCTATATTCATAGAATCAACCAGGTTGGAAGAGGCCTCCAAGACCATCCAGTCAACTAGACCATGGCAACAAGTGCCTCATCCAGTCTTTCCTTGAACACCTCCAGGGACGGTGTCTCCACCACCTCCCTGGGCAGCCCATTCCAATGGCAAATCACTCTCTGTCAAGAACTTCTTCCTAACATCCAACCTCTACCTCCCCCAGCACAACTTGAGACTGTGTCCCAGTGTTCTGTTGTTGGTTGCCTGGGAGAAGACACTAACCCCCACCTTGCTACATCCTCCTTTCAGGTAGTTGTAGACAGCAGTGAGGTCACCCCTGAGCCTCCTCTTCTCTAGGCTAAACAACCCCAGCTCCCTCAGCCTCTCCTCATGGAGTTTGTGTTCCAGGCCCTTCACCAGCCCTGTTGCCCTTCTCAGGAATATTAACCAGAAATAGTGAGGCATATTAAGTATGACATAAGGCATGTACATAATTGCAGTTTAACCTGGCAGAGAAATAAAAAATTTAAAATCTTATTAGAAAAATAGTATTTCTTCTTGAAAATACAACAATTATGCAACAAAAATCTCAGACAGTCTGCTACAATGCACTTAATACTAAGAAAGCATAACAGGCTACTATAACTGTCACAGCATCTGCAAAGATAATTTTTGGGTCCGTTACTGCAAACTAGCTGACTAGTCTCAGCCAAGAGCAAAGAAAGGTATATGTATATAAACTCTGCTTAGGTTATTTAGCTTTTCAATCAAGCATGTGTTTTATATCAACCTGTAAACTTACAGAAAGAACAATGGATAGAAACACATAGAAAACATAAGCACTCAGGTACCAAGAGGAAATAAAATTTTTCCTTAGATCAAGAGGTTGTTAACAGGCTAATCAGAGCGGACATCAGATCATCTGATGTGTCATGCATCAGCAAAGAGGCAAAGTATTCCTTATTTTACTACTGGCACTTCTCCCACCCTCCCCTATATAAATTTTATTTTATAAGGGGAAAAATTAGACATGAAAACAAAACCAGAGAGCTCAAAAAGAAACTTCCAGTATGAAAACTTGCTCAGTTCACTAGGAAGCATTTTCTAATTAACCAAGGAATGCAGACAGACAAGATTCTGGCTGCAGTAGGACAGGAAAGTATCTACATCAGGCACAATTAATTAAAACCAAAAATAAATCCCTGCTCCCTGATTTCCTGTATCTTGAAGTAGGTGAAGTGACCTTTCTCTTAATTTGTTTGCATATATCTTTACAAGCATTTGAAAAAACTTTAATTTAGATATTGTAAATAAGCACAGTAATTTTCATATAACCTGAATGTGATTTATAATGAATGACTATATTAGATGTTCAGCATTCCTTAGCCAAGTGCATAGTGAGTGTAAAGCATGGGCAAGACAACTTAAGAAGATATGGAGATACCAATTTCCTCAACGTGCTATTTTATTATCATTTAACTAGTTGTCATAATTTGTGACTAACAGCCCCACAGGCAGGAGGTGCAGAAACATCTTCTAGTGATACATGACATTAAGAAACATAGACTAGAAAAAAAGGAAGCACATGGAAACACAGATCCTAGAGAGAAATCAACATCTGACTTGTAGAGTATTTCTTGTAACAACCCAAATAACTTTCAGGGCACTTTTTAGGAGTAAGCTAATAAAACCAGAAACATTTAAATTGTCTCAGTTAAGATTATTTATAATGCTAGAGGCTTAGAAAAAATACTTAGTCAATAAGCATTCATTAATGCTTTCTAAATTCCTAAACCTAATTATCTAACCAAAAAGTTTAGAGAAGTTAGAGGAAAATGCTCTGCAATTCCAGGAACATGGCAAGCTGAACTTACCAGTTTGTTTGGATAACGTAAAACCACTGGCTGTACAGGAACTCCAGGAATAAATGCTCCTAGAACACAAGTAAGGCACAATTACTTTATGTTTCATTTTAGTAAAGCAGAAATTTATTGCAGCAAAAAGTGTACAATTAATGGGCTAATATGCAGATGGATTAGTTGATAGTAGGAAAGACCTGAAGTAGTCTCAAAAGTAATCTAAAAAGCAAGCAATGGAGATTGAAAATGCCTATCCACCCTTTCTGCAGTTGAAAAAAAGAAAGTACTTGCTTACATTCTCTAAATTATCCTCTACCACTTACATAAACTGTCATGTATACAACTCAAAACCTACTACCAAATGCAGTATATGCAAGATAGCTCTCAGTATATTCCCTGGAGTCAACAGTATTTTTTTGTGAAGAACTTAAGTTTTCTTATACAAAAGAAGTTTTCTATTTTCAGCTGAGCAACAGCAATTTGCAGGAACTTTATTATTCTGGAATAACAGAACTAATCTAACTTCTATTCTGTAGCTATGGAAACGTATGTCATTTGCTAATTATTTTCTTGGTGGAAAGCATAACTATCTTGCTCAAGATTTCTCCAAACATCTTTTTCTATTGAAAACGCTTAATGAAAACAGTTTCACTCAAACAGTGTCATTTAGAGCAATTTACTAAGTTCTGCCTAGTATTTCAGTTAAGATTAAGAACCAAATGATGCACATACACTGTACTCTTGGCATTGTATTCGCTTTACAGAATAATGGCCCAGATGTCAAAGTAGTAACTGTTAATGGACTACAAAGATCTTTAAAAGATTGTCTGAACAAGATCCCGCAGGGATTTGTTTCTTGGCCTAGTGATTACTTTCTATTCAGTCTGAGGAACAACCAGCCTACACAACTCTTGAGAGAATCTGAAGATGACAAAAGCTGAGTGGTAGAAGATAATACCACCATTTAATCAAAACTAGACTACCTTATTTTATATATCTAGCTTGCACAAACACAAAAAACTGTGTAGTAAGAGTGAGGAGTGTATGTCACGTGGGTAGAATGGGTAAAGGTATTTTGAAAGCAGTTACTTGGATAGAGACCTCAAACAATTCAATGTGAGAAATTCTGAGGCTGGATGGCTCCAGTAGGAAAAGTGTTAACAGTTAAGAGGCAGACAGCAGCATATACTAGATCTCCTACTAGAGAGGAAGATAAGAGTGAGAATTTGAAGCAGAAAGTAGATGGTGTCTAGAATATCTACAGCAGGAGGAGGACAGGAAATTAGTGCTTTAATGAAAGATTTAGAGCATAGTCATGATTTGCGTGAAAGAGCAGTAGTGTAAAGAGGGAAAGAAAGAAGTAGATGGTCTCCTAAAACAGTAGAGCTGAGAGGAGAGGAAGAAAAGCTTTTTGAATGTTTGTTCATGAGACAATTCTGATATTTCTTTAGCCAAATGAATCTGTGCAAAGAATCACAGTGCTCACTACATGATATTCTAATAGCAATATACAAGTTAAAAGCAACACAAATGACAAGACACATAGTAAGACTAAAGCGACAAGACACACAGTAAGACTAGAACACAAGGAACTAGGTAGAAACATAGATAGTCAAAAAACACTTTCAGAACTGCCTCACTCAATTCACCATCTCCCCACGTACATAATAAAGGCAAGTTTACATTAAACACTGGTAGCTCACCACAGTATTTGCCTTTCTCTTAGTGTAACTGCAATTTACAGCTGAAACAATGCTCAGTGTTATAGCCTCTACCAATCTGCTAAGTTAAAAGAGCTTAGAATGTGGCTTTTAGATAAAAAACTGTTCTAAAAACTGACAGCCTGTTAACAGTGCTATGCTAGCAAAATTACTGTGCCATTTTCACCAGAAAGCAGCTCTGCTTGAGAGAAATCAACTATATATAACACAGCAACAAATACCACAGCACATGAAATAGATATACACTGATTATCTTAAACATTATGGCATATCTAAATGCTGACTGACTCACCCAAAACAGAAAAGGGGGGGTGAGAGTGGGAAGAGGCAAGAAAAAACCCAAAAGTAACCCATGTAAAAGATAGCCACAAACAAAACCCAGGACAAGACATTAGGCCTCCAGGTCATATGCAACTCAAAAGCCAAGGAAAAAGCCTATTTTTTTTCTCTAATGGTGAAATGACAATCCTTCTGTAGCATCAGAAAACTTCTATTCCAATTCCAGCCTATGTAAGATTTAACTTCTGCAGCTGCAAGCAGATTACAATGAAAGTAATATTTCAGAAAATAAAGATACAAGAACAGTCTGTAGAGAACAGAGAAATGAGCATCATACCTACCAGGCTTGAATGTAATTAGACAGGATCGGTTTGTGCAAGTGCCCTCTGGGAATATCATTATCTTGAAGTAAAAAAGAAGTTGACTTTAAAGAACTATTTCAACGTGGATTAATTGATAAACACACATTTTTAAAGCTAACCTTAGCTGGTAATAGTAAGAGAAGCTCACAAAAGAGCAGTTCAACTATAGGCAAAAAAGTGCTCAATAAAGAAGCCAAAGCTCTGTCTTAGCAGTACAAAAATGTCTTTGTGAATTTCCCTCTGTTCTTGACCTTTGATATTAACTGTATTCAACTGGAACATTGACAGTGACCAGAAACACGTGAGTACAAAGGAATTTTCACAAAACATTTTGTTCCTGATAAAATTGTGTCCTGTTTTGCATAGAATTTCTGCTCCCAAGCTACATGCTTAAATACTAAGAAAATGAAAACTCTTATTTTCTTTATGCATTTATTACTCAGCATGTGTACAGATGTCAGAATGACAGCGGCTGAAAATACCTAAATAGAATTCTACCAGGGCAAAACATGCTCAAGTTGAGCTAAACTCAGAGGAAGAGCTTAGATCACATGAAAAAAAGAACCTTTGGAAAGCAAAAAGTGAAGAACTGCAGGAATTTTGTTGAGTTTCAGAATAAGAATTTTAAAGGAAATACAGGTAAGGGGACAAAGCAAAGGATTCTATTTAACATTACTAGTTTTAGTGCACTACAGCTCTGCAATGCAAGTTCTTCATTTATAAGCAAGAATTTTTAAAGTGCTTTGCAATCTACTGATATAATGTGAAGGGTATGTATCACTCCTTCTGTCACACTGGTTATATCTTCATGTTCTTTCTGTAGTCCAGTATGCAGATTTAATCACTGTATTAGTAACAATGCCATGAAAGACATACTATATAGTAATCTGAAAAATTCACCAAAAAGTGGCTTCAAAATATTCACATGCTTCCAGAAAACTCAGACCTCTGCTAGTCATCCCTTCCTTCCTATTACTCTCTCACATGTTTCAGGTGTAGAAAAAGCCCTGAGGCACTTATTTTAGCAATGTTTTCATGTTTCATGATGTGGTCCAACAGAGGTGTACTTTTGTTACTGCAACATCTTAATTGCTTGGGGTGTCTTGAGGTGTCAGTATCACATCTCCAACAATTGTCAAATTCTCAAGAAGGGCAAGAACACACAATACTTCCCCAAGCATTCTGCTGAGCACTTGGGTTTTTTCTTAGAAGACTTACTAAATGGATAGACACCACAGCAGTTGTAGAATCACTTAGAGCTATCTTCCCATGTATTCACCCAGTCTCCCCTGAAACATGTCGCAATGAAAAGCTGCTGTTTGTGCAGGTACAAATCTCACATTGTATCTTCTAGAAAGGGGAGGAAGAGGAAAATCCCACCCGCCACAAACCATCTAAAGCATCACACAAGGGAAAAGTAAATTCTATCTCCAAAGCCAAATACCATCAGTCACATCCTGCTAGGATACAGTACCTGTGGCCATTTACCATCAGACTGAGCACGTCTCTTTATCTCTTCAACAGTTTTCCTGCGAGAATCCTGGTCTGATCGGGATACAAATACTGGTCGGATATATTTGATTAGAGCTGAAGAGGGAGGGAAACAAATACAAGTAAAACAGAACTTTTAACTCTTCATTTGAAAAA